>NC_137193.1:58657941-58820441 GCF_960531495.2 Zeus faber | reverse complement strand
ATCAATACACACATCACATCCCTGGTGTGAAATAACCGTTTGATGCGTTCGCCTTCCGAGGGAAGGATTTACATTGTACACCTATACTGTTTCCGCAGCCCTTCATTCACTCTGTGTGCACCAACGGCCGTGTCTCTCCAGGCTCCGCTCCTCTGAGTTGTCGGAAGGACCGGGGCCTTGGTGACAAATCTGCAGTGAAATGTGGCTGGTAGTGGTTACGGAGCCTCGAGTAAAAACACACGCCACAGGGTGAAAAAGCTGCTGAAATGTCTTCGGTAGCAGGATATTTTCAGCATGACGATGCCCCTTGTCTGTCTCAAGGCAATGGGCAGGGAGGGGAGGGCTGTAAATAAAAGGAACATAAAAACTTGGGCCATACGCTTACATTTTGTGGGATTTGGAACCGCTGGTCATTGTTGCTTGGACTAATATAAAACACTCAGACTTTTTCTGAAAGCTATAATTTGCCAAAAACTTGCACTGAGGCCTGTTGAATTAAAAGTGAAATGTAGATTTAGCAAAAAAAAAAGTTGGTAAGAACCAAATGTGGTTCCTCGAAATAAAGAATACTGTTGTAGGGTTGTTTACCATATGGCCGTATCGAATATACTAATGCTGCTCATCCTGGTCAACTGGTGTGTGTGTGTGTGTGTGTGTGTGTGTGTGTGTGTGTGTGTGTGTGTGTGTGTGTGTGTGTGTGTGTGTGTGTGTGTGTGTGTGTGTGTGTGTGTGTGTGCGCGCGCCCGTGCACGCGTGCTTGCGTGCGCACATTCAGGTGGCGTCAAGTCCTGTTCTCTGAACTGCCTGGCGGAGGGATACAACTTCTACACCGAGCGCGCTCCAGCCGTGGTGGACGGGACGCCGTGCCGTGACGACTCCCTGGACGTGTGTGTGAACGGAGAGTGCAAGGTGAGATTCTTGTGGGACCGGCATGTGTTTTTACGTGATGGGGAAACAGTTTCAAAACACAAGTCTCTGAGAAGGGGACGGTCACTGGGCACTGCCATTACGTACAGTGCCATGGTGAGCAGGGTTAATCTTTTCAACATTCATGTCCATGGAGTCGGCTTTTACGCACGTTTCCCACATGTTTATTTATGAAGATGATAAAACCCTATGGCAGCGGCTCCCAGGTTCTGTTGCTGTTGATCGTTCCGCTCTTGTTGATTTTGGATCGCTCGGCCGCCCTGGCAGCACAGAGAGAGAGAGAGCGAGAGAGAGAGAGAGAGAGAGAGAGAGAGAGAGAGAGAGAGAGAGAGAGAGAGAGAGAGAGAGAGAAAAGCTTTGGACGCAAAGGGAAAAGCGCAAAGATTAAAAAAAAAATTAAATAAAATAAAAACTAATGACTCCTCCCAAAGATTTCCAAACCGCAAAACATCCAAATAGTTTCTTTGGAGGTTTGCTTCAGATTTCATTTGTTGATTGAGCCGTTTGCGCTGTGCTCCCGAGTGGAGTCCCTGGGCTCACCCAAAGCTGAGCGTTGTTGTTGTTGGGGATGTTGTTCATCAACATCATCCGCTCGCTCAGCCCCCCCCCCCTCCCAGCGCTCACTGTTCTGCTCCGTAGGAACTCAGCGACCTTCCATCTCAGCTGTTAGTGCACACGGCTGCACACTGCACTCTCTTTCGTTTCTCTCTCTTTTTTTTTCTCTCTTTCTTTTTTCTTTCTCTTTCTCTCTCTGCTTCACTATAGTCTTCATCTTTGCCTTTCTTAAGCTTTTTCTTTCAAACAGCCCCCCCCCCACCCGCCCCCCAGTCCCATCCCGTCCCTTAACTTTCCGACTCTTCTCCTGCGCCTCTCTCTTACTGTACTTTCTATGAATATCTCCTCGATTACCGTAACAGTACGAAAATCAGACACCTTGAATTTTTCACGTGGTAGAATTCAATATTCTATATTTCTAAGCAGCCGTGCGGTGGCTTTGACTCCGGGATCGGGAAGGATCCAGTATTGATGCGGGTCGTGGGGGGTGGGGGGGTGGGGAGGGTCTTTGGGACACATGTCGCAACGTGCTGCTGTAGAGGTCTCTTCCCAGGCTGCCCGGCTTATGTACAGAACACCGGGAACACCTGTTCTGTTGCCCCCTTACGGCTGCACTGTCTTTCCGAGAACACCTACAGGTACCAAACCATGTCAGCTGAGCAGAGTGGACATTGAAAAATCACCAAGAAAAATAAAACACAAATCTAATTGGGGGTTTTTTATGAATTCAATATAGGCGGCAACTGCCAAGAACCGGGAGCTTAATGCGGCTTAATGTGCCGATAATACACAGAAAGATTTCAAAATTTTACCAGTAACTTCAAGCAATATGACTTAGATATGACCCAAAGTAGAGGGGTATAAGAAATTAGGAAATATTTGTTTTATTGTCAGACAAACTAAGCTATATTTTCCCCTACATTTTTTGCATCGTCGGTTTGGATCGAGGTTTTTGATTCACTTAAAATTTGCACTAGAGTATCAACACATGTCGCCCTTTGACCTTTTTTTTTTTGATCATTTAATCTTTTTTTGCATTTTTTGATTTCTTTAATAACTTCTGTTTTTCCATGTGTTGAACAATTGGATTTGTTGGAATTATATGTTTTTTCCTCAATTAACTTTCTTCAATTTTTATTATTATTATTATTTCCCTTGTAACTTTCCTACTTTTTTTCTGACAAGAGATGCCTCCCTGAAGATCTGCGCCTTTGTCCACGCCGCTCCCGGATCGATGATTAATTCCTCCAAGCGTTTCTCTGCAAACTGATTAAATTGTTTCGAGTGAGAGGAGCCTTTGATCGCAGCCAATTCATTGAGTCGAATTCAAGCTCTAGCTGTAGCCGCAGTCTGTCCCTCCCAGTGGTTCACCAAACAAGGCATTGACAGAAGTGCCTGGCTCAGAGGGCAGGTCGGGTGACACAAAGTTTTAAACCGAGCTCTAGGCGATTAGAAGTTAAGTATTTTGTTTCAAACATACCTCACTCACCCCTCTTCATAACGTTTAATATGATTTTATATAATCACACATTGTACTGGGAGCCACTAGCAGTGCTGCTCTTTCAGGGGAAAACTTCAACCCCTTAGAACATAATAATAATAATAATAATAATAATATTACACTGAAAAATGTGATTTTTTTTTAAATTCTATAATATTTGAATAAAATATAATATACTACTACTAATAATAATAAATACAATTTAAAAAAAATAAAGATTAGAAATGTTTTACCGTGTGCATTATGTTCTGAGTAATAATAAATCAGGAGCTTTTTATGGCCACGAGAGATATTTCATGGTTTGGCTCGACATGAAACTTCCTGAGGAAATGAGCATCGTAAGCATTGTATCATCGCTTTAGAATAAATATCAGGGTTGTATCAACATGTCCACGGAGCGGGAGCACGCACATCTGGAACGACCATCCGATGGGCTTTCCTCGCTCGTACAGTCAAATGATGCCTGGAATACTTTTGGTCGGACTCAGTTAAACTGCCGACCCGTGTCCCGCGATTTTCCCTATCCTTATCTGCCCTTTGAACCCTGAGCACTGTGACCCTGAATCCCCCCCCCCCACCCCCTTCTGCTATAGCATGTGGGCTGCGACCGCATCCTGGGCTCGGACGTGCGTGAGGACCGCTGCCGACTCTGCGGGGGCGACGGGAGCAGCTGCGAGGCCATCGAGGGAGTGTTCAACGACTCGCTGCCCGAAGGAGGTATGACCCGGACCATCCTTCCATCAATAAAGGGATTCTTCTTCTTCTATCTGCTTCAAATCCTTCATTTCACTAAAGGATGTTGGGAGCTGATGCCTTCTTGTGCCTGGACATTCTAATATGATCTCATTTGATTATAGGGGGGGTTGTTTATTTGGCTTGAACAGCCGCCATTCTCCGAAAGCAGATAAGGTCAATGTAACACGCTTACTATGAGAAATTATGCAACGCAATTTATTCTGCTGCTCCCAACAGTGTGTTTGTGTTGCTTTGTTTATGCGCTTTGGGTTCTTGGGTCATTTTGGAATCCGAGGGAGTCTTGGAAAAGCTGGGAGACGCTATTCAGAATCTATTTTGTAACCGTCCATTCACAAGCAAACTATTCAAGAGCAACATCATGTTGCAGCTATTTGTTTGGTCAAGCCAAAACACTCCTTGTAACCTCCGGGACCCCGGACTTTTATCTCATACTGCTCCACCTAGATGTAGCGTCATGTACAAACATACAAGCAAAACCACAAATGTACCCGCGACACATCATCGCGCTCATCCATTACTTTGCCGTAAATCAAGAAGCGTCTTGCAGTGATGTCAAGGGACGGGCTTGAAATCTAGAGGTTAAACCCTAAATGCCAGTTCCTGAAGCGTCCCCTTATTGCAGGACCTTGGAAGGTCACGGGTCTGTCATTACTGCCGCACAGGTACCTGGTACTTGCTTCCGCTCCGCTAAGAAAACGAATTGCCTCTTCAAAAACACCACAGTCTAAATTAGAGGATGAGGTCTTCTCGCAAGAAATCTTGGATGCTGCATGTGTGTGTGTGTGTGTGCATGTTTGTGTTGGTCTTAGCATGTGGACACCCACGGACACGTGGCAGACAGATTTAGGTGAGGTCCCGGTGGTGCGGCTTTGGGGTTTGGACGCCGTTGGCTCTATTCTGGGCCACATTCCCCCACCACCACAACACAACAGTTCTAAAGTTTCTCACCCAACTGTCAGCACCGTTCACCCTCTCCCAAAAAGCCAGAGAGTGGACACACCCTGGGAGCGGACAAGGCAGGCGGCCATGAAGTGGGACCACAGCGACCAGGCCAGTCACTCAGCTCCAGCCTCCAGTGGCCGCCTTCCAGTCACAGCCCACAGCTTCCCCAAAAATATCTGTAATATTTTTTTGCTGATCTCAAAAAATGTTGGTGAAATGGCAATTTGTTTGAGTCATGTGTTTTTACTATATGTCGACTTATTTCAGATCGGTCACTCGAATGGACCACGATGATTCAATCGAGTTTGTGAAAGCCCACTCTAAGCCCCTTCTGAACTTCGTCCTACAGTCAGTTCTTATTCCCGGCCCCACGCCTCTCGACGCTTTCCCCCTTTTTACAGCCCCGCTCCGTCTCCGGCTCCAGCCCCATCTATCAACACACCCTCTGCACCAGCCCGGGCTCTGTGGTGGAGGCAGGAGGGGTATTCTGGGCTCGGGCAGATTTATGATTGGCAGGGTCTCACTCAGTCCTATCTGCACCAGCCTTTCTTGTGCGTTACTTCTTAAGCCTCTGCAGTTTATAAACAGCCTGGTAGCTGCATGGGTGTGGCAGCAGATCAGAGGTATCTTTAACTCGTATCTCCAAGCCCTTCTACCGGTCGTTAATCTGACTTTTATTTTTTTCATCTGATCCAAACCCTAACGATTATATATGGGTTTACTAAAAAAAAAAAACACAGATAACTTTATTACTCTGATGTCACCTCAAGAAATCAATGAATTCTTCATCTTCATCCCTTTACCTTCAATTAATGATGACATCCATTAGGGATTTGGTAACTGGGGGAACAAAGTGCCGTTCATTGATTCCTGAAGTGGTTCCAGTGGATACGGCTATTACAAATCTTTTCAAGCGCTCGTGCCACGGCCACAGCCGAGACGTGACGGTGTCGTTTGGAGTTTGGAGTTTGGAGCTGATATATCCTCCAGCCTTGCTCCATTTGTCCGGTCTGTGCGTCTGGCAGGCAGCAAAAGGGTTACTTTGGGGACAAGGGCTTGGGGTAGGGGGGCTTTACAGCTCTCTGTTTACAACACACTGAGTCCCTGATTGTTCACAGAGAAACACCTCTTTCTCTTTCTCTGTCTCAGATTCTTACTTTTTTCTCCCCTCCCCCTTCCCCCCTCTCTCCTGGTGTTTGCTCCAAGACCAGGCCGGGTGGCCAAAAAACCTCAGACTGCTCTCCCCCCTCGTACATCCACCGCCTCCTGTTCCATCCAGAAACCTCAGCCCCCGCAGCCTCTCGGAGCTCCGCAGAGAGGTCAGAGGCCAAGCCTCTCCTTTCCTCTGCGGTCACACGGCTGGAAGGAATTATTTTGGATATGTTTTTTTTTTTCTTCTTTTCTTTTCTTCATACTTCTAGCGAGGCTGAAAATATTTAAAGGGGTTCAAGCGGCTGGCCGGCCGGCTAATTGGCGGACTGGCTGGTATGATGGCAGATTCAGAGTGAGGACAAAAGAAGAGAGAATAGGGATATGAGAATTAAAAATAAAAAATAAAACGGGGTCCGCAAAGCAAAAGAAAGGAAGAGGAACAGGGAAGAGAGGGTGTCTGGCACGGCTTGAGTTCCGTAGCAGAGAGCTTAGCGGAGAGCTGGGGCCTGCTGCCCAGGAATGCAGCTGGAATCTGCAGCCTCTGCTTATTCCATTGGAGTCCCACAGAGCACAACACTGCTTATACCTCCTCGGCTCCCCCATAAGTTAACTCACATTCACCTTTGCTTCCTTTATTTCCCTGTGTGTGTGTGTGTGTGTGTGTGTGTGTGTGTGTGTGTGTGTGTGTGTGTGTGTGTGTGTGTGTGTGTGTGTGTGTGTGTGTGTGTGTGTCTGCGTGTCTGCGTGTCTGCGTGTGCGTGTGCGTGTGCGTGCGTGCACGTATGTGCATTGTATATATGCATCCACGTGGGTGTGTGCATGGGTGTGTGTATCAGGTTATGAAGAGGTGGTCAGAATTCCTAAAGGATCTGTGTTTATCCACATTCAAGAGCTCAACGTGTCCCTCAACTACCTTGGTAGGATCCTAATCAATTCCACAGCTTTGTTATTATTATCTATATTATTAATTATTATTATTATTAATGTATCTTTATTATTGCTTTTTTATTAGGGGTTTGGATCCCTATTGTTATTGTTCGGATTTTCATTATTATTTTTTTCCTTGGCATTTTTCGGGCTAAAAGTGTCTGGCCCACGACAACCGCTGAACCCACGGACATGCCTCATTAGAACCGGGACGTCTCAGACATCTAGTGGTTCAAGTTTGATCTATGTCGATCTACATTTGAACCAGGAATTTGAGAAAAAAAACAATTCAAATTTGCTAGAAGTAGCAAAACGTTTGTGCATTGCCGATACGCCAACATTCTACAACTTCCGGTCGGGTGGTGGAGCGGGATTAGATTGTGGAGCGGGGCACTTTGTGACATCATACAATTCGTTATATGTGGAAATTGTGGCAATGGGGGTGGGCATTCACGTCGTCTGAGGTGCGTAGTGTTGACTCCATTTGTCTGTAGCAGTTGCTTCGGGGAGTACCTGCGCTGGATCGAGACGACACAGCACTCAGCTTTTCGTTTGATACTTAGCTGATCATTACATTAGCCGATGCTGTGTTCAATGGAAACCCTGAAAATTGTAACTCGTTTTAGTAGCAATGCTGATGTTAAGAGGAGTGACAGCACAAACTGATGCTACGTTCGATGGGGATTTGTGTATTGCCGCCTGCAGCTATATGATTTTTTATTATTGATTTTGATGTTTTATTGACATTTATACTCACAAATCAGAATCAGAATCAGAAATACTTTAATAATCCAAGGGGGAAATTACTTAATGCAGTGCAAATGCAGTGAAACCCAATATGTCCTGCGTATTTTTTGTCTATAGTATAAAGAAACTGTTACAATACATGGAATATCTTGTCTTTCGTTAGGAATAATGAAAAGGGTTTCAATGAAAAGTTTTCCAAAGTGCTGAGCCTTCCCTTTTTTTACGTGTGGGTAGATTCACTCCATTCAATTTCCTTTCCCTCGGTTGTGTGTCCTGATCTCCGTCTCCTACGCCACAGTGCTGAAGAGCAAAGGCGACCAGTACTTCATCAATGGGAAGCTGACCATCGACACGCCGCGGCGGTTTGACATCGCAGGGACTACCTTCCACTACCGCCGACCCACCGACGGACCTGAGACCCTGGAGGCCCTTGGGCCCACCAACATGACGCTCATCGTCATGGTAACAACAACAGACTTGCGCAACCAAGAGCAATGTGGCAGAGCTGGTGGATTTTCTTTAACCACAATAAACCCTTGGAATGTCAAGACTTTATTAAAGTATATAATTATTTTAGTTTTAAAATACCATGTTACAAAGTCTCATCTGAGATTCTCAAATATCAACTATTGCCATTCATGTAGACTAGAAAACTGTGTATTCAAATATGACCTCTTAATTTTAGACCAATACAATATACAGTATGTGAGTCATTGGAAATAAAGTCATTCTAATTCTGACATCTGACATTAAGTGGACAAGTAAAGTGTGTGTGTGTGTCTAGGTCCTGGTTAGGGAGGAGAACCCTGGAGTCCACTATCGTTTCAACCCCCCTGTCAACAGGGATCCTTTGAGCAGCTACGCCTGGCACTACACCTCCTGGTCCCGCTGCTCCACTCTCTGCGCTGGAGGTACACACACACACACACACACACACACACACACACACACACACACACACACACACATACAGTGGCACATGAAAACACACACGTGGAGCATGGAATGTCCATGCTCCCAGGGTTGGGGGTCTGCTTTGAAGATATTACTACATCGGTTATCGCTGTCTTGTGAGTTAATGATCCAAAGCCACTGTGCCCAATAAGAACTCCCTTTCTCACACTTGGAGTTATGTCAGTCGAAACATTGCACTGACCAAAAGTAATTAGCGGGCAAAACATTGCTCCAGACTCGTTTTAATACTTGATCGTATACAAATATGAGTAATATTCCCAAATGGGTTATACACCAGTTATACGCAAAATATAGTACATTGTTTTTATGTCCTTCTTTTGCGATGTTCTATCCTGCCATTGCGACAAGGCAGGCATGGTGTTAAAAGGCCGCTTAACTTTGATTGACATTGCGACTACACAGATGTACGCCCGTGGTTGTTGTTTGCAGGTGTGCAGACGCAGCAGGTGGTGTGTAAGAAGCAGGCGGACCACTCTGTGATCTTCAACCACTTCTGCGACAAGAAGAACAAACCCAAGGAGAAGAGGAGATACTGCAACTCTGAGCCCTGCTCCCCCACGTCAGTGAGCTGTCTTCAGTAGAAACAACATTTTGGCCGATTTTCCACCGTTCGCTGTGTGTTAGGTGTTCGTCTTAGATTTTAGTTTCACCAATTTTTTCTTTTTTTTAGGTGTTGATTTATTCATTTTTATCTTATCTTCAATTTTTCATTCCTTTTTTCAATTTTGGTTGTGCAACTTTGATTTCATGTCTTGGCATGGTCATATCTGTAATTCCTTACTGTGGTATTTTAATGCTACTGTATAGGAGTTGATTGCAAAAGAGAGAAAATAAGGCGTCTCTTACAACTGAAAAGCCCCAAAAATATTAATAATATACACACACTTGTGACATTCTATAGACTTTCAACATAAATAACATGGCTATATCTACAGACCACTTTACAATGTGCTTTGAGCGTGAATTCTTCCTCAGACTGTGTATTTCTGGCCTATAGAACATTACAGAAGGTGCTTATTTGAAGGCTTTAATAGTTAATTGAAAGCCTCGCGAGAGCCGCACCTTGAGCGTACAGCACGAGGTTTGGCGTCGGCCCTCGGTGGGTACTCTCACTCCGTCCAGCCGTGCGTGACGGACCAATGGGAGGCTGCCGTTGTTCTAGAAGGCAGGTCAGTTTGATGACACATCACACGTCTCGTTAATCTGATTGGCGGAAGTTGTCGATGCTTTGGATTAAATAAAAACACTGCGAAAGCTTGGTCTCTCTCGTGGTAGGGACTGCAAAAAAACCTAGAAAGACCGACGGAGCCGGACTAGAGCGTCGCCACTTCCTGTGAGATGCAGTGGCTTCCCTCCCTTGGTTTTCTGACCTGTTTTCTCCTCTCGGCCTCCAGCTGGTGGAGGGGTGGTCGGAGTGCAGCCGCAGCTGTAACGGGGGACTGCGGACCCGGGAGGTGTTATGTAAAAGGAAGATCTCTGCAACCGAGGAGAAGGTCCAGGATGACTCAGCCTGCAGCCCCCAGCGACCTCCCCTCACCGAGCCCTGCAGTAACCACACCTGCCCCCCCGAGTGGCTGGCCCTCAACTGGTCCGAGGTAGGGGACCCTCGCGTGGCGGCGCCTCACACAGACATCCGCTGTTCCGCTGCTATCCTCCAGCTTTTCTCTCTCGGTCTGTCTGTTATTACTACACGACACTTTTCAATCACCGAACGGGATTTTATTTGATGAACAGATCCTCAGACGAGACATCTTAACAGTGGAATACACCATGGAGCAGACAAACGTATGACACTGAACTCTTCACAGGTTACAGAGTGAGGCAGTGCAAAATGTTTCCTCTGGAATCTTGCTTGCGTAATCGAAAGATGGAAAAAAAGAGAATAAGAATCATGTCCAGCTGACTTACCGAAACCAAGCATTCGACTCCAGTGTTTTGCCGAATGTGCTTTACTTACTACCTACCGCCACCTACTGGGCAGAAATCAAAGTGGGCCTTTTTTTTCTACATTATTCTGATGCCTCGCAGTAATTCTACGGGCCCCTCAGCTCACCAACTCTTCCTCGTATATTTTCTCCGACTTCCTATGGCTTGTGCAGTGCACCCCCGGCTGTGGCCCTGGATACAGGCACCGCTTGATCCTGTGCAAGAGCGGGGAGAGTGGGAGTACGCTGGCCGAATCCGAGTGCCCCAAGCACGGGCGACCGACCTCCAGGGTGCGCTGCAACCTGCAGCGCTGCCCACCTCCTCAGTGGGTGACGGGCCCCTGGGGAGAGGTGAGCAAGAGAGAGAGACTGTGACTAAAATACCTTATTATTTAATGCATGATGATGATGATGATGCATGAGCAATCCTTCTTTTCACTGCAATACGTATGTAGCACATAGTAGGCCATTTTGGATGAGTGGAAAGAGAGAAAGAGAAAGAGAGTGGGAGTGAGAGAGAGAGAGAGAGAGAGAGAGAGAGAGAGAGAGAGAGGTTCTCATTGGCTTCTACATATATCGCCATGCAGCCATGCGTTCTAGTGTCACGCAGATGTGCTCTCTTTTGAACTCCTTCCGCCTCGGTGTGTGTTTCTGTTTCTCTGTTGTGTCCCAGTGCTCTGCCAAGTGCGGTCTGGGCCAGGAGATGCGCTCCGTGCAGTGTCTGACCCACACCAGCCTGCCATCCATCGAGTGCCTGGAGCACCAGCGCCCTGCGGCCATGCAGCAGTGCAAGAGCAAATGTGACCTCAGTCTGCCGGCCAGCACAGACAACCCTGAAGGTTAGGGGTCCGAGTTCAAAGTTTTTTATTATCATCTCACTTTTACATGTATTTCACTTTGTGGATTAAAAGAAAAACTAACCCAAGATGAAAGCAAAATGCTGTGAATGAACATTTTTAACGTTTTTTCCTTGGGGAAATTGTGTTTTCCATGTAGAGTGTAAAGATGTGAACACTGTGGCCTACTGCCCCCTGGTGCTCAGGTTCAAGTTTTGCAGCCGGCCTTACTTCCGACAAATGTGCTGCAAGACCTGCCAGGGACAGGGACACTGACCCAGGGACCCCTAAAACCCACGGCCCCCATCCTCTGAGGCCTTTTCCCCCTGAACTCCATCTGAGAACTCTCCCACTGAGCCTTGTCTGCAGATGTTTTCTACCTGGGACTCCGCCAACCCTGAGATCCAAGTCCGACCTCACGACCCCCCCCCCCCCCATTTGTCTCCTCATCCATCCCACCCGCAAGAGCCAAGCCACGGCCCCCGGAATCAGGTTCCTCTGAACCAGCCCAAGCTACACATTCCACATGGCGGAGGCGGGGGAGAGTTGCTGCTGCTGCTGATGAAGATGAAGATGAAGATGAGAGAGAATGACAGTGATTACGGAGACAGTGAAAAAGAGAAACAGTATGAACAGTAGCTCTGATTCTTCTTCCCTCATCGTTCTGTGTTCCATCGTTGTTTCTCCTTCACCCCCCCCCCCCGTTCCGTAATGTTCTGGTGCTACTACATTTCCCCACAGCTGTAGGACTGGTCACAATACAGTGCTGTTGTCTGTCTGTCGTTATTGCCTCTTAGCCTCAGTGGCCAAAAAAGCTACCAAGCCTGTATGGTAGCAGGCATTATGGGTTTTATTTTTTATTTTTATTTTTTTTTTTTATACAAATCTACTTTGTAAAAAAAAAAAAAAAAAAAGTGTTTTTACAGATGTTATTATCCACAAAAAACTGAACATGTTACATTATAAATAGATAAAAAATGACTTGTTTTTAAAATTTTAGTTGTTAGCTCTTACTTGACCACGTTGCCTTTTTATATGTTATTTGCTTTGTTCTGTGTCGACGTCCTTGTCGATCCTCACTGCGATTCAACTAAAGTTTGAGCAGAGTTTGATTTGCACAACGTCTGAGCAAGTTAAAGGACACTTTCTGTTGTTGTCTGACGTGATGTGACTCTGTGTTACCTTTGACATGTACGTACGTCTCACCGCAGTGGACCTGCCGTCGTCTTGCCTGTTTTTTTTTTTTTTTGCCAGTCACAGGGTCTGGTCACTGGTCGGTTCAATCAAAACCTCATCACCTCTACAATACACCATCACACACCGCGCTTACAAAAAAGCATAAGAAGTACCCACTCTCCCGGACTGTTTTTAGACTCAAAAAGGAGTTTGGATAGCCCAGATCAGGTCATTGACCGGGTTCAACTTTTACCGTGTGTGGGAACTGGAGAGCACGGCAATCGCTGTGATGCTACCACTGACAGCAGGGAATCCACTGAGGAACTAAAGCCCTCTGACTGTACTGTATAACAAACAAAAAAAAAAGAACCGACATCTTCATGGCAGGGGTGCAGGGGATCTGAAAGTTGGTGTGAGCGAGTGAGGTGAACAACGTGACATCTCGGCAATGTCTGAAATGCCCGGCCGGCGGCGTAAAAAGTGAAAAGATGTTCAAACCAAATGGACTTATTTAGTTGTATTGACTTATAGCTTCCATTTAAGAGCACCGTGGTTCTTTTTGTCATTTGACCTGACTAGTGATTACAGTCCAGCGGAGGTCTAGTCCATGAATCCTGCACTGACCCCTGTCAGGGAAGTGTTTCCCCAAACCCCCAAATCGACTTTGTTCCAGAGGCTTTTCTTTCCCGCTCCACCCAGTGCCCCGCGCTCCCTGTATCACACAACCAGCCACACTGTCGACGAGCTGAAAACGCCTCTACATATCTTACAGCTACGTCTTTATGTGGAATAAGCAAAGACGCCTATTCCTATTTTCTTGTGGTGCTTTTTGGGTTTTTTTTTCGGAATGGTGCTATAACTTTGTCCACCGTTGTCATTGTCATTTTCTTCTAAGTTTTAATTGCTGTGTTATGTAAATTAAAGGGCGTGGGGGAGGCGGTTTTCACTGTGTTTTACCATAGCATCGCTAGTCTTTCAATGTGGCACAGAGGGGGGAAAAAAAAACAATGACCTTTTTTTTATTTTTTTTTATTTTTATTTTTTACCAAATCTAATGTCAAAACTCAAGTGTATTCAGTCGTAGCACACTGAAAGCTCCCGTCTGTGATTTCAGAGTTCAGAAGTGAGTGGGAGGCCTATTAGAATAGAGATAGATTCAGTAAAAAAAAATAAATAAAAAAAAATAAAAACTCCAGTCCTAGACTTTTAGATGATTATATTTCTGTGTCATAGCATGTGAGGCACTTTGTTTGTTATTGCGAGTTATCTGTATCTCCTCTGGACCTTTTGTTAAGGTTCATACTTTGAGCAACGAGAGGGAACAATACAGTTCTGTGTGTTGTTTTCCACTTCAAATGCTGACTATAAAAGGAAAGGCCTGTATGTTGTTGCTTGGTCCTATACAAGATAAACCCATCCATCCGCCCATGTAAAACCCTTTGAATGGAAATATTAAAGTGAATAAATACGGTGCATTGTTGATTAAAAAAAAAACAAACATTAGATTCTCAGTGTCTCAGTGTCCATCTCAAACCTTTGCCGTCGTCCGATTACTACAACACACACAGCGCTGAGTTGGCGGGTTGCAGTGGGTCATTGACATCTCCAGCGACGGGCTCCTGCATGTGACAGCATGTCATGGAATAGATGGATCAAGGCCCGTTTCATATCTCCGTCACAGATATTTTTACTTGTGTCTTGAATCTTGTGTCCGGGCTTTCTGTCTGCACTGCACTTAATGAAAGTCTCAGTGACTCAACTGTAACTGCGTTGTCATCACAGTGTGTGTGTGTGGGGGGGTGATCTGCTTTTTCTAAAATGTCACAAAAGAATGATAATATAATAATTTTTATGTCATTTAAATGTAGTTTTCTCATTTTTTCGTTGGCTCCTGATTGGCCAGTGATCATTTCAAAGCACTCTCAGGGCTTTCTGGAGAAACACTGTCCTCACTACTACACGCTAGTTGTCAAACAGGGCGCAGCTACCTGGTGCACAGTCGGTTATTATGGGCTGTCGGAAACTAGCAGTTTCTCAGATGACACAGATCAGAGCGTGCGTCCTCACCACAGCCAGCGGAGACACCGTCATTTGGTACCAAATTTCAGATAATTAGCACATAGGGTTGTTTTTTGCAATACTGCTATGTTTGTCTTGCAAATGAATTGGATTTGTTTTTTTTAACATCACCTTGGACTTGTTGGCACACCCGGCCAGGCCTTTTTCACAATGGCTTTACTGCTTATATTTAAACCTAATATTGTGAGTTTGACTTTGAACACGGTAAAGGTGCAGATATGGCTGCTGTACATCTCTGCATGAGGATGCATATGTGGAGTGTGTGTGTGTGTGTGTGTGTGTGTGGAGGGCGGGGGGTTGGTTGTGTTGTCTGCATGTGTGTGTGTTGGTGAGTCGTCTTGACTCAGTGAGAGAGCAGTTCTCGTTTCAGGTCTGACAGTATGAGGAAGTAAGTTCAACTGTTGCAGTGAAGATCTTTGAGCCTGGCGGGTCACTGCTGCTTCTGGCGGACCCGTCTCAGCGATGGACGTCCTCTGATCGGGATCAGGAGATAAGGATACAAACACTCTCTCTCTCTCTCTCTCTCTCTCTCTCTCTCTCTCTCTCTCTCTCTGTCTCTCTCACTCTCTCTCTGTCTCTCTCTCTCTCTCTGGATACTGGACGACTGAGGAAGCGGAGCGGGAGGACTCACCCGGCACCATGGTACAGTCGCACCCTTCCACTGTTGTCTCCACCATGCATTTCTATTCATTTGTTGAAATTCCTCCTAAATCACAAATGCAGTCGCAATTGTTTAAGGCCAGCGAGCACAGGGCCGTAGACGAGAATCTATAAGTTCAAGATCTGTTCTGTTTTTTTTGCAGAAGCAGGTGAACTTAGATTTCAGCGGCTTCCTCGGGTGGAGTTCTACGGTCCCTAACCCTTACCCCAACCTTGTCATTGAGCTAGTTGGAGACATAAAAAATGCATTTCATCATTTGCCTAATTAATTTGTAAACAAATTATAATCGATGGAAAAAAAAGATGCACTTCAATTGATGAAAGACAATATTGTTGTCAAAGCAGAAAAGAGGGTAGAGATTTAAAAATGTGTTGTTTTAAGTCAAGAAAAGCCTGAATTCCAAATACATTTTCTCTTTAAGTGGGGGCTGGTTGAGAGACTTTAGAGACCCTCGGTTTACTGTGAAGCAACCGAGAACACCCCCTAAATACTGCGAGTAAAGAAGGGAAGCTCTCCCAGGAAGAGCAGCAGCAAAGTGTCGCCAAGTGGAGGTTTCACAAGAGGCCCAGAGGCGGGAGGAAGAGACGTGTCTGTCACAATACAATAAAGTCTGAATTCTGACACAGTAAAATGTCTCCATATCGTACTGTTTTTGTTCACGTGGCCCCTCACCCTCCTCCGTGCCCCAGGCCTCGAGCACAGATCACCGTTGTCCCTGTATGGCAGCCGACCGATAAATCGAGCGTCACTTGCAGGAATACTTCAATACGAGGCCGTTTCACGTATTCCATCCTTAGACCAGCTTGTCAAAAGTCATAAAAAAAACCGTATAATAGGGTTATAAAACTATACATTCAAATGTAAAATTTGGACGTGACTCTGCTGTACAGACATGACGACATTGATTTGGTCTGTTTTTTTTAATTCAGAAAGTCTTTCAGGACTTCACCCAAATACGTGTCTTTTATAGAAGGGGGGGGGGGGGGGGGGGGGTCGAGTTATTTTGGCTCAATGAGCTCATCTTATCTGCCATTTGTTGCCTGCAGCAACTGACCCCAGTTTCCTGTGATGACAACCACAATCTGGCAACCTCTAATGGTGACACTGTTTCATGTTTCGCGTTCATGTTCTTGTTATCGATGTCCAGTTTTACTTTGAAACCAGTTTGGGGTTGACTGCACCGCGTCAGTACTCCCTGCCGCTCACCGCTGCAGATCAGTTTTAGCACTTTTCTGAAAATGGACGGAGGGACCACTCTGAGCAGCGTCTGAACTAATTTCCTTCTTCTGATGAACTCTCACAATAGTGGTGGAGATGCAAACAAGCAAATGAGTAAATGAGTACAACCTCTCTCTCTCTCTCTCTCCCTCCCTCTCTCTCGCTCTCTGTCTATTGGCCCCCCAGGCCAAGTACCACTGGCAGAGTCAGAATGTGAAGCACAGCGGCGTGGACGACATGGTCCTGCTCTCCAAGATCAACGAGGACGCCATTGTGGAGAACCTGAAGAAGAGATACATGGACGACTACATCTTTGTATCCTACGGGGCTGAGCACTGTAGATTTTCTGAATAGATTGCGTGACGCGCTACTAGGAAAGACCCTAGACAGGATGCAATTGTGTTGTCGATCAGTCCAAGAAGTGATACCAAACAGGATATTCATATCATCTCATTACCATGCCATCTCACACACACACACACACACACACACACACACACACACACACACACCCAGGGTCATCAACGAACACGTATATGGGCACAAACCAGACTGAGAACCATACTCCTCCCAACACACGCTTCCTCTTTTTCTTCTCTATGGAGTGACTCAACATCTCTCACTTCTGTCTTCTCATACACATTTCAGCTTCATGAAATTCAAATTAAGGGGGTGAAGAAAACAGGTCGACAGCAAACCTGCCCCGCCTCTGATTTTATTATGACAGATGTTAGATTACTTAACTATTTACTTAACTCAATTACTTAATGTGGCTTAATGGCTATGTTAGATTTCATTTTATTTGTGCTTTGAGAGGGCACAGGATGTCCCCATGCATTATGCTCTTTGACGCCGCCGCTCAGAGCTACATCGGCTCCGTGCTGATCTCAGTCAACCCCTTCAAGCAGATGCCCTACTTCACTGACAGGGAAATCGAACTCTACCAGGGGGCTGTGAGGAACTGAACGTTGTTTTTTCAACAACACATCCTTGTGAATGTATGTGAACTATGAAAAAGGTGTGACGTTGATGTGTGTCACTCACTGTAGGCCCAGTATGAGAACCCTCCCCACATCTACGCCCTGACTGACAACATGTACCGAAACATGATGATCGACGCCGAGAACCAGTGCGTTATCATCAGGTATCGTCGACCAGACCAAAATTTACTCTTCCTCCCAGAGCCTCTCTGAGCGCTGAACAATATTTGTAGCAGAGTTTTGTTTTTTGTTTTTTTTCCACATTATATTCTGACAGCGGAGAGAGCGGGGCGGGGAAGACGGTCGCTGCGAAGTACATCATGAGCTACATCTCCAAAGTCTCAGGGGGCGGCGCTAAAGTCCAGGTATCCCCAACTGCAGCGCCGGATGTTTCATCCGATTTGTCGATCTATCAAAAAACTCCTTGACAGTAATCTGTCCACAGAATGACCCTAAAGTGTTTCCAATTTTGTGTGTGCGTGCGTGTGTGTTTCACAGCACGTAAAAGACATCATCCTCCAATCCAATCCTCTGTTGGAAGCCTTCGGAAACGCCAAGACTGTCCGCAACAACAATTCCAGTCGCTTCGTAAGTGAGACCGCCTCGGCTCCCGGTCTCCAAACGGAGAAAGACATTGACAAAACGATGCCCTGGTTTGCTGTCATGGCTATTGGGGCGGAATTATTTTAGCCAGCGTCTAATCTCAGGCTACCTGCGCGTGCCGCCCGCTGACATTTTCCTGGCAGTAGAGCGGGTTGTAGCACTAGAAAAACACCTCCAAGTCACATCTGCATCCTCGCACATGTTACGTGGCTTGATAGCGTTTCCTGTCTGCGTGCTTGTTGTTGATTTAACCACAGATTTTAAGAGACCTGCTTCAAGGGTGTCAACGACGGTTTAGTGACATCGTTATCGTCGTTATATTCAAGCTCAAACGGTTGCTGTCACATCATCTGAGCCACAACAACATCTGGTTTTTTCTTTTCTTGTACCCCTGGAAATGCATTTGTTCCCGGTCGCTTCCAATAACGACTCCAGGGCGGATGCAATGGCCTGGGAGTCGTACCGGAGGGTAGCTGGGCCTGCGCGGTCCTCAGTGAGGATGATTGACTCGTCGCATCTCGTCTGTTTTTCATGACCTGGTGTCTGGCTTGCATCCGTCAGGGAAAATACTTTGAGATCCAGTTCAGCAGAGGCGGAGAGCCAGACGGAGGCAAAATCTCCAACTTCCTGTTGGAGAAGTCGAGGGTGGTGAGCCAGAACGAGAACGAGAGGAACTTCCACATCTTCTATCAGGTCAGAGACTCCGTTGATCGCCGGCGGTATAATGGCTGATGGATATCAAATCGGATATTCAAATGTTACCGGAACAGAAAAAAAAAACTTCCCAACTTAACTTTTCATTTTTTTAGCAATTATGTTATTTGACGTCAACTCCCGTTTGCCAAAGCGACTTTACATTTTTTTCTTGAATGTCCTTTCATATGATCAATTTGTTTAGGATCTAAAAGGACAGCATTTTCCAAATAAAACGAATCATACGTTTCATTATATGGCATCATTTTCATTTCTAATCCTACACCGGCTACCAACTAGTGTGTCACACCAAATCCAATGTGCATGTGCAATGCACGTGCAACCAAAATGCACTCACTTCTATTTATCATGCTGTGGTTGCAAAATCATGTGATGGGTAACCTCTCTTACCCATCACAAAATGTTCTTCTGGTACTTGTAGCTATTGGAATGAAATCATTTTTTCCTCACATAATATTTCCTTTGGTTAAAGTCAAGAAGCTCCCAGCTGCTCCACAGTCAATGATGAAACTCAACAGCAATGATTACAGATATGAAATATACTTTGAAACACGCACACCGGCTTACACCGTTGTTTTGCAGCTGATAGAGGGCGCCCCTGTCCAGCAGAAGGAGATTCTCGGCATCATGACTCCAGAATACTACTCCTACCTCAACCAGTCCGGGACCTACAAGGTGGACGGAACCAATGACAGCAAAGACTTCCAGGAGACTATGGTACACACGCTTTACGGTCTAAGGAGCCAAAATACTAACCTCACATTATTCCATCACAGAAAGGTACTAAAGGGATATTATCAGTTTTCTACTATAAGTCATACGGTTATTGTGTCCGCCCATCTCTCCCCCATGGTGTTTTAATCTCCAGGAAGCCATGGAGGTCATAGGGATCCCAGGGGAAATCCAGGCTCAGGTGCTGCAGATCATCGGCGGCATCCTCCACCTGGGAAACATCAGCTTCATAGAAGCAGGGAACTACGGGCAGGTGGAGAGCACCGACTGTGAGTCAGACGCACATACACACACACACACACACACAAACACTCACACACACACACACACACACACACACACACACGCACATGCACACACACACACACACACACACACACACACACACACACACACACACACACACACACACACACACACACACTCACACACACCCACCCTCATATGAGGACACATACATATGAGGACTCACTGACATGTGGGGACTTACACATATGAGCACACATGTACAGAATGAGGACACAGACATATGAGGACATACTCATGAGGACACACAAACATGAGAACACGTACATATGAGAAATCACACACACACACACACACACACACATACACACACACACACACTCACATATGAAGACTTACACACATATGAGAAAACACATATGAAGAGGAAAACAGATGAAGACACTCACATATCAGTTCATACACACATATGAGGACTCACACACATATGAGGACACACACACACACATATGAGGAAACACATAGATACTGTATGAAGATGCACATATGAGGAGACACACATACGTGGACAGATCCACAGGCACACACATATGAGGACACACACATATGAGGACACACTCACATATACTCACACACGGGGTCACACGCACACGTGCGCACACACACACACACGCACCTGAGGAAACACACATATGAGGAGACTCACATTTATGCAGACTCACACACATATGAGGATTCACACACACATGAGGATATACACACAGGCAATTGATAATCACTCACACAAACACTCACAAGAACAGACAAAACACGTATGCTTAAATGTACACACACACACACACACACACACACACACACACACACACACTCATTTTCTCTTGTAGTGCTAAGAGCAGATGATGTTGTGGGAAAATTCACCATGGCAAACCTTGTCCCATGGTAGATGGCACCCTAATTTTTATAACCAGCCCATCTAGATACTGAGACCGTTTATCTTCTCCTCTAGTGCTTAACTCGTGATTTTGCTTTCCCCGGTACTTGTTTGCATCCAAGCATGAAAATATTACGAGCTTATTAGCTGGCAGAATATTCAGCTCTAGAATATCTGACACAGAACAACACTTTTATTGATCCTTTCGGGGAAAATCCACTCCACATCTGCCATCGAACTAAAAAAATAAGTACCGTCTTTGCTTTGTTTCTGCTGATGCCTAGTACTTGCCTTCCCCGCCTACCTGCTGGGCATCGACCCCAGCCGTCTCCAGGAGAAGCTGACCAGCCGGCAGATGGACTCCAAGTGGGGTGGGAAGTCTGAGTCCATCAACGTGACGCTGAACCAGGAGCAGGCCACCTACACGCGAGACGCCCTGGCCAAAGCCCTGTACACGCGACTCTTTGACTACCTGGTGGAGGTCGGCTCAGAACTGAGAAACGTTTCATCCAGTGAAATACGATAGTTGCAGGTTTAAATTAAATTAGATTAAAGCCGCATTATGTTACTTTTGGTTCTTGCGCCCCTACAGTTTCTGAGTGCAATTGCACTTTTACACCACTGTTGTAAAACTCAGTCCGGTGTCCGTAAAGAATTTATTTTACCGGACAAATTCGAACCTTATTAAATAACAGTCTATGTTACAATTACAAACATAATGGACACCTCGGTTACAGCACCCCTTGCACAGACCTGGCCGCTTACCGGCAGCCCCGTCCAGAAGGAAGGGCCCCTTGCTACCGGCACGACTGTCTACCGGTGCAGTGCTGGTGCACGGTGGCTGAGGTGAGGTGGGATCCCAGCCCTGCAGGTGCCGAGCACACCACTGGCTCCTCTCATCCATGCCGTCAGGGAGGGGGTGCACGGCTACGTTTTGTATGAGCATTATTACCGTACATTTTTCCTGGCAACTTAATAATTTCGAAGGTTTTTTAAATAAAATTTACCAGGCAAAAAAAACGCCAATTAACTGCTCACTGAAATCCCTGAGCCAAAGATCAAGGAATTGACGTAGTGCCCCAAAGCGTAACACACTTTTCCCGTGGTTTCGTTCCTGAACACAAAATTTATAAAGTGCAAGAACAGGTTAACAGCAAAAGTTACATAGTGCTGCTTTAAAAGCAAGGCTAAATCTTACTTTCGCATATTCATGTTCCAATCTTAAAGTGGGATAATTACCTAACTGATGCATGAGTACGGTGTTATTATTGACGTCTTTTTCTCCATCTCCGCACGCTGCTCTAGGCCGTGAATAAAGCCATCCGAAAACCCACTGAAGAGTACAGCACTGGGGTTCTTGACATTTACGGCTTTGAGATATTCCAGGTCGGTTCTCTCAAATCCATAACAGCCGCTCGCTGTATCCGAAACACCTCACCGTGGCACGTGAAACATGACGTCTCAACATGCCTTGACGCTCCTCACTGTGGTGTACACTGATCTTGCTCGTTCCGTTCTCCCGACAGAGGAACGGCTTCGAGCAGTTCTGTATCAACTTTGTCAACGAGAAACTGCAGCAGATCTTCATTGAGCTAACCCTCAAGGCCGAGCAGGTAGGCGTTTTCCCCTAGTCTAATTATACCGAGCATGAAGCCGCTTCTGTTCAGGAAGTGGCTGTTCTGCCTTTAATGGGGTTATCTCCCTTATTCAAACTCCACTTTCACGCTTTTTTTTTTTTTTTCTCTCTCTCGCTGTCGTTTGAATTTCCCTGCCAGGAAGAGTATGTACAAGAGGGCATCAAGTGGTCCCCCATCCAGTACTTCAACAATAAAGTAGTGTGCGACCTCATTGAAAACAAGCTGGTGAGCACGGAAAAGGCACCGGAACTAGATGAGGCAGCGCATCGGTCATTTATCAACCATCAACCTAACCATGAATACGCATACATCTAAACGTATTCACCTCGTCCACTCCCTGCAGAGCCCTCCCGGCATAATGAGCGTGCTGGATGATGTGTGTGCCACCATGCATGCCAAGGGGGAGGGTGCGGATGAAACCCTGCTGCAGAAGCTGCACGGCACCGTTGGAACGCACGAGCACTTCAACAGCTGGAACTCTGGCTTTGTCATACACCACTACGCTGGCAAGGTGTGAGGCAGGAATCCGTCACCGTGTAATGGAGTAAAAATGGAATTGAAAGGATTGAAAACCGGCCCGCTGCGGTATTGCCTGTAATCATTTAGTATTGTCTTAGGTGTCATACGATATCAACGGCTTCTGTGAGCGCAACCGCGATGTGCTCTTCCCAGACCTCATTGAGCTCATGCAGAGTGGCGAACAGTGAGTGTCCTATAGCTTAAAAAATTAATTGACCGTTTATATTTGTATTTATACGTATATGTAGAGTTTATATATGTATGTATGTATATATATATGTATATGTATGTATGTATATATATGTTTATGTATGTATGTATATGTGTATATATATATGTATATGTAGGTATATGTATGTATGTATATGTATATGTATGTGTGTGTATATATATATAATATATATATATATATATGTACACATACATATATACATATACATATATACATATATATATATATATTTCAAATTGTGGGTAGATCATGGGAAATGCTGCAGAAAACAGAGAACCATTGCTTAATCAATTGTCTCTACAGCCACTTCATCCGTAGTCTGTTCCCTGAGA
Source organism: Zeus faber (assembly GCF_960531495.2). Classification (NCBI taxonomy): domain Eukaryota; kingdom Metazoa; phylum Chordata; class Actinopteri; order Zeiformes; family Zeidae; genus Zeus; species Zeus faber. Next base: position 58,797,138 of record NC_137193.1, on the reverse strand, counting down.
ACCTAAACACAGACAAAAAAGGGAGGCCGACCACAGCCAGCTCCAAGATTAAGGTGAGAAATTAAATGTAGACACCCACGCCCTCACTCTACTTAGAGACACATTTATTGTGCATCTGTTATTCTTGTGACTCTCATTCTCACACCTGCCTCAAACTAATAGAGGTGTTGTCCACGTCCAAATGTACTGATACATGTTCTTCCCACAGAAACAAGCCAACGATCTGGTGAACACCTTGATGAAGTGCACTCCTCACTACATCCGCTGCATCAAACCCAATGAAACTAAGAGGCCCAGGGACTGGGAGGAGAGCAGGTTTGCATCCTTACGAAGACACACACGCGTATGCACATATTATATAGCAACCTGACCTGAAATGATGATGGTGTGATGAACGTTTTTAGGGTTAAACATCAGGTTGAATATCTGGGCCTGCGGGAAAACATCCGTGTGAGGAGAGCTGGCTTCGCTTATCGCCGAGTGTTCAATAAGTTCCTGCAGAGGTGAGCTCGCTATGTGTGTGTGTGTGTGTGTGTGTGTGTGTGTGTGTGTATGTGTATGTGCACGCACGCGTGTCTGTGGGTGTGTGTATGTGCACTTGTGTTCAGGTGTGTGTGTACACTGCGTCCAGGTATGCCATTCTGACCACTGAGACGTGGCCATGTTGGCGGGGAACGGAGCAGCAGGGCGTGCTTCACCTCCTTAAGTCAGTTAACATGGACAAGGACCAGTACCAGATGGGGCACACCAAGGTCTTCGTCAAAAACCCTGAATCGGTAAAAAGCGAAAGTCACTTATTCGGATCAAATGGAGAGATTATTTCAGAGCGTTCTTCAAGATGAGTTACGACAATGCAAAGGGCTCGATAAGATTCAGTGGTCCATCACTTCCACCGGACATTTTGGTCGCAGCTCAAAGAACACGTTGCTGAGCGTCGTGATCGGTAGAATAAACTTATAAATGTTGTGCCCCAACCCTCCGTCCGCTCTGCATGTCTGTCAGCTGTTCCTGCTGGAAGAGATGAGGGAGAGGAAGTTCGATACCTTCGCCAGGACCATCCAGAAGGCCTGGAGGAAATACATAGCCAGGAGAAAGTATGAAAAGATGAGGGAGGAGGGTGAGTTACAGCACATTAGAACTATGAAAGGATATTATATATATAGGTATACAATTATGTTATTCTCCATTCTCCAATATCTATACCATTATAATTGCCGTCCATTCTTCCTGCAACCAGCCTCAGATATCCTGTACCAGTCGAAAGAGCGCAGGAAGAACAGCATCAACAGGAACTTTGTCGGGGACTACCTGGGCCTGGAGCAGAAGCCTGAGCTCCGACAGTTCCTGGCCAAGAGGGAACGTGTGGATTTTGCCGACTCCGTCAACAAGTTTGATCGCAGGTTCAAGGTGAGGTGAACTTCGTTCCTCAATTTAAGAATGCGCCTCAAAGTTAAAAATAACCACAACCATGATTGTTCCTTTTTTTTGTATCTAGGTTGTATGTTATTTCTCACGTGACTTTCTTGCCTTGTTGAAACCGTCTTTTCCCACGTTGCGACTCCGCTGGCTTCTTTGAAAACTTGAAAAAAAAAAAGAAAAAAAAATTTCCCGTTCTGTTTTGTACACTCTCTGCACACTCACTCCTGAATATTTTTGCACTTTCATACACGTGTAGTCTATCAAGAGGGACCTGATCCTGACCCCTAAAGGTATCTATCTGATTGGCCGAGAGAAGGTGAAGAAGGGCCCTGAGAAGGGACAGATAAAAGAAGTGTTGAAACGAAAGCTGGAGTTTGGGAACATCATCAGTGTCTCTCTGAGGTACGGGCAATAGAAATATTACGGGTAACAGAACTGCCTAACAGAAATAGAATTTGTTCTTCCATTTCCGGACAATCTATATTTTGGTATTTTTTTATTTCATGGCACTTAAAATACACTCAAGCACCAAGATGTATTTATGATGATGATATCACGTGTCAGGTTTGGATAGAGACTTGAAGTAGATTTGAATTCTAACAGACAGGCACAGGGATTCTGCATCCAGCTCTGGTTGCTTAGACCTGAGGCTAATGAGAAACGCTGCCTGGGAATCTTGAATCTGTGTTCGTCTCCAGCACCAGACAGGATGATTTTTTCGTTCTGCACGAGGCTCAATACGACAGCGTGCTGGAGTCCAACTTCAAGACGGAGTTCCTCAGCCTGCTCTGCAAACGCTACGAGGAGGTGACCAAGAGAAAATTGACGCTGTCTTTCAACGACAGGTGGACTTCCAAAATTGAAATACACACACGCAAAATATACAGTGGCGACGTGCCAAAGTGGGAACGCAAATCTAACACGGCTGCCACACCCGTCTGTCCTCTCCCACACCACACCCGCCCAGACTGGAGTTCAAGGTGAAGAAGGAGGGCTGGGGGGGAGGAGGCTCCAGGTTTCTGGTTTTCCAGAGGGGCCAAGGGGATCTGGCCCAGGTCAAACCTGGAGGGAAGACTCTGAACATTACAGTGGGCGACGGACTTCCAAAGACCTCTAGTAAGCTGTTTTACAAAAGAATCATCAAAATATATTCTATGTTATGTCAATGTACCATATTGATATAGTGGTGGCAATACTGCCAGCTAGAAAGAGAATCAGTGTCAATCGGCTTTTCCTCTCCAGAGCCAACCAGGAAGAGTGCTCCATATTCTCATGGAACAAGAACCAATCCCCCAAATAGCAGAGGTAAAAATCCAAATTCCTAAAACTCTCTTAACACATGCAGGTTTTTGAGAGGTGCACGTTTGAGTTTTTTTTGTTGTTTTTTCAGCCACACTAAAATCTTAGTTGAACTCCTTGGATATTGTAGTCTCTTTATGTCATCACCCTGACCCACCGCTCCCACGCCCCGCAGGACATCCGCATGGGGCGACTCAGTTTTCCAGAGGCGGCGCTCCTTCCGCGCAGCATGATTTCACCAACACCGCCCCGCAGAGACATGGCCGCCCACCCAGCGCTGCCCTGCCCAAGTTAGGCACCCAGAGGAGCCAAAGAGCCCCGGCCCAACACAAGCAAGGGAACATGGACTTCCTTAATGTGCCTGAGCAGGGCATGTCAGGGTGAGTGGGATGAAGCGCTGGAATATATGAAGGGAGGCAGGGAGGGAGGGAGGGTGGAAAGAAATCAAGGAGGGGTGGAAAGAGGGAAGGGATGAAGGAGGGAAGGAAGGAAGGAGAGAAGGAGGGAGAAAAGGAAGGAAACAAATAAGGAGGGTAGCGAGGAAGGAAGGAGGGAAGGATAATACAGGAGAGAGGGAGGGAAAGAATGAAAGAAGGAAGGATGGAGGCATATAAGGAATTAGGGATAGAAGGAAGGAGGTAGAGAAGGAAAGCGAAGGGATTAAGGAAAAAAAGGAAGGAGGGAATGAAGGAGAGGAGGAGGTGAGGAAGGAGGGAGGATGGAGGCATAGAAGGGATTAGAGATAGAAGGAAAGAGCGAAGGGAGGAAAGAAAAAAGGAAGGAGGGAATGAAAGGGAGGTGGAGGAGGTAAGGAAGGAGGGAGGGAGGGAGGGAAGGAAGGAATGATACATAATGCTTGTAAAAATGAATTCCATCATAGGTCTTAACCAGGTGTAGCATGATAACCAGTGAAGCACGAACCAATAAATAGATAAAGATGTCTCCTTTCCACACCCAACATCATTTTTTAGGTGATAAACATGTTATGTACATATATATGCTGTGGCCTTACATTATATGAAAAATAAATCTAAGACAGAAAAAAACAAGTGTTAACTCCCTATCGGCCTCAACTGCTGATTTCCACTTACAGCAGAGACTGGACTGTCTCACTGGAAAATAAAACAAAACAAAAGAAGCCCTCCTCTCATTTCTCACTCCCCTTCTCCTTTTTCTCTCAGGATGCAGAGGAAGAAGAGTATTGGCCAGCGTCCTCCCCCAGCCCCTAAGCCATCATCCCGTCCCCAGGGGCCACGCTGCCGCGCTCTGTATCAGTACATCGGCCAGGATGAAGACGAGATCAGCTTCAACGTCAACGACGTCTTTGACCTGATCCGACAAGGTGTGAAGGCTTCCTCCGCGTGCACTACCACTCACACCTGCCCCGCTCACTGGTAACGCTGTGTCTCACTCTCGCTTGCAGACACTTCGGGCTGGTGGACGGGCAGGATTCGAGGCCGGGAGGGTCTCTTTCCAGGAAACTATGTGGAGAAGGTTTGATCTGGACAGGGCCTGAGATATAGTATATAAGATTTTAAAAAAAGAAAGAAAGAAAGAAAGAAAGAAAGAAAGAAAGGAGACTTATAAAACAAATGGTTCCCATTTATTTGCAGACCTTGTGACTGAATGGATCAGTCGGCGACATCTGTTATCTGTCGGAGGTAACTGGGACGTTTTTTCTAAAAAAGAACCTACAATGTAATAATGTTCAACAGAGGACCTTTTTGGAAAGGTAAATGTCTGTGAGCCTGCGGTTTCTCCTCGCTCGTCCGACAACGTACTGTAGGAGCGGTGCAGAGGGCACATTGTGGTGCTGGTCATGGGAGTTCAAACACTGCTCAGGTTTCATCCCTGCTGTTTGGCCAGACCAGCAACAAAATGTCTGACCTTCCCCATCTCCCAAGACGCACTTCTTCAGCCTCACCTTATTCCAGAGTTCCACCAGGTACAACAGGTGTAACCACTTGATTTTATGTGTGTTTTGAGGTGGTTTCATGGACTTGTTTGGCATAATGATGATGAACGATAACTTGATATGGCAACTATGCAATGTTTTCAAATTGATTTTATTTTTGCTTCATGTTTATTCGTTTCAACGGTTCTATGCCACCACTGAGGCACTGCACTGTTTTTTTGTTATTATTTTTTACCTCAATTTTATTCAAGATCAAATTGTACAAGATGGCTATATTACGATGGGTGTTTATTCTAATTGCATTGATTAAATTGCTATTAAATGAATGATGTTTTTGTTTTTATCGAATCATTCCATTCTTGAAAAATCCAGTTAATCAAATACAAATGTATATAAATGCTTTCACATTCAAGACACATTCAAGACAATTATTAGTATTTTGACTTTTTTGAAACAGCCTTAAATCAAATTGAGTGTGGTAAAAACAAATTATTGGCTTTGTTGGAATTATGAAATCCTAAATAAACCAACTGTAGATTCCAAAAAAGGGGAAAGTATTTTTAATTATGACATTCCATCCATTTTAGTATTAAACTACTGGTTCATTAAATCAGTTTTGCAATGGGAGACCGCGCCAGGCCACATCTGAACGCGCAGTGTGCAGCACCGTACGACCTCTGCTCTCTCCAAATGAACCGGGACCTCGTTTTGGCTCCTCTGCTGCGGTAATTGGACTGACCGCAGTCTCCTGTGCGGTGCAAAACACCTGATCCCCTTCTTCTCATTCAGGCCACACAGAGTAGAGATGCATCCCCACCTCAATCGCCTCACACTATAGTCCATCAAATATGAATATGTGCCTTAGTGTGTGGGTGAGGGTGTTTGTGACTATGTTTGTGTTTGTGTGTATGCCCGCGCGCGTGTGTGTGCAGAAGAAGCAGGTGCGGATCAGGAGCAGGAGGGAGAGGATGCTTGAAAGAAGACACTGCATCCATTATGGCCGCATGTTAATAACCCCGGGGTTAACTCTGCGTGACATGCAGTGTGTGAGACGTTCTTCCACTGGCTTTCAAGTCGCGAAGGGGTGGCTGCGATAATCACACCCGACCACACACCATGTTTTGCTTGCCTAGAAAACCCCACGAATATCACCGCGTTTCTTGGAAGGCGCTTTCTTTCTGAGAGGGATGCCGACAATATACTGTAGGCAAACAGGCCTCTATCACACAGACAGGTAAAGAAGTGATTTCAGAGGGCAGGTCAACGAAAATGGTGTGTGACAGTCAATACATTTTTGATGCAGCGCGTGTGAAAGGAGTCTCGGTCTATGAAACTGCAACTGCCCACTGACAAACGAGGAGAACTCGTTTGGAAAGTCATCTCACGCCCTACTCTATAGTGTCCACAACTGCAAGTTTTACAGGTTCCTTGATTCATTCACAAGTTATGCAAGTAAATAAATAAATATTTTCGTGATAATAATTACACCATCGCATTAATAAAAAGGTAATAAATAAAGTAGATGGACAACCAGTAGAGCTGGATATGCAAGAACTGAATTATGTTGGCAGTTTTAAAGTGATTGTGTTTAGCCCCACACATTCATACGGCAACTACACAGGCCAGCCTAAATTCCATTTACATGAATGGCCTGGAAAAAGTTCCAGCACGTGTGATCGGCTCCCAATAATATGTCACAAAGAAGCGTCTGTGTGCGATCGAGCGTTGTCGAGCCCGGTCGATTCCCCTGTTGAGACACAAGCGAGAATAAATCCCTCTAACAGGATTTGTCCCTCTCGGTTCACAAGCTGGGAAAAAAAAATCTGAATAGGTCCTTAATGTGATTCTAATTCGATATAATATACAAAAAATATACTTTATATACCGGCCTACCACCGGAAAGAATTAATGAATAAATAAATGAATGAATGAATGAATGAGTGTGCCATTCATTCGGTCTTGGGTTCATTAGTATTGCTGGGCAATGCCGTAGAGGGGCGTGGCAAAGCGGTGTGACGTCAGACAGTCCCAGGCTGGACGCGCTACAAGCTCCGGAGCGCTCGTCCACCTGTTGTTCACCTGGAGCCGGGGCAGCATGGGCGGTAAGGTCCTCACCGTCGCTCACCTTTATTGGCGTTTTTAACCTTTATCCGTTTTATCTCGCTTTTCCGACGGAGAGAACAATCATAGTGGCCGGGACTGTTAGTGAAGGAGGGACTGTGTACTTATATCGCTCGTTTTTGGATATATTCAGCCTATTTATACTCCTCACACGCATGGGCATGACGTGTGGTGGCACGTAGACGTATACGTAAACTTCTATATAGGCCCATATATGATATTATATTACATATAATACATTTTATTATATAAATATTATATATATATATATATATATATTATAAAAGGCTCAGAGAAAGCCTATTTTTCTAGTTTAGTTTACTATTATTATTTGTTTTCTTGATGCGCGTGCGTTTCTTGTGTGCTGCTGTTAACACACACACACACACACAGACACACATAGACATAGACCTTGTCAAAAGAGTTCCCCTCTTTTCATTATTTCAGGTTGACGAGTTTGATCTGAGATTGATCCGTCTCCGCAACCAATATTCATATGGGTGGTTGGTCACAAGTGGCTTTTTATGGTTTCAACTTCATTCGTCTGAGAGTTTCCTGGGAATTAACGTCAGAATACTTTACCTAAAGGGCCAATGAGGGCCTCGCAACAGGACACCGCTCCGTATTTGAATACATGTGTGAACAGGTGGGGTGATATCAAACTGATTTCCCTCAACCTCCAACTGTATAGATACGGTTGTCGTCTTGGACCTTTGAAAGCTGAAAATTCATCTTATTCACCTTTTCAAGTATTTTACCAGTAGCTTAGCAAGTGTCTGCCTGTCTGTATGTATGTGTTTTTCTATCTATGCTGTAACTGTCTCTCTACGTCAGGTTTCTACTCCACTGAAAGGATGGCAGATGTCTTCTCCTATGAGAGTTCAGAGGTGGACTGGTGTGAAGACAACTACAGGCACTCTCAACACGTGGTGGAGTACTTTAACACGGTAATCCTCGCTTAGATCACAGTTTTCTAAATAATATAAAAAAATATAATATTAAAATAAAGAAATGAAAAAAATTTAATGTCGACAGGACATGCCAGTAGTTAATAGGTTGCTCAGTGTTTTTTTTTACCACAAGTGAATTGCGATGCGATGGATCGATAGCGTGATTGATTGATTTGTTTTCCTGATTGATTTGCCACAGATGAGCAGCTTCTTCTTCTTCGTCGTGTCGCCCATCATGCTCTACCTACTGCACCCGTACGCCAGAGAGAGGAACCTTGCGGTCCATCTGGTCTGGGTGATGATGATATTTGTGGGTCAGTCCCCCCTGTTCTGTCTTTATTTTTAATCCAGATTTCATTTTTCTCATTAGCCGCGAGACTGATTCGTTCTCCCTCCGTCGCTAGGTGTGTTCTCGGCCTATTTCCACATGACCCTCAGTTTCATGGGCCAGATGCTGGATGAGCTGTCCATCCTGTGGGTTCTGGCGGTGGGATACGCCATCTGGTTTCCCCGCAGACACTTCCCTTCATTTATCAAGGAGAGGTAAGGAAACTTTGGGGAACTATGTCCCTCTGGCTGACAGTGGGAAGAAACTCCCTCCGGTGGAACTCTACCGAGTAAGCATAATTTGCCGATGCGTAGTTCACACCTGTACACGCGTGTGTGTGTGTGTGTGAAACGCATGCATTCATATATTCTACTTACATGTGCTCTCACGCGCGGCCCTATAATCCTTTAATAAGACCAAAGACAATGATGGGATCTTTTTACAAGCCAAACAACTGTGAAACCTAAGCATAAGCCACCCAGTTCGAATCACAAAGACACGCTGTCATTCTGCTATCTTCAGCTGCTGGTGGCAGAGAGGAGCTCCTTGCTTTTGTGAAAACAGAGGCGATGGGAAAAGAGCAATGAATGGTTGTTGATGATCAGGTACGAAGAATCCAAAACAGCAACAAAACGTGAACGGTTCTTGTTCGATAACTTCTCCAGTGATTTCTTGTCACCGCTGCTGCTGTTGTTGTCGTTGACAGTCTCATTTGGAAGATCCATCAATCTGCAGGAGCTGTCAGGCTCTTTTCCGGGTTCCCTCACCACATTCACCCTCTTTTTTTCCTGCTCTTGTATGCAACTCCAGGTCGACCTTCGCGTGGCTCGTTCTGATGATTACCGTCGTCACCACTGTGTCATTGTTTGTAAAACCCGTCGCCAATGCCTACGCCTTGAACTGCTTTGGCCTGCACCTGCTTTACTCGCTGGGCGTTGAGATGAAGCGGTACAGTATCCCCAAAACTCCTCTCATATCTCTATTTGTCTTTTTGGCGAGTTCAAGTGAGTGCCGTGCCGGTGGCTAATGAATGATCCACTAACACGACACGACTACCACTATCTCTCTCAGTTGTACCGACCAGAAAGCGGTGCGGCTGGCCAAGCTTTCTGTGGCTCTCTGGGTGTTGGCCATCTCCTGCTGGATTAGCGACCGCTTCGCCTGCAGCTTCTGGCAGAGCCTCAACTTTTGCTACCTGCACGGTATCTGGTAAGTCCAGCCAACCTTTGATTGGTTGGCTTTGCTTGCTTTTTTTACCTTCCTTTTCAGTGCTTTCTTTATTTTTTTTAAACTGCAGCTTCTCTTTGTTCATACAGCATGAAATTGCCATGTCCTTGGCCATTTATCTTTATTTTATGTGGTTACCAGGCACATTGTGATCGTGATGGCTGTGGCTTACGGCACTACACTAATAGCCTACCTGGACGCCAACTATGAGATTCCCTATTCTCTTCCTGGACTGCAGTACTGGCCATGTGACAAGTGGGCGCTGGGATTGCCTCATATTGTCCTGAAAGGCACCACCAAAATGAACAAGAGATGCTAGAGAACTCAAACCATTCTTTTTTTTGGGGTGAAGATTTTCATTCTCGGTATTTATACGTATTTAAAGTGATGATCTTCTCTTTTAACCCATAAATAATTTCTAGCTTTAAACTTGACAACCGGTCTCAAAGTCATACCTCGAATGTTTTCAAAAAAAAAAAAAAAAATTGATCCAGGTTATCCATTCTTGTATTACTGTTGAATGTCATTTTTTTAAATATAATATTGCCAGTGTGCACCTACTGTACTAACGCTGATGAAAGTGGCACCCGAGGGCAGCTTTTATGGTTGACTGCTTCGAGTCGCCAGTGGAGATGTTTGTGTTAAACAGAGTGAATGATCTAGGAAAAGGGAAATGCCCCATGAGAATTAAATTTTTGTTTTATATTTGCTTTTCGTGAAACAATCGAGTAAGGGGTTGAGGTTCTGTTAAATGTGAAAAATGTTGTATATATTGATCAAGGTGTTACTGTGTATAAGCATCCTGAATGACTTTGTGAGAATGATTGCATTTGAATTGTGTGCAGCTGAGCAATGTAATTTTATTTAATTTCTATGGAAATGATTGTGCATTTTTCTCATGAAGATGCAGTGTGCAGGAGTGCCCACAGCTGTATATAACCGAGTCTATATTTATCTACATTTGTCATATGATACAATTGTCTTTTAAGAATTGTGAAGTGCTAACATTATGAACAGCAACAGCTGCGTTACCTGGACGATTGTTGACATGTGGTCATCTATTACTAAACCTCAGAAATGTGTTACGCTGTCTGGTTATCACAATACAACCATGTGTAGTCTGAAGACTGACATATAAAATAAAATTAATGGATTCATAAATTATTTCTAACAGAAAAATGCATCTTCCTGGCTGTATTAACATGTTTGGGGGACATCCAGTACATCCATTTCATTTCACAATTCAATAATATCACAATCTCATGTCTGCCATTGTAATTCACTGTCTCCTATGGATCTGATGCTATTGTCTCTGTTAAAATGACATTCTACAATCACTCTGCTCCATTTATCAATTATATGAATCGATTATAATATTTTGATATAATATATTACTAATTAATATAATAATAATAATAATAATAATAATAATTATTATTATTATTATTATTATTATTATTAGTAGTAGTAGTAGTAGTAGTAGTAGTAGTAGTAGTAGTAGGAGTAGCTTTAGTAGTACAGTATTATTATTATTATTATTATTATTATAATTATTATTAATAATAATAATAATAATAATAATAATAATAATAATAATAATAACAAAAACAATAATAATAATAATAATAGCGTTATTAAAATATATATATGTGTATATATATATAATAATACATTCGTTTCTGTTTTTTAGGTAATTGTAAAATGTAGAAATACAGTTTAATAATAGGCATTTCTGAGATATGAAATCCTTTCTACATGACTAAAACATTCTGGTACAACAACAAACACTTGTCAGCGACATTGATTATTTGGAACGTGAAACAGCATTTGCTATGTTTTGAGAAATTTCAGGTACATAGTGTTTGTGCTTGCGTTATGTTTCCTGGTGAATATAATAGCAAGGTGTAACAATAGATCTGTGACACAAAGAAATGTGCACGTATTTTCTGCACTTGGAGCCACAACAGTGACCTCTTCTGGGCCTGCCACAATGCCCATTTGTGGATACTCAATGCTTTTCATGGTTCACCATTTCAGCACTAAACCCCGAAAGACTGAGAGGAAAACAAAGAAGTAAGACAATCTCAAAAGATGAGCTTGTTTATTCAGTAGTTTGTGTTCTTTTGAAGAAAAGGTTAGACGAAACAAAACACATCCTCTGGTTTATTAAGAGTTTATATTATAGTGTATTTAGTCTTGAACCATTTATTAATCATCTTGGTTATGGATCAAATCTGACAGATGTGAGTGTGTAGAATTTTGTAAGAAACATATTTTTCCCCACTCTCTCCACGATGCAACAAAAGAAGGATTGAAAGGTTGATGTCTCAATATAAATTGGGCGATGCTGTGTTTGGCGACCAGGTGGAACTTTTGTTTACTCTCAACTGACTGAGAGGCCGACTGGATCAGTTTGAGTGACAGGGCAAGAGGGGCGAGGCGCAGGGCAAGGGAGAGAGTCATGACCTTGTGTCCCAAAACCCGGGCCCCAAATAATCTCACATCTAAGTCCCAGCACCGAGGAGACTCGGCTGCAACGGACCTTCACTCCCCATTCAAAAGAGTGGTCAATTAAAAGCTGAGCTCCTTTCCTTTATTTTCAGATCAGACATTTACAATGGAAACAGTAAAACTGTGTCACTTTTAGACGGATACAATGACATGCTTTTTTTTGACTGCTTGAGTAAAGGGAGCCGGGAAATGTTTTCTTTTATCCAGATGTGTCCAGATCTGCACGCCTAATTGAAAAAATTCAACAAAGAACAGAGTTCTTTATTTGTCACACATGCAGTTTTACAGGTTCCAAAGCTGTGCAAAACAAAGTAGGAGGATAATAATAATAATAATAATAATAATAATAATAATAATAATAATAATAATAATAACAGAAAAGATAAATGTATAGGCCTATGTACAATAAAGTAGGTAGAAAAAAAACAAGAATAGTAATATATCAGAAAAAATATACATACAGGAGAAACAAGAAAGCAAAAAGATAATCAGAAAAGTATAATATGTATATATTACTACATATTATGATTTTTTATTTATATTTATTATTATTATTATATATATTATTATATTATTAATTATATATTTATGTATGTATTTATTGTTCTTATATTTATTATTATTATTATTATTATTATTATTATTATTATTATATATTATTACATATATACATACATAGATATGTACAGTATATACATGCACTTATATACTGTATATATACATACACACACACACACACACACACACACACACACACACACACACACACACACCACATATATATATATATATATATATATATATATATATATATATATATATATATATATATATATATATATATATATATATATATATATATATATATATATATATGATGAGATAACTCCGGTGGGTTATCTTCCATATAGGAGCCTTTCTGTGTGGAGTTTGCATGTTCTCCCCGTGCTCACATGGGGTTTCCTCCACCTACCATCAGTAAGGACCCCCACCAAAAACATGCACACATCACCATCATCTGACCAGCGATGGACACCTGGTACCAGGTCCCCGGGCGCGTCGACAAATGCTGCCCACTGCTCCTGGCTGCCCCCCCCCCGAGGAAGGACAAGCCAGGATGGGAGAAATGCAGAGGCCACATTTCACGGGCCACCACCAAAAAAAAGCATGTGCATGTGTATGTTTGTGTATATATATGCATGTGTTGTAGTGCAGTGTGTCATGTGACAAATAAAGATTCTTAATTCTTAATATATATATATATATATATATATATATATATATATATATATATATATATATATGGCCAAGCTTGTATACAGTATGCAAAAGTGTATGTTCGTTCGGTGTTCCGCAGGGAATAACTACGTAGTTGTTTCCCCCCAATAATGTGCAATGATGAACTTTTTTTAACTCTAAGTCCTTAAAATTTAAAACAAAAAAACAACATCAAACGTGTATCCAGTGAGGATAACGAACAACGACGAGATAACGCAGATAATCAAAGCACCCATTTTCCTGGTTCTCCCTGTGCTCATCCATCCAGAAGTCAGCCGAGGTCAACTCCTTCCTTCCAACTCCTTCAACTTCTTCCATTGATGTTGTTGTTGTTCAACTCCTTCCACTGTTGTGGTTGTTGTTCAACTTCTTCCATTGTTGTTGTTATTCAACGCCTTCCATTGATGTTGTTCAACTCCTTCCATTGTTGTGGTTGTTGTTCAACTTCTTCCATTGATGTTGTTGTTGTTCAACTCCTTCCATTGTTGTTGTTGTTGTTCAATTCCTTCCATTGTTGTTGTTGTTCAATTCCTTCCATTGTTGTTGTTCAACTCCTTCCACTGTTGTTGTTGTTGTTCAACTCCTTCCATTGTTGTTGTTGTTCAATTCCTTCCATTGTTGTTGGTCAACTCCTTCCATTGTTGTTATTATTCAACTCCTTCCATTGTTGTTGTTCAACTCCTTCCATTGTTGTTGTTTTTCTTCAACTCCTTCCATTGTTGTTGTTGTTCAATTCCTTCCATTGTTGTTGTTCAACTCCTTCCACTGTTGTTGTTATTCAACTCCTTCCATTGTTGTTGTTATTCAACTCCTTCCATTGTTTTTGTTCAACTCCTTCCATTGTTGTTGTTGTTCAATTCCTTCCATTGTTGTTGTTCAACTCCTTCCATTGTTGTTGTTATTCAACTCCTTCCATTGTTGTTGTTCAACTCCTTCCACTGTTGTTGTTATTCAACTCCTTCCATTGTTGTTGTTGTTCAATTCCTTCCATTGTTGTTGTTCAACTCCTACTGTTGTTGTTATTCAACTCCTTCCATTGTTGTTGTTGTTCAACTCCTTCCATTGTTGTTGTTATTCAACTCCTTCCATTGTTGTTGTTATTCAACTCCTTCCATTGTTGTTGTTCAACTCCTTCCACTGTTGTTGTTGTTGTTCAACTCCTTCCATTGTTGTTGTTGTTCAATTCCTTCCATTGTTGTTGTTCAACTCCTTCCATTGTTGTTGGTATTCAACTCCTTCCATTGTTGTTGTTATTCAACTCCTTCCATTGTTTTTGTTCAACTCCTTCCATTGTTGTTGTTCAATTCCTTCCATTGTTGTTGTTGTTCAACTCCTTCCATTGTTGTTGTCGCTCAACTCATTCCATTGTGCAGAAGCGTTCCAACCGAGTCGCCCATCGGAACCGCTAGGGGGGAAAAGCTTTAATTGTATTTGTGGCTGCAGCGTAGCCCCGCCCCTTGGAGGCTGTGATTGGCTTCTCTCTAAGTGGCTTAAACCTCCGTGGATCTGATTGGTCGAGGAAGCTTTCTGTTTTGGGTCGCATGCCAGCGGCCGTCTGGAAGGGGAGGGGAGGGGAGGGGAGGGGCGCCGCGGAGCTTCCGGTCCTGGGCTCAAATTGACACACAATGAGGAGGAGCGGGGACCGGGAAGACGCTCGCTGAAACACCGCTGTAAATAAATACAGGAACCACTGGAGCGGGAGAATAATGGAAAATCAGGTACTGTGGCTTTTCTGTCTCTCTAGGGCCAGTAAAGTATAAAAACACGCTGGAGTCCATTCTTGTTCGAGCAGTTGATTAGCAGCGCTAAGCTAGCCTCCTCACTAGGAATGTATCGGCCCTCGGCTATGCTAAGCTAAACTAAGCTAAGCTAGCCTCCTCAGCTGGAATGTATCGGCCCTCGGCTAAAATAAAACAAGCTAAGCTAAAGTGAGCTAAGCGACGCTGCAGCGACAAGGCGCCGGTGGAAAAGCTTGTCCTGTCCAGGTTGGGTTGGGTTGGGTTGGGGTGGTGGGGCTGTGCTGTGCACACAATAACAACAACAACAATAACAATAATAATAATAATAACAATAACAACCCTTCGTTGTACAGCATCTTTCATACATAACCTGCAACTCGAAATGCTTTACATTAATAGAAAGCAGTGAAATAATAATAAAAAATAACCTTTAATTGTCCACCACCATTCATTACCAACATGCAACTCAAAGTGCTTTGCATAAATTAGTCAATAAAATTGTGATAATTAAAAGCAAACAAGCAAAATATGTTCACTATAAATATGTTAATATTATACCCAAGTATTACTCTTGAATTATTCGTTTTGAAATGACAATTCTCAAATAATTCTCAATATAGAGGCTAAATAGGTTATAAATCCTGTTGGGATTGGACGCCCAGACTTTCTGCATATAAATAAAAAGACAGTTGGGAAAAAAAAAAGAATGAAATTAAGTTTTAAATGTATTAAAAAAAATAAAATATGAAATATCCACCAAGGTAGGGAAAACTTTACATTATCTGACTAAGGCTTGACTCACACCGAAATGCGAAACTATACAGTTGCTTCAGGCGATGAAACTTTATTTCGAACATCCAGTGCATGTCCAGTGTTTCCCGCCCCGCCCCACTCGGTTTGATTCCCAGGTCAGTGGGATCAGTGGGATTCCACAGCATCTTCACCACTTGACGGGGGACACTTTTCCCCCCACACGTGTGCCTTTATTTTGCATAGATGAACGACTGAGACATGGATACAAATCTTGGGAAGATTTAAGTTTGTTTTGTGTCAAAAAATAAATAAAAATAATAATAATAATAACAACAGAAATATGCATGCAGTTAAGGTAACATTAGATTTGAAAAAAGAATTCTCACGCATCACTTTATTATGTCACAACCAGAAATATCTTAATCCCCAATTTCTGAACCATCTAAGTAACCAAAGTGTGCAGTGGTGAGCATGCACACCCGCAAAATTAAGCTATATTGTTTTCAGTTGTAATTAGGAAATAGTTTTTTTTATTCTTCAGGTTTTTCCTGTATATTTGAAAATGTACTCCCAACGGGGATTGACCTGTTTCTAGTACAAGTGACCGTTGTACTTTTATTGATGTTGTTCTGTGCGGCGGGAAGCTCCGGATGTGTCTAGGGATTAAGCTGGAACTTTCGTTCAGCCTCCTAATCAAAACACAGCCGCTGTAGTAACCGTCAAAGGGACGGGATGGGGTTACATTTTGGCTCGTGTTCGTGGTGTGTCCTCTCCTTCAAAGGAGACACTCGGATTTTCTCTCTGCTGGCATAGATTAACGCAGTTATGAGTGGTTTTATTTACACGGCACGTGGGGGGCTCATTGTTATCGTGCGAGCCGGTGTGTCTGCCAAAACTCACATTTTCCTTCAGTTGGCTGATTGTGTGTGTGAGGGAGTGTTCGCTTGTATATGTGATGATGGCTGCTAGGTTCTGCCGCCTCGCTTTATCACCCTGCTGTGGCTTTGATGAGGGTTAACTGTATAAATAAGTTTTGCCAAACATCATTTTGTCCATTTCATGTCGTTAGGAGGACGACGTGGAATCTGACTATGGCCTCCCAGTCCAGTTCATATACATGTCTGCATTTTGTTCCCATTACAGCTAATAACACTTGTAATTAACATGTTCTAGTTAATGTCAATACTGTCATCTTTTGGTTGCCATACTCTTCGTGTGTGTGTGTGTGTGTGTGTGTGTGTGTGTGTGTGTGTGTGTGTGTGTGTGTGTGTGTGTGTGTGTGTGTGTGTGTGTGCCCGTGTGTGTGCCCATGTGTGTGCCCGTGTGTGTGCCCGTGTGTGTGCCCGTGTGTGTCCGTGTGTGTGCCCGTGTGTGTGCCCGTGTGTGTGTGCATGTGCGCCCGTGTGCATGTGCGCCCGTGTGCATGTGCGCCCGTGTGCATGTGCGCCCGTGTGCGTGTGCGCCCGTGTGTGTGTGTGTGTGTGTGTGTGTGTGTGTGTGTGTGTGTGTGTGTGTGTGTGTGTGTGTGTGTGTGTGTGTGTACACACACACACACACACATATGTATGTGAGTGGTTTCTTGAACATGACAATGAGTTCACTGTACTCCAATGGCCTCCACAGTCACCAGATCTCAATCCAATAGAGCACCTTTGGGGTGTGGTGGAACGGGAGATTCGCATCATGGATGTGCAGCCGACAAATCTGCAGCAACTGCGTGATGCTATCATGTCAATGTGGACCAAAATCTCTGGGGAATATTTCCAACACCTTGATGAATGTATGCCACGAAGAATAAAGGCAGTTCTGAAGGCAAAAGGGGGTCCAACCCGGTACTAGCAAGGTGTACTTAATAAAGTTTATGGAAAGTGTGTGAGTGTGTGTGTTAGAATTCCTTTGGAGTATTCCCATAGTAGATTCCCTTTTCATCTTTTTTTGTATGGTCTCATCCTATCCCTTATGTGGTGCTGGCATGGACTGGGGGTTGCCGGGGGTGCTGCCATTTTTAAGGAGCTCCATGGCTGCGCTAAGAGGGTGTGGCAAAGTCTGGAGTTTAAGGGCATTACTGCCACAGACTAGCCAGGCGGAACTGTGTGTGTGTGTGTGTGTGTGTGTGTGTGTGTGTGTGTGTGTGTGTGTGTGTGTGTGTGTGTGTGTGTGTGTGTGTGTGTGTGTGTGTGTGTGTGTGTGTGTGTGTGTGTGTGTGTGTGTGTGCCTGAGAGTGCCAGACCAGCTCATCTCAATCCTGTCCCCTCTAATCCCCCCACTCTGTCCCAGCTCACGAGCAGCCCAATGAAAGGGCCAAATCCCCACATTCTTCAGTCCTCGCTTAGACATAACCCCCCTCACACACACACACACACACACACACTTACTCCCCCGACATCATTCCCCCTCGATACTCCATCTTCAAAACCACTTCACTAGCAGTTCTGACCACCTCCACCACCACGGCAGCGCTGGGTCATTCACTCGGCCCCACTACTGTCATTGTTCTTATCTGTGAAAGGTAGCACAACAAAGTGTCCCTACTTTGTACAAACCTTTTGAGATTGGTCAGTTCAACCATCTAATCGTTGGCATTACACAGGAACGTCCTGAGTATCAGTCTGGCCTTGTGTTTGTCTGTGCCACACATTTGTAGTTTTGTTGGGACGATAATCTGAGCTATTGATATGAGCGACAATATAGGTTTTCCATTAAAATACAGTCACCATAATCTATCACTCATGCTTGCTGGCTGTAAAACATATTTCTTTCATAAAATACTGGAACTACTGTTATTTGCAGATTAGTATGAATCCAATGATTAAAAGTATTAAAAAAAATCCAAATGCTTACCACCATCAACTTGTAAATAAATGGACCCCAAAATTATCGACCATTTCTACTATTAATAATTAAACTTTTCATTGTTGCAGTTCAGCGTTTCTCAATAATGTCACCCCTGTCACTGATGCGTATCGCCATACTCTTATATCGCTGAATTTCTTGGTTTGATATTTTGCCAAATCCCTAATGCATAAATAAAACTGCCAAATGGGAGAAAGTTTGACCATACCTCCCAAACTTCTAAGGTTCATCTCAACCTGTGGAAATGAGATTTTCCGTTCTTGGCCAAACACTACTGAATATGACATTTTTGTCAAGCGGTTTGTTTGGGTTGTGTATTTTGTTCCCCTGAGCCTGAAGATGCAGCCGTTGAAACTTATCGTACTTTACGTCTCGGTTTCTCCAGTGCACGGTGCAGGTGAAGCTGGAGCTTGGTCACAGGGCCCAGCTGAGGAAGAAGGTGACTTCAGAAGGCTTCACCCACGACTGGATGGTGTTTGTCCGAGGCCCGGAGACCGGCGACATCCAGCATTTTGTCGACAAGGTTGTCTTCCGGCTGCACGAGAGCTTCCCTAAACCCAAAAGAGGTACGTGTGGAGGCCGTGAGCAAATACTTCTTGTGTTTCTTCAACTTGTACGTTCCCATCCCCTTTGTTTGTACTTGAATAAAGAAGTCGCCGTCTCTGGATGATTATTTAACTTTTGGGTCTTTCTGGTTTTGTCATCCTGCTGCAGTATGCAAGGAGCCGCCATACAAAGTGGAGGAGTCGGGATACGCAGGCTTCCTCATGCCCATCGAGGTCTACTTTAAGAACAAGGTGAGATGGCGGGGTTTACCCCACCCAAGTACAAATCGTACATTTGAACCCGCCCCTGGCTGTACGTATTCAAATGACCATGCTGTTGAACTACTTTGTATTTCCTCTCTTCAACGCCATTAACATTCATTCTGTCCGAGCTACTAAAGAAAACTCATCGTGAAGCGGTGCAGACAGGCTCAGTTTGGGGGCGGGGGGAGGGACAGGCTGAGGTTCCGCGGAGACGTCAGAGATTTGACAGCTCCACCCTGCGATCGGGGCTGGATCCGCCCTCGGGATTTATGAGCCGCTGTCACGTGATTAAACGCCGCTCGGATCAAGTTCCTCAGGATTTCACCCCAAATCGGATCCGACACCGAGCCAGTGCCGTCCCTGTTAAATGTGTTTCTGCAGCTCCGTCACAGGCGGACATCGGAGACGCGGTTCTTCTCGGGGGGTGAAACTCTCTCTGGCGTTGTGTTTTGGATTGAGATGTCAGTTTGCAGTCTGGTCAAGATAATTCCAGAATTCCGTTGTGGTTAATGATGAGTTTTTACGTTGACGGTTTGAGGAAATTCCCCAAATCCTATTTTGAACTACGGTTTGCTCGACGGCTCAGAGTCTACAGCGACGTAACAATGGGCCGATTGTGTGTCCCGACATACAGGAAAGAAAGTTCCCAAAGAAATTGACTGTGATTGCTTTCGCATCCTACGTGTTACATTCAGATCCATGTCATTCAAATCCAGGTGTGCCTCCTGACTTTGGTGACCTAACAACTATTTGTAATTGACACGGGCCTGTGATGCGATTGTTTAACTGCTTTTGGGTTGAGCTTGTCGTGGCAATCCCAAACTTTTGTAAGGCTGACTCGTTTGGAATGTTCATTTACATCATGGTGCAGTTCCAATTAGCATATCTTTTGTTCGGGCAACTTAAAGTTGCTTTTTGTAGAATTTACCGAATGGACTTGGCAGAAATGGAATGTAATATTCATAAGTATGTTTTAATTAGAATGAGCCCCTTATTACTACGCTTCCACGGAGGCCGCCATGTTTCACTGCCATGCTTCCATGGTAGCCCAGAACGGACAAACCAAACGCTGGCTCTAGAGAGGGCCTTTTGCTGAGTTTCATGGCCACGGTCTCTTCTACGGAGGCTGCCATGTTGCTCCGCCGTGGGGAGGGGTGTTCTGTTGGTTGCAGATGTGCAACCTCACCGCCGGATGCCACTCAGTTCCAGTACACACTGCACCTTTTAAGCAAAACTTTGTTTTCCAACTTTAGTTTAGTGATTATAGATGATGTATTACTGTTTCCTGGGTTGTATTAGTACATTTTGGAAAACTTGCGTCAAAGGGAAAAGCAGTATGAACCACAGTTTTTGATTCATAAAAATATATATATAATACAGCTGACATGGTTATTTTTCTGTAGTGTTCCGTCATGTTGGTGAAGTGTAGACAAAATTAAAATAAATTAATCTTTTAATTTTGTCATGAGTGTGTGCTCCACCGGAGGAAGCTGTGTATAAAATCCATGTGGGTGAAGAGTGCATTAAAGCTCCTTAGCTCTGATTATAATTGACAACAGGGAAAAATGGCAGAGCTGAAAGAACACATGCTAGACTTGTGCCGGAGCGTCAACACAGTTATATTTCCTGACAAGAATGCCTCCTATTTAATTTGAAGGCCATTCATGTGTGTTTTGTAGAAAGAAAATGCCCCCTAATAGCAAAAAATAAAAGGTGGCATACTATATAATACACGCAATAAACTGTCATCCACATGTATTTATTGAGCTGTTAACTAATGTTAGCCATGCTGTTTTAAATAAAGTAACATGAGGTACGATTGTTACCTAGAGTAGGTTATATTATTCTAGTATGTTTTGTTTAAATGGCTGTACAGTAAAAGAAAATTGAGCAATGATAACCTTTTTTTGTAGAGAATATACGCAACATGAAAGCAGAATGCCATGCACAAAAGAAAACAAAATCCAGTTTTATCTGGAAGGATCCTTTTCTAATAACATTGTAATAATAATAATTGATTATTCATTCAGTAATTTAATAATTGCATTTAATCAAACATCTTTTGGGGAAAATGTGGATCCCTAAGCACGATTTGTAGATTATGCATAGTACTCTGTATTGTTGAATTGAATTATACCTGTATTGAAAAAGGCTGCATGAAAGCTTTTTACAATGGCACTGGAAAGATGCATGTGCTCACTTGTTATTCTGGCATTATGCTTTTCTTTTTGAATTAGATTATGTTGGAAAAAATATTCGTTCTATATGTGGACAGGTCTCTGTTCTTAAGCTCTCTGTTCTTTGATGGATAACAACTCCTTTATGCTGTTGACTGTAGTCCTGGGGAAAAAATAAATCAGTTTTAAATTCAGGCTAATGTTAAACGTCAACTGAAATCCTTCCTTTTCGAATGTGAAATGTCAAGTTGACTAATCTAGGAGTGCTAGAAGAGAAATCAGAGAGCATTTATCGGGAAGACCTACATATGCATTTCTATTATGAAGATATTCTATGAATATTTTATTTTATTATTATTTCTTTTTAAATATGCTTTGCTTTTTTTCCCTTGCCCTGCTTTCCTCCTTGGGTTGTCGCATTCACGCTCTGCTTTGGTGTCCCAAGTCCCCTGCGTTTACCTAAGTAAAACTAAACTTCTCTCAGGAATGCTAGACGTACTTTGTCTGTCTTATTGACTTCCCGGCTGATGGTTTGTTCTCGAACTGTTAGCCATCTGATATGCTGTAGCTGATAAGGTCTGGCCGGGTGCCATAGAGCTGACCAGCTCCTTTTTATCTTCTGTTGTGAAATCCATAGGTCTGCAGAGAAGATAATGAAAGAAGACAAACACATATTAGCTTGTGGCCCCTCTGATAAAGTTTATTTTTATTGGAGGGTTGTGTAAAAGATACACACTTACCTTTAGAAAAGTTGTCTTTGGCACTTTCCTTCTATAACTCTTTTGTGGTTGTTGTTGTTGTTGTCCCCCCCCCCACCCCCTCTTCCCAGGAGGAGCCAAAGAAGGTGTTTTTTAACTATGACTTGTTCCTGAACTTAGAGGGGAACCCCCCGGTCAACCACCTGCGCTGCGAGAAACTCACCTTCAACAACCCCACCAAAGAGTTCAGAAGGAAGCTGGTCAAGGCCGGAGGGGTGAGGCTGGCTGACTGCTTGACTGCTCAACGCGACATTGAGTACATTTTATTCATTTACAAAGGATGACCTGGACAATGGTGGTCCCGCAATAACCTATCTTTGTTTTTAAAAACCTGCTTTCATGTTTCCTTTTTGCGGGCCTTTTTAATTCAGTTAAAGGTAGTAACTCCTCTTGATACACTTCCTGTTACTTCCTGTACAGCAGTTAATATTTTACCATAAATGCTGGAGGAATTATGTAAGGTACTTAAAATGTAATTAGGTGATTTACCTGACATTGTTATCCCTCCTCTTGCTGGGCAGGTAATGGTGGTTCCGGAGGGGGCTGAAGCTGTGTCAAGGCCCAGTCCAGACTACCCCATGCTCCCCACAATACCCCTGTCTGCCTTCTCTGACCCCAAGAAGACAAAGACTTCCCATGTGTCAAAGGTTGGTTTATCTGTACACAGTAATATCAGATCGTAATAACATAAAACGCTGTATTTTACTTTTAAGTATTTAAACAAATATAAGCTATTGTCACACAATAAAATGACATCTTGAATTGAAGCATAGCAAACAGTAAAATCAGTAGTGGACTGTCTTGAATATAAGATTTAAAAACATTGTTGGTTAGGCGACCGGTTCTCTGGAAGAAAGCAGAGTGGCACAGGCCACTATAACTGATATTTGTAGTGAAGAGAAAGTTAATAAGTTACTGCTCTCACTATTAGAGCTACTGTGTGGGTGAAAATGTGACTGTTCATGCAAGATACAGGTTTAAAGCATAGGGTGGGGGCAGACACAACCCATCATCACCTAGCTTTCTGGTGAGCTGTTCATGTAGAATCATTTACCCAATGGTGCTTTGTCATATCTAGTATAAAAATATGTTTTAAAAGATGCCACATGCTTTGAAATCCGTTTGATTGCACTTGACTGTTTTAAGTAGGGGCCGTGATATTAGGAAGCGCGTGAAGCTTTAGCAAAAAAATTAAATAAATCAGATAGGGGCCAAAGGATGGTAATATGCCAACTTTGCAGAGGTTGAAAAGTCCTCAATAGGGAGTTTGACAACAAACGTATTCAATCCTATTCAAAGAGATCAGAGGAAGAGAATCCTCCAACGTCTCGTTATGGCTGCTTTATAGTTCTGCGTCCGTGATTACACACGTAGACCGCCAAAACGCTAGATGGCTGGTATCGAGTATTTTAGCACGGAAGAAAAAACGGATCATGGATATTTCTCGCCACATATTGTCATTTGTTGTTTTTATAATTAGAAGATGATGTGTCGTATAAATTGAAATATTCTCGAACCTCCTCAGCAGTGGCATAGTTAGGGGTGGCTGTCCGGGGCTTCAGCCCCAAATGTTTTATGAATAGCCCCCAATCTAAAATAGCCCCGCAGTACCGGTTGTGCCCATGGCGTGCCAGCAACGGTGCGCCACAACAGTGTGTTTTTATTTTAGAAGTAGGTTATTTTATTTTCTTCCATTTCCTTATGGGGCCACCAAGCATCGTGCGTTGTCGGGGACACGTTCTCCGTCACTCCCCCCACCCACCTCCACAGTTTTCCTAGAGTGATTCAAGATTCAAGAGGTTTATTCATCACATATATGCAGTGAAATGTAATGCAACGCACCCGGTGATAACACACAATATGTCAGAGGAAATTTCTTTCTAAGTAGAAAAATGGCTAGAGCCTGCTTGTGCAGGCCATTTTGCCATTTTTGCCATTTTACAAGTCTTTGCATCCTAGAAACGCCCCTGTTTCTCAGCCAGCCTCTCTTTGATCTGCTCCATTTTCTTTTCTTTTATTTTTTTGACTGTTGGCAGAAATTAACTGGAAACACGTAGTGGGGAAAAAGTAGAGGTGCACGTAAGGCGCAGACGGCCTCTGCGGGCTACGCCGGTGACGTAGAGACTTGCAGCTATTCGACATGAACTATAAAGCAGCCTTAAGTACTGTGAAATCAAAATGACAAACATCAACACTAAACCACTCTTAGCTCAGTCCTTTGAGAGATGCACGTCTATTTTCGGAAAAGTAAGACAATGGTAAGAGGTGACGCAGTCTACTTGGCTGTCCCTTGGAGGCTATCTACAATAAAAACTGATTTTGATAAACAGGTTTTCTTGTTATTCTTAGAATAGGGGACCTCAACGCACAGTTGAAAGAATCTTTCTGAAACCCACTTCACAACTATACTGTCTCTCTATAACTTGTGGTAAAATGGATTCAAATACATTCATTTCCATTTTAAACATATTTAACTAGTTGTGCTGTGTATGTGTTTTGTATTTAAATATATATTATAAATCCAGGAACATCAGATTCTAAAAATCTTTGTTTTGCATATCTGTGATGTAGCTTCCATTTGGCATCAAAGAAGGCTTTATAAGTTGTTTCCTCCTCATTGATCAAATTGTTAGTTTTTCCCCCCTTACAACAAACTTGAAATGAATGAAAAATCAGCCTATGATTACAATTTTGATTAACTCAGGGTGTGTGTGTGTGTGTGTGTGTGTGTGTGTGTGTGTGTGTGTGTGTGTGTGTGTGTGTGTGTGTGTGTGTGTGTGTGTGTGTGTGTGTGTGTGTGTGTGTGTGTGTGTGGCCATGCTGTCCCTTTCCAGGAGGCTAGTAAAGAAGGCAGTGGCAGCAGCAAAGGACCCAAACCCCACAAGTTGACCAAGGAGCACCGCGAACGACCCCGCAAAGACTCTGAAAGCAAGGTCACGTCGAAAGGGGACAGCGACCGTGACGGAGGCACTAAGAGCAGCCGTGACCCCTCCTCCTCCTCTTCATCATCCTCTTCCAAGAAGCCCACAGATATCAAAGTGAAGGACGAGGGGAAGGTGCTGCCCAAGGCGGCGTTCAAGGAGCCCAAGCTCACCCTGAAGGAGGCAAAGCTGGAGGGCATGTCTCCGAAGGGAGGAGGGGGGGTGGGCGGGGGAGGTGGGGGAGGAGGTGGGGCAGGTGGAGGGGGAGGAGGAGGAGGAGGAGGAGTAGGAGGCAGCGGGGTGGTGGTGGTAGGAGGAGGAGGAGGAGGGGGAGGAGGAGGAGGAGGGGTGGTAGTTGGAGGAGGGGGAGGAGGAGGAGGAGGGGGAGGAGGGGGAGGAGGAGCAGGAGCAGCAGTGGTCGTAGGAGGAGGAGCAGGGGTAGGAGCAACAGGAGGAGGAGGAGGCGGCGGCAGTGGTGGGGGAGGCCCTGCGGACTCTAAAGCCCCTGGCAAGCGGGCTTCCACGGTGGAGTCTCCCAAGCCCAGTGCTAAGAAGCAGAAGAAGGGCAGCTCCGAGGGGCCGAAAGGTGCCACTGGCGGGGGCTTCACCAGCACCTCCCCTCGAGTCTCCTCCTCCTCCACAGCCAGCCAACCATACCCAGAGAAGAGGCCTCCCAAGGATAAGGGGCGCTGGGCCAAGAGTAAGACAGACACACAGGAGCTAAAGGAGCCCAAGAAGCCTCCCGAGTCCGATGAGTCCAATTCAGAGGATGAAGCCTCTTCTAAGTCAGAGGTATGTGGACTGCCAGCGTTCTTCATCCTGACTTTTCTTACTGATTTGAAGGCAAAGAAGGTCTACGTTGTGTTTATTTTCACAAGTATGAAAATAATTTATCTGCCTCTCATCATGATAATAATGGATGTGCCTACTTTCCCATATTCCTCTGTGCTCTCCAGCAGTCAGCCCCCTCCAGTCCCTCCAACTCCAGCTCCAGCTCCGAGTCCAGTTCTGACTCTGACTTTGAGCCGGGACAGAAACCAGGACAAGGTAGGGCTAAGACATCAACCAAACAGCACAAATAACCACTAATATTGTATAGGTCCCCATCATGCTGCCAAAACAGCTCTGACCCGTGGAGCCATGGACTTCACAAGACCTCGGAAGTTGTCCTGTGTTATCTGGCACCAAGACCTTAGCAGCAGATCCTTTAAGTCCTGTAAGTTGCAATGTGGGGCCCCCATGGATCAGGCTTATTGTTCCAGCACATCCCACAGATCCTCTATCGCATCGGACCCTAACCCCGCCCATCCACATGATGGCAAAGAAAATGTAATTCATCAGACCAGGCCACCTTCTTCCATTGCTCCATGGTCCAGTTCTGATGCTCACATGCTCATTTTAGCCATTTCAGTATTTTTTTCTATAGTAGCTCTTCTGTGGGATCAGACCAGATGGGCGACTTCGCTCCCCACACACATCAAGCAGCCCATTGGCACCCATGTCCCTGTTGCTGGTTCACTGATTGTCCTTCCTTGGACCACTTTTGGTAGGTACTAACCCCTGCATATCAAGAAGGACCCCACAAGACCTGTCGTTTTGGAGATGCTCTGACCCAGTCGTCTAGCCATCACAATTTGGCCCTTGTCAAAGTCTCTAAGATCCTTAGACTGCTTACGCTCCTCACCTCAATATTGGTATACTCACTTTCACCAGTAGCTTCTGAAATATAATCTTCTTCCTTCCTAAATCCTTCCTTCCTAAATTATTTTCCCCAATGACTTCCATTGCTTTAAGCAAACAGCCTTCTGACTGAAATATGAGGGAACCTATGAAAAAGGGACTATTAGCTTCACAATCTTGATGTTCTTTTAAACAATATTAAGTTTTGAATGTGACCAAATTCTCACCTTGCAGTGTCTTTGTGTGGTAGTAAGACACTGTCCTATTAATTTTCCCTCTCCCTCTCCCTCTCCCTCCAGGCCCCCTGAGATCCATGGTGGAGGAGATCCAGTCAGAGGAGTCTGATGATGATGACAGCAGCTCAGAGGAGGAGACGCCCGTTAAGAACAACCCTGCCAACAGAGACTCTCGGTCAGTCGCTAGCCCCTTCTAAGAATGTACAGCATCCTATGTAAACGATGCTCACAACGGAGAGTGTTATTCAGATGTGGGTTTTGGTTTGTTTAGAATCTGTCGTATTGGGTCCCAGGACGGACGCAAAGCTTCATGCTGTGCACCGTTTCTTGTCATGCGCGATTAAAAAAAATAAATAAATAATAAGTATTTATTTATTTATTTATCTATTTATTCTCTTGCCCCGTCAGGCTCAGTCTGGACAGCGAGAGCGACAGCAGTGACTGCTCTCATCGGCCCAGTCGAGACCCCGCCTTGCCCCCACAGAAACACAGCTCCTCCAATAACAAGGTGATGTGGGCCGAGCCTCCAGACGTTCATTTTTACTCCGTTGGGGTTGACGTGATCACAGTGTTAATGAGGAGACAACCAAGAACCAGATGTACACAGAAATATAGGTCATAATTTGATTCAATATCAACTCAATCAATATTGATTAAGTGGCTCGCAATATGATGCTATATCAATAGATATATATTGACATTTTATATCTAATGACTATTCAGTGTACTGTCTGACATGCGTTGCAAAAACTATTTTGTAGGAGAAATGAACTCTCGCGCAGAAATTAAATATTGAAATATGTTTGACCGTGGTGGTATTTGATTTAAGTGGAAATGGTTGCATAACTTCCCAGCAAAGTCAATCTAGTAGGATTTTCTAATCGATTCAGAAATTGAAATTATAAGACGTCCATATCGGAGTGTCTTTATTGAACTGAGCCCTGCCTCCTTCTTCCTACATGACACTGTTCAGAACTAGACTAATGTGATTTTGTCTTTTTAAATATACATTTGCAAAACCCACATGTGAGAATTATTTATAGGGCAAGAGTTTTTAGCCGAGAGAGGGATTTCTCTCGTCTATTTCAGGAAGCTATGCTTTATCGACATGTATCCCGCTTGGGAATGAGTACGTTATGCTGCATGTTGTCTTAAAGCGTATGATACAGAACGTTGGTCCGTGCAGATGGTGATGAGTGGATGAGACCACGCCTGCCCTCGTTCATGTCTGTTGTTTATCTGGCTGTTGACGGCGAGGTGTTGGTGACGACATCTAGCATTTGGTCAGAACACCAGTTGTACTTTCATTCCACCGCTTCATGCTTGTGGGTGATCCGTACAAATTCTGTCTGTCTTTGTCTTTCTGTCTGTCTGATGTTTCCTCTCTTTCTTTCTCGTTCTCCTTTCTTTCCGTGCACAGGTGTCTGGCAGGAAGAGTCCAGATCCCTCATTTCGCTCAGAGAAGGTGTTGAAGAAGGGATACGACAAGGTAGGAAGGGTAAATCAAACTTTCTTTTTTTAATATGCTTTAACACCCACTACATTCACACACACACACACACACACATAAACACAATGCCTAGATAAATATCAGTTGAACGCATAAATACATTTGGAATAGGGTGCCACATGATCATGTGTAGGATCTGCGGTTTTGGGGAAAGTAAACATTGGTTGTTGTTTCAATACATGACGCTGTTGAATGAAGGAGCGCTTAAGTGTACTTTTTATGGACTTTGCTCTGTTAAAAAACATTCTCATTCTCCTCTAGAGAGATGCCTACAGGTGCTATGAAATTAAATGATTGAATGACTGAATCCGGCAGAACCTGTTTTATCCAAGCACATATGAATATACACAAGTGTCCTTATAATAGCTAGCTTTGCCTTGATCAAGAATGTGGACAAGTAAATTGAGTATACATTTGTGACTGAGCAGTGACTCATCAAAGTCACAAAGATGAATTGACTTGTTTCCTCTGGTGCTTAAAAGCGCTGTTCATCGGACCACCGCTAACCAGTTTTTGTCTTTGCCCCGCCCTCATCAGGCCTACACAGAGGAGCTGGTCGACCTCCATCGCAGACTGATGGCTTTGAGAGAACGCAACGTCCTACAGCAGGTGTGTTTCCGCCTCACTCTGTCCTTCGGTGCTTCTTGACAGACTAACCCAACGCCCTCGCACGTCTTATGTCACATGGCATTCTTGCAACATAAGCCCTTTTCCCAGTTGCACCGGAAGCCATAAAGCTACTGGCAATGTTCCTTATTGGCGTCATATGGGAAAGGGATCAGGTGTCGATATTCCGTACAAGTCATTCTGTAAATTTCCTCACTCTCGACCTAGTATCATTACCAGCAAATCGCCTGTACCGCTGTGAATGGAAGTGTGTGGGAATTGAAGCAGTTACATTGTCGCAAAGTAGGGGTGGAGCCGAATCCAAATAAAGCACAAATTGAGGGTCTTTACAAATATTTATTTTGAACAAATATAACTTGAAAAAAAAAAAAAAAAAAAGATTTGTTTTCCGGGAGGAAAAAAAAAAAAGCGTTCTGAAAAATGGTGATTTCGAACTGTGGCGCTCGGCTGCAAAGACAAGAAACTGAAACACGTCCTGTCTCTACAGGGACGGGTCTTTGATATTTTCAGATTTTATTCCTTCTTGAAAATGCCAAACACCCTGGACGTGTCTTTTAGAGTTGGGGGTGCGGCGCGACCGTGTGGTGGTATCGGGCACAAGCACTTCGCTTGCCCTGCCGGCTGCACCACAGTGAAACCGGAGCGAGCGAGCGGACAGGGGGAGGGAGAATGGGTGGAGAACATTCATTATCCTGAGGCAGAGACTATGGGTCACGTTGAAAATGATCACACTGATTTAATAACATTGGGTTGGGGTGATTGTGTCCGGGGACCGGGGCTCTGTTCCCTCTCTGTCAGCGGAGGGAGGGGTCAGTGGGGCGGGCAGACGGGGATTTGATTCTCTTGCCTATTCTCGTGTGTTATTATACACCTCGTGCGAACATTACGTGATGTATCTGTAACAGTCATCTATGGATGTGGGAACAGACTCCATGCGGAACTTTTCCATAAAGGAGGCTGATGTGGGAATGTTTTTTTTTTATCCAGCAATGTTAGGTGTTCCATGTGGGAAAGGGGCTATACATTTCCTGCCACGTTTTCCACAGAAAACAAGTTCCCTTCAGATGTTTTAACCCTCATTGTTTAATCAGTTGTACAGTCAAATGGGCTTTTAAATGTTCTGTTTGTGCTTTGTTGTGAATGAATTGTCCCCGGTGTGGAGGTAAAGAAGGCATGCTTCATCTCTCCCCTACTCCATCTTTCCTCCCTCCCAGATTGTGAACCTGATAGAGGAAACGGGACACTTCAACGTGACCAACACCACCTTTGACTTTGACCTCTTCTCATTGGACGAGTCCACCGTCCGCAAACTACAGAGCTACCTGGAGGCCACGGCCACGTGACAGGAGGCGGAGGTCGGCATGGCGATGGCAGCGGTGGGGCTGGGGGACTAGGTGTATTCCTTCGAGGAGGAGGAGGACGAGGACGAGGAGGACGAGGGGGTGGCCATATCTGTCGCCTTACAGACCTTACTGAACCGTGGAACAACACATACACACAGATCAGACCATTTATACATGGAGAAACTTGTGTGGCCGGGAGGGAGGATGAGGAGTGGATCAGAGGAAGGAGGGAGGTGCAGCTGTGGGCTCGAGGGGGTTTGCTACTGTCCTGGGGGGCAGTGGTGGGAGACTCCCTTTCTATCTGTCTACAGGACATGATTTTCACTACACGTCTCTGTGTGAGTGTCCAGCTCGCACACGGCACTGTGGAATGCAACCACTTTACGAACACCCCTTTACCTCCTGCTACATGCTTACTACTACAATATGTCCAAACCCAACACACACTCCTTAATCAGTGCAACACTCCAGTTCCCCTCCCCCAACTCTCAGCTGGAGCTCATTTCTCTTTCGCTGTTGCTCTTTCTCTCTCTCTCTGTGTGTGTGTGTGTGTGTGTGTGTGCGTGTGTGTGCGTGTGCGTGTGTGTGTGTGTGTGCGTGTGTGCGTGTGCGCACTGCCAAGTTTGGTCACTGACTTTAATAACCCTGAGCACAAATGAGAGCCCTACTTCTCCCATTCTCACACACGTCCTCCCACGTCCTTCGATTCGTACTGTATGTAAACATTCTGAGGTGTGTGTGTGTGTCTGCATGAGATGTCTCTGTTGTCTAAACAGATCTTCTATTAAGTTTTCATCTCCCTCCCCAAGCTGAAAGCTGAGCCTTGACCGCCCCAACCCCCAAATCCCTTATTCCCACACCAGCCTGAAATGGCTCACCTCCTCGGGGCCAGAATGGTGGCCCCGAGGCTCCTGATTTGCCTTCTAGTAGCTGGAGTGGTAGTGTTGGGGCGGGGCATGAAAAGTAGCCATACTTTGTCCCCCAAAACGATAACAATAACACAGGGGCCACATTTTTTTTTCTTATATCTTTTAGTTTATATATATTTTTTGTTAATTTTATATATATATATATTTTTTTTTTACAAATACATTTAGGTTTTTTGTTTTTCCAGATTGGGCTTAAGGAAACCTGTGAGCTCAGAATGTATACTCTGCTTTTATTTTTCTAGGGCTAGTGACCAAGCCGCTCTTAGTGCCTTTCTGCAACTCACAGCGTGTGGCGGTGTGACTCTGTTCCACCCAGTTAATTGGTGGAGCTTGGAGCTGGAACATTAAACAGATATTATACAAGGTGATCTTGTTCCAATATTATTTAAGTGGATATTTTTTACTTTTAGATAATGGGGCGTTCTTTTTGTTGTTTTTAATGCTGAATTTCTTCAGAAACTCTCAAATAACTGTTCAGCCCGAATGATCATACATTCAAAATCCACTGTGAAACGTCCCATAATTTCTGTTGCATATGTGTCGCTGTCGGCCGACTTTTTGGGGTCTGAGTTTACTACAGATATCTCTAGTAGATCGGTAGCCTGCCGAGCGAAAACATTTCATTTGAACTTTGACCCTATCTAATACCTAAACAGGCTTTTGCTTTGATATTGTACCAAATCACCAGTAGCTATCCCCAAAATATCCTCGGTATCGATATCAAGGTACGTGACATTGTCTGTATCGCTCGGCTCGAGGAATGTTAGAATGTCCAGTTTTGTCTTAATGGCTCCATCCTCGCGTCTCCCCTCCTCTCTCGCCAGTGTCTTCACAGGCTGCTGTCTTTTTATCAGTGGTGTCGCCTTGTAGGAATTTACAGACAAAAAGACTCCCAGGGATTGTATTCCACGGTATTTTTGGGGGGGCGGGGGGGTTCTGAGGATCAAGCACAGTGT
Organism: Zeus faber; assembly: GCF_960531495.2. Taxonomy (NCBI): domain Eukaryota; kingdom Metazoa; phylum Chordata; class Actinopteri; order Zeiformes; family Zeidae; genus Zeus; species Zeus faber. The sequence continues at coordinate 58,764,799 of NC_137193.1, read as the reverse complement.
TTTCGGGTTCAAAGTGTGTCTGGTCGTAGTGATCCTGGTTGTTTAGTGCCGAAGTTCAGGGGAGAAGTCGGAGGCGACGTGACAAACAAAGCACCTTTTTTGTTTAACCGCCCAATTTGCTGTTGCACAGGTCCTGTGGCCCCTGTACACACACACACACACACCACACACACACACACACACACACTCAACCCACTGTGGTTCCGACTCCAGTGGTCAGCCTTGGACGAGTGACTCCTCCTCGTCCTCCCTCCTTCCTTCCTCTCCTGACCCTCCTCCCGCCGCAGACAGTGTGTTTATTCTGACGCTGTGATAGCTTTAATAATTCACTCTGGCTCCGTCGCCTGCCTCTGCTCGACATTGCGTGTCCCTGCTGTAAACCTTCCCTGAGCAAGAAACACACACATACACGCACACAGCGTCAAGGACTTTGAACAACGTGTGATCCAGTTTTCAAAAAAAAGGAGTGGAAGAGAAAAAGAAACCAACAAAACAGCCTGAACCTGCCGCCTTATGTTTCCTGCAGAACCCCTCCCTCTCTCACACACACACACACACACACACACACACACACACACACACACACACACACACACACACACACACACACACACACACACACACACACACACACACACACCTTCCCTCCCTCCCTCCCTCCATTTCTCTAGGCGTGCCTATGTCGACAGAACTTCCTGGCAGTGAAGAACTGAGGATGAACTTTGCGACCGTGTGAGTGTGTGTTTGAGAGTGCGCGTCAGTGGCAGAGTGCGGGCGACAAACGACCCGACATTTCTCCTGTCCTCCCCTCTGTGCATGTGGATGAGTGAACTTTTAACCTTCAAGTCCTAGTTCATGAACTGTGACCTTTGACCCAGCACTCACTTGGTCCCTGGCGATGGGGGGGAGGGGGTCAGCAGTGGAGCAGCGGCTCCGCCACAGAAAAGCCCGCTGTCCCACAGCCCACAGTCAATGTTTTATTTATGGACCTCTGCACTTTTGGCTGTGGTGACTTCAGTACTTAATTATCTAAAACTGTATTTTTAAGTATTTTATACAATATTTACATGCAATACGATATGAATTGAATCTCTTTTTCTTTGTTTTTGCCAACAATGTTTTTTATTTTATTTAATTATTTGTATTTTGGCATGTGTCATCATATTACTCGTAAAACAGACTTGCCTTTTTGAATCTGTCTGTGGTTTTATTGGGAAGCTCCCCGGCCGTTATTTTTGTGTCTAGTCCCCCGTTCCGACAACCGTCGGACTCCGCGTCCGGGTGTTTGGGGGATGAGCTCACCACGTTGATATCACCGTCATAGTCACCACCGACATCTTTCTGTACAAATGGCTCTCCCGAATCGAACGCTCTGGCTCTGGATCAAAAGCACCGAAAAAATACAAGATAGTATAGCTTAGCCACATGTCCAATTAGGATTACCACGGTGTTGATTTCTCTGCTCCAAGTATTTTGGCAGGATTGTAATTGTCTGCTCGATGATTATGGAACTCTTGACGCAGACTGTCAACAGCTTCGCGACTTGCTGTATTTAAAAAAAAATTTAATTCTTATTTTATCCCCCTGCCCTGACAAACAAGAACTAAACATAGGAGACCGTACCAGGGCTGTCGGGGTGGAAGCAATTAAACTAAGACTATATTTTATATATATATTCATATATGTGTACAATAAAGCAAAGGTGGAATATCTACTGTGTGGATCTTAAGGAGGACACGGAAAAAAAGCAAAAAATATTAAGCAGTAAATGGTTACTTGCAAATATGTGTTTCCACTTGATATTACGAGGACTTGGATTTGGGGGGCGGGGGCATGTTGAAGGTGCGTTTCCAGTGTCGGTGGTATTCATAATGTGTCTGTGATGGGACAGGTTTGCCTGTAGTTGTCATGATTTCAGTTTCCTTTTTTTTGGGGGGGGGGGGTCCGAGGCGGCTCTGGAGGTCTAAGTTAAATTAATGTGTTCAGTGCATGGGGTCGATGCTTCCGTGATGGACAACAAATGAACACAACAGCAGGAAAACTGCTATTTGGTCATTTTCAAAATAGGAGCTTGGCACTACGATGCCACCATGTGGCCATACGATGCAAGTTGCTTTACAAGTACATACAGAAAAAAACCCGTTATTTTAATGTTTTTTATTTTCAAATCATATGAATAAAGTCATTGAGTACTGTCTTACTGTTTTTGGCTCTAGTGTGTCCCTTCGCTGACCTGAGGTTGACCCAGACTTGAACCTTGTGTGCCGGGTTCATGCAGCCACCACGATCAACTTCTCCCACTCCCAACTGGAGTAAAAACATCAAATTCAGAGCATAACAAAATGAACCAAAAGCAGCCTTCAAATTAAAAGTATACTTTTTATTTGTACAGCTGTATCTCACGCACGCACATTATCCTAACAAGTGAAAACTCGAGGCATCAGCTGTGGACCAGCCCCCTCTGCTGCATTACCATGCATATTACTTTTGGTTTCTAAAACTAGTTCAAGGTCAGGTGAGACCAGTATTTGGCGTCTGATGTATTTGACTGAACAAAAAAAAGCTCTGGGGCTTGACGTTCCTGGAGTGGGAATTCAAAGCGGTTCTCCTAAAATTGGTGGCCGAGCAGCAACAAAACAGAACTCGTACACACCTTGACGTACTGGTACAGGTCACCGTCATTTCCTCTTTATAGGTTTATGTTACATATGATTCTGTGAGTACACCTACACTATACTGTACAATATTCCTGTGCGTCTTTTCTTTAAAGGCCTGACTTCAACAAGCTGTACCCGCTTCCACTTTACATTGTGAGAATGTTACATTTCAAATAAATAAGCATATCTTTATATGCAATTACCTGCGCCATTTAAACATAGGAATCAGCTTTTTGGATTGCAACAACAGGTTTTTTTGTTTTTTTTTTCTGTTCTACTCTTGTTTCAACAATTTGAAAATGTCTGAATTGCCATAACATTCTTTAGGCAATAAAACAAATCTTTTTCTGTGCAGCGTTCAAAATCTCCGCACAAACCCGCCCCACAAAAAAATTCCACATTTCCTCCACGTGAGCACACAGAAATAGATGCAAAATGATTCACGGCTTCAGCTCGCCGAAAATAAAAACAACAGAAAAGGAGTAAAAAGAAGAAAAAAAAAAAAAGAATTTACAGTATTTTACAATAAATATTCAATTCCACACACATTCCAACGGGACCACGTGCGGCTTACACAGATATTTCATTGGTTACGGAAAGAAAAGACAACAACCCATAACTGAAGTACATATGTATATCGACGTACATAATATGGCTTAAATTGAATTTTACAGTTGGGACAAAGTAATTTGGATTCCTACCTCTCAAGAGGCAGAACATTTCCATTCACGCTCAAGACAAACACATTCAAGTCAAACTTTGTTTTGTTTTGGGTTTTTTCCCCACAGAAACAAAACCAACAATATCAATCAATAGGGCAGCGATGCTTCCTCAGCGCTTTCCTTTTCAGTTGGAATTCCAGGCCAGGAAAGGCCCTGGATGTAAACGTTCAATCTGAAATCAAAGGGCTGATCTTTGTTTTAAACAACTGCGTTCGCCCTGCATATTTGGCCCGAGTTAACAAGACTTTGGCAAACTTAAAAAAACAAACAAACACAAGAGTAGAAACTCTGGAAATGTCCTAAACACCTTTTTTGGGGGGGTGAATTCTCTACCTTCACCTTCTCTCATACGACAGTAAACAGAGCTTTTTCCTTCCACGCTGCCGAGGCTATACTTCATCTATCGGATATCATCCTCCTTCACAATAACATCAATAAATAGTTGGAATCAGCTGATGATTCAAGACTTCAAAAAAATCAAAACAACATTTTACAAATGGCTTCTTGTGGATTTTTTTTCTTCTTTTTATTGCTGCCAGTTGCACGACACCCACAAATGTAAACAAAACCCAACAACCGAAATAAAAGTTATATAAAAAAAATTAAATTAAAAAGAGCGGGGGGGGGGGGTTGACAGCTGAGAACATCTTCACCAGAGGGAGAAAGCGAGGCAGCAACGAGGAGCGGAGGAGGAGTGGTTGGAAATGCATGGTGGACGGGCGGGTGGCTCTCTTATTTGGGCGGCAGCGGGTTCCCGTCTGGAGTGCTGGGCGTTGCCACCTCCTTGTAGAAGCTCTCCACCTGCTCCTTGTACATCTTCATCACCACCGGCCTCTTCAGCTTCATGGTGGGACCTGGTGGGGTGGGACGGAACATCACTTCAGAACCACTTTAGGGCAATAACTGCAAACTGCAGTTTTTTTTATTACAATAATACTGTAATGACATTGTAGACAATGTTATTACAGTATTCAGTAGGAGTGTTATTCCATCTATTAGTGTAGTCCATTTAGTAATAACATAAAAATTATTTAAACATATTCATTGTTATCCATGCCCGTATCATCGTATACATATTTATTCATCCTATATAACAGTATTTTGTACCAGGGCTCACTAGAGCTTGACAGGTGTGCCATGAAAAAAGTTCAAATTCCCCTTTAAATAAAGAAATGATGGAAATTAGATTGTGTAGGCAAAATCAAAAATGGCATGGCTCTTCTAATGAATCAGTTCCAGCCGGAATAGCAGCTCTGTGCTCAAAGGCATTATATATTCTGCATATTGTTATTTTTTGTTGCTATTTTTGAAATGCGCTGATCCTTACCCAGACAAACTCCTTGTATATGAAAACGGACTTGGCCAAATCAAAAAATGAGTCTCTCAATCCGACGTCCCTTGGGATTTCCCGTCATGCTTTCATTCAGCGTCGCCTAGATTTAATATCCGCAGCGTTTAATGAGAAAGTGTATCCGGATAAACCCCTAAAGTTTGGACATCTCCGGCTCACCCAGCTCGCCCCCGGTGATGGAGAAGTCCCGGTCGAGGATGAGGAACTTCTGGACGCGCTGGGCGTTGGACGTGGCATTCTCGTTCACACGGTTGATGGCCTCTTGCACGGCGGCGTGCACGGCGCGGTCGCGGCCGCCCGCGACCTCCGAGACGTGCGTGGCGTTGCTGCCCAGCCGCCTGCACAGCTCCACCGCCTCGGGCGTCAGCTCGTCCTCCGGTGCACCCGTCTCCTCGTTCACCTGGCACTGGAAAAATAGGGTTTTTTTTATAAATATTAAAAGTACTTTAATATTTGTACTTACTTATTAATTAAAGGGGACCTATTATTCTCCTTTTTGATTAAATAAAAGTAGCTTAAATAGAATAAATGAATACAATTACCATAAAAACACTGTTTGGAGAAACGCACAGCAGATCTTGCTCCCCAGCCCACAGTCTATGTACTGCATACTTTTACTTTATTTTATTTTATTTTTGAATATACCTAAATATCCATCGTCTGCAGTTTTTTCATTGACAGTTGGTATTAATTCCTCTTTTCTTTTTCCTTTTTTTGTTTGTTTGTTGAGTTACTCGTATTGGGGGCAGTTGAAATTCTAGAAATTCAAGTCTCAACAGAAGACAAATGTGAATGGCGTGTTTCAGGTCATGTTTTCTGGAACAGACAAAAAAAAATTGACGGGTGTTTTTATTTACTTTGTGTGTTGGTTGGTCCATCACAGACCACAATTCATGTATGTATGTGCACAGGCACTGAAAGAAAGTCTGTTTAGTATAATAGGTCTCCTTTCATTATACGTACTTGAAAAATCATCAAGTAAAGAATTTAGGACAATACTAATCCTTGTAGGATTGATTATTTTTATTGTTAACGTTTATGTTTTTGTATATTGCCAAAATGTTCCTTTTTAAGTTACTTTCTAGGTTTACTTGGCAGGTTTACGTTATTATTATTGGCTATTGATTTGTGTGCTGCTATAACACTGCAATTTCCCTCTGGTTATCAATAAAGTGCCCATCTATCCATCTATCTTCAAATCATCAATCCATCGTTTTATCAATCATCTATCTATCCATACATCGATCTATCTATCATCTATCTATTGATCCATCAATCGATCTATCAATCATCTATCTATCCATACATCGATCTATCTATCATCTATCTATTGATCCATCAATCGATCTATCAATCATCTATCTATCTATCAATTTATCTATCCATCCTTCCATCATCTATCTGTCCATCTATTTATCAATCATTTATCATCTATCATCTATCTATCCATTAATTTATCTATCTATCCATCCATCTATCTTTCTATCTATCATCTATCTAGCTATCAATTTATCCATCCATCCATTCATCATCTGTCTATCTATCCATTGATCCATCGATCTCAAAGACAAATCCGAATTGTATTCAATGGAAGTGTAGTTTACCAAATATTCCACCAGGTGGTAGTGTCCAGCTTTTCTTTTTTATATCTTCCAGGACCTACTTTTGACTCGTTGTAGATAAACGTAAAAACATAATAAACATAATAAAAACATAATTATGTGTTTGCAATGCAGAGAAATGTGAGCTGCAAGATACTTTTAGTTCACCGGCCAACCTGTCCCGCCGTTCTCACGGCTGTCACATTCTCACATTCCATAAAATCCTGGGTTTAACCGCAATGCTTCCCTGAGAGGTTTCGACGCCTCGCTCATGTGCTGCGTATCGTCTGCACAATTTACAAGACAGCGTTTGTGAGTCCATGTACCAAACAAGTCAGAAACGTCGGCCGCAGAGCAGCAGGAATGGACCGGACCCACTGGCTTCTAAGACCTGCTTCAGCTGCTGTATTATTATGATATTAGTTTTTGTTATAAATCATGTTGACCATTTTATTTTGCCATGAGTGTGTTTCACCCACCCTTACAGCCCTACGTTTACAGTTCGGTACTTTTGGTTTTTCCGTTGCTCAGTGTCGAGGAGTATCATCAAATATTCTCAATGTGTGGTCATTTCATTTCACACAACTGGTTTTTACGTCCGACATCTAAGCAGAGTTTTAAAGGCCCGTCCACGTTTGTGCAATGATTCCCTTTATCTTAAAGGGGCTTCCGGTATTTTGTCCGGCATATTTTTATCCATTGGGTGTTTTTCTGAGACGCCGGCCACTAGAGCACATTGATTTCAGTTACCGCCACACACTTGTGACATACTGTATTAGCTGATTTTAGCGACAAAAGCTCAGAACCTCGGGAAAATGGTACTTGGCAAAAAGTGACGATGAAAAAAAGTGACGATTATCCAAGCTGCCAAGCATGTGTTAACCCCCGCCCCTTCCATTCTGAGAAAAAACAGGTGTAAATCAGAGTGTGAAAATGGCCCTTAAAATGATCTCCGTTCCTAAGCGTGAGGTGTGGCACGAGCCCCTACCTTGATGGTGAGCAGCATGGACAGGAACTTCCTCTTGTCTCCGATCAGCATGGCGTTGCTGATGAGCGGCGCTGCCTCCTTTATCGCGTCCTCGATGGGAACCGGGGGGATGTTCTCTCCTCCCGCCGTGATGATCAGCTCTGCACGCCAACGTGTGCGAGTTAAAACACCGCTTTGCTTTTTTTTTTTTTTCTTCTTTGCGCAAAAGCATTTTAGCGCCGTTCGGGAAAAACGACCGGAGGGGGGATGAGCTGCAGTGGTACCTTTGATGCGTCCGGTGATGAAGAGGAATCCCTTCTGGTCGTGCTTGCCCAGGTCGCCCGAGTGAAGCCAGCCGTCAGAGTCCAGGGCCTCTGCGGTCTTGTCGGGCTGGTTGAGGTAGCCCATGAACACGTGGCGTCCCCAGAAGCAGATCTCACCATTGCCCTCCTCGTCCTGGTTGTGCAGCCTCGTCTTGCAGCCCTGGATCTCCTTCCCGCAGCTGCAAATAAACAAATAAGTAAAATAAATAAATGGATGAATAAATAAATAAAACACAAAATCTGAATATGAAATCGCTGCTATTTTTTAGGCTTAAGAACGCATGAGAACGGGGGGGGTTCAAAATGGCCAAAATGGCCTCCTACAGAAGATTTTGTCGTGCTTTGTGTAACATGTGGTCCGTCAATCAAATACACTATCGGTGAAACATTAAACCAGACTCAAGTGAATCCTGTGCAAAGACATATACATATATATATTTTTTTTAAATCAATTTCAATCGCAATTGCAATACTGTACAGGATGACCGCAATGCCAAAGTGATTTCTTGGTCAATAAATATTGTTCAGCTCTAACAAATGACCACGAACCAAGGGCTGCTACACTTCTACAGATCTTTGTTCATAGTGTGTGTGTGTGTGTGTATGTGTATGTGCGTATGCGTGTGTGTAGAGCCGACCTGGTGACCCAGAAGGCGTCAGGCAGGGAGATGGTGTGTGGCCCGGTGCTCTCGCTCATGCCGTACAGCTCGTAGACGGGGACGTCCAGACTGAGGAAGAACTGCAGCGTGTCTTTGGTGATGGGTGCGGCACCCGTGTAGCACTTGCTGCAGCGGTCCAGGCCCAGTGCCTTGCGCACCTTCTTGAACACCAGCTTCTTGGCCACACGGTAGTTCAGCGGCGTGCGCCCGACCGCTCCGTTTCTGAAGTGGCCGAGGGAAAGAACAAACACAATCTCTGATGGGTAACGATAAAATAAAAGTCATTCAGCATGAGACAATCGTTATGAAGGAGCTTGTTTCCTGATTCTTATTCAAATGGTTAACTCTTTATTGTTATTACGGCAAAGTCGATGGCAGAACTGAATAAACATGGTTCAATTAAAAAGAAGGGGTCAGAAATGCATATCTGAATTCTATCTAATTATTAATTCATTCATGATGGCAGTTTTTGGCAAAATGTTCTTGTTTATTTTAGGATTATTTTTCTAGTTATTATTTTTATTGTTAGTTTTATTGTATGTGCTTTTTCTTGTTTTGTCAATGTTTTTGCAAATCTTCCTCAGTTTTTATTCTTTATTAGTATCGCCTATTGTTTTTGATGAGATTAACACCGCAATTTTTCCCTGTGGATGAATAAAGTATCCATCCATCTATCCATCCATCCATCCATCCATCAGCCATCATCCTTCATCCACCCATCCATCCGTGATCCACCCACCCATCATTCACCCATCCATCATCATCCACCCATCCATCATCATCCATTCAGTACGTACTGGTTCATCTTGCTGAGGTTGGTCTGCAGGCCCACGTCCTTGGCCCAGGAAACCACCCTCCTGCGGGCGGTGGACGACTTGGCCCCGACCGACCTCATCTTCTCCTGCATCTTTTCCCAGACGCGCGGGACACCCATGAAGGCTGTGGGACGCACCTCCTTCAGGGTGTTCACCAGGGTGCCCTGGGAGGAAGAGGGGGAGACTTTTACCCATCATCGGGGATGTGAGGAGTTGAATAGACATGTGTGGAAAATGCATCTTCAGAATGTGATAATTCGTGTGATAATTAGTTAAGACCGCGTCACAGTCTCTTCCCGGAAGAGCCTCGTTTGTGAACGCTTTAGAATGCTTCAGAACACGCTGGCTGGACAAAGGAGACATTTTTTTTTTTGGTGGTTTTTATTTTGGAAACGTGGTCATGTGGAATGGCCAGAGGAAATTCCTTTTATTTGCAACAAAAGAGGCCTGTTTATTGTTTGTAACTGCTTCTCTTAACGGCAGGGTTCATTCTGGCATTTCAAAGTGAAATTCAAGGAATTTCAAGTACTATTTAAGCCCTATCTTTGCCTTTCATCTACTGTATTATCTAGATCACACACACACACACACACACACACACACACACACACACACACACACACACACACACACACACACACACACACACACACACACACACACACACACACACACACACACACACCTCATTGTCATCTACTATCAAGTGTATTTCCAACCATGCTGGATTAAATTTAAGAGTAACCTGGATCCTGAAAATTGCATTGTTCCGATTTGAATAGCAAAACCAGAGGGAATATCACAGGTTTTCGATTATCACGTTTTCATCAACGACCTATCAAGCCCTTCAGAACAAAATTGGCTCCTTAAGGTATCAAGGTATTCCAGAACTTAAATTTCTGAGGATAAAATTCATGCACTTAAAAAGCACCTCGAGGACCTGGATTACACAGCAGGTTGGGAGTGATCAGACAGACGGAGCCACACGGCGAGGAGAGGGCATGCACATCACCGGCACAAGACAACGGCCTTTTTTTCCCCTCACCTTGAGGGCGTCGGGCTGGGCGAAGTGGGTGATCCCTCCCACTTTCATGGTGACCCAGATGTCCACCATCTGCGCGGCGATGTGGCTGAGTGGCAGGTAGCTGACCACGCACTCCTGGGCCTGTGTGGCGTCGGTCAGCTGCACGTGGCGGCTGGTGGCGCACGCTGTCCACGTCAGCTATGGGGGGGGGGGGCAAGGAGGTGGGGGGGGTTTACTAAGCAGGAATAGTTCTCCATCCGGAAGAATAACGTCACATCACCATCTGTGGTGTGTGGAGCCTCATAACATCCAAGGTTATTTAGAATAACAGTCATTTGAAGATATCATTGCTATGATAATTGGGACAACAAAATTGGGACTACAAATCCCTCCACGCCCTCGCCCCGCAGCACCTAACTGACCTCCTCCACCTCTACGCCCCGTCCCGGAAGCTGCGGTCCTCGGACACTGGTCTGCTCTCCACCCCCCGCACTAGGCTACGAACCTTTGGGGACAGAGCCCTCAGTGTGGCAGCCCCGACCCTCTGGAACACTCTCCCCACTGACATTCCAATTGCTCCATTCCTGGCCACCTTCAGAAATATCCTCAAAACCTACCTGTTCAACAAGGTCTACTGCCCTTATTTATTTATTTATTTATTTTTTATTATGATTTATCTACCCTGTCTTGTTCTTTGTTTTTTCCATTGTAAAGTGTCCATGGGTTTGTGAAAGGCGCTATATAAATCCCAGTTATTATTATTATTAACACACAGTATTATCCATTAAAATAGTGTCAGCAAGGGTGTATACTGTATGTGTATATAATGAAAAATTCCTTAAATAAAGATATATAAAAACAAACAAAGAAAAAGTTAAAGATGTTCTGGATTAAATAACCTGTAACAGTAAAAAAAACTCAGTGTAGGGCAGGGGGTTTAGATTTAGATAATTTTATGATACCTACTTAAAGGGATCGATACGAAAAAAAAAAAGATGCAGAGTTGTTTATCTCTCCAGCCTCAGTGAGCACAAAATGCAACTACAGGTTTGACTTTACAGGTAAAGTCAAGAGTAAATGTGATTTATTTACGTTTTTAATTCCACGGCAGCACATGACTGCTGTGGAATTTAAGCACAGTCAAACTAAACAAAATGCAAAGCAAACAGCAATATCAACGAGAAGCCATGAGAATCGGAACAGGCACTGTCACTGTTATTGAACTTGGTTGCTTGAACCGTCTTCCAATAAGACGTCAGCAGCACAGAGCAGGGTGACAGTTGGGAGGCATTTTGGAATTCCTAAACTTGGTTATCAGAAACATAAAAATCGGTCTTATGAGGTTTTTTTTCCCCCTACACATGCAGATCAGCGCCGAACTCCATCTTGGTGAGTTCCAGTATTCCACGACGGCGCTCACAACCTGGACATCGGTGTTCACTCACGTTGTCGTGGCTGAGCATCACTCCTTTGGGCTGGCCCGTGGTTCCAGACGTGTAGATGAGCGTGCAGCACTGGTTCGGCTTCTGGCTCGAGATGATGTCGTCCAGGAGGGCGTCGGCCTCCTCGCGTCCCAGCTCCATGAACTCTGCCCACTGGAGGACAAATTGATCATCATGTAAGTAAGAGGAAGTTTTGAAAAAAAAAAAAAACCCTGCCATTTAAATATACAGAGGGCTCATTCTGGCAGTACAAAATGCATTTCAAGGACCTTCAAGTACTTTTTGATTTATTTTTTAAACTTTTTATTTTATTATTTTATTATTTTTTAAAGGTGCAGCGTGTAGAATTTACGGAATGGACTTGGCAGAAATGTAATATAATATTCATAAGCATGTTTTTATTAGTGTATAATCCCATGAACATAAGAATCATGTTTTCGTTTCCTCAGAATGAGTCGTTTTTAATTTGCATAGAAAGCGGGTACGCCATGTTGCACAGCCATGTTTCTTCTACAGTTTTCCAGAATGGACAAACCAAACACTATGTCTCCAGAAAGGGGCCTTCCACTTTTTTCGCCAGTGTCGTGGCCACATGTCTCTTTCACGGAGGCTGCCGTGTTGCACCGCCGTGGGGAGAGTTGAGTTGGTGGCGATCCGCGACCTCACCGCTGGATGCCACTAAATTCTACACACTGCACCTTTAAGTACCATTTTTGCATTTGAAAGAACTTCACGCAAAGCAAATACAATACATTTTCAATGTGATCTTTATTGATTCAAATTAATATAATATAATCTTAGTCTTATTGTCTATTATTTACAGTATATTAGCATATACAGTCTATTATTAATCTCCTTGTCATCTACTATTATAAGTGTCTATTTCGAACCATGCTGGATTAAATGTAGATTTCCCTGGCATCATCTATGTCGTAAACGCTACGTTAAGATTTGAATAACTTAAGCACAAAACAGACAATTTTCAAGGTATTCCAGTACATTTCCGAGGACCAAATTCCAGCACTTTTAAGGACCTCCAGCAGTAAGAAGCCTGTGTACAATAAATATAAGGTCTTACCGTGTACAGATTTGGTCTCTTCTCTTTCAGTGCATCTTTGTACTGGATAATGGCTTTCAAGTATGGCAGCTTGTCTTGAACCTGCCAGGTTCATGAACAAGCAGAGGGCATCGATATGAGAATGCAAACACCAAACAAAACTTAACAAAAATAACTAATAGCACCAAATCAAAAGATGTATAAAACAAATAAACACATCTGACATGGACTGCATTTCCTTGAGCAAGTGACAACGTCATCATTAGTGAGCTTGTTTTTTTTCCTGTTATTACAGAATTATTATTATTAGCTATTATTATAACAGCAGGTGTGTCTTTGAACTGACCTGGAGAATCTTCTGCAGCTGCTTGTGGTTCTCCACCACGAGGATGTTGGCCTTGCAGTTCTCCGCTACGTACTGGCAGGCCTCGGTCGAGTTGGTGGCGTAGATCCCCACGGCAAATCCACTGCGAAACACGGGAGGAGAAAGTCAAACTCAGCAGTGGCAAAAGTCTCTGAATACACCTAGCTTGGTCCCTTAAAATGATGAAAAAAAATTGTATTCATTTTTTTGGTTTGATGTCTCTCATGCAAACAGCGTGGATTCTTCCCCAAATAAGTCCGGGTGCAACTTAGGTCTCTGCCGTCAATGAACTCTTTGAAAGTGGAAGAACAATTTACTTGTTAAATCTCACCTCAAGAGGAAGACCATGTGCCTGAAAGGCGCCGTTTTTCCCAATCAAATACGCTGTTCTTCGGCTTTCAACAAGTCCTTTATTTTATTTTTTCCAAGCATTCCTCATTTTTCCAGTCACCTTGGATAACAGTGAAGTCGTATCAGAACTCTACAGATATCGCTTTATTGGAGACCGGGTCGACACCACGTCTCTCGTTGTGAGGTGAAGAGGGCGCTCACAGGCCACAGCTTTAGAGGATTTATTACACTCTATGACTCGGCTCGTTCTTTTTTACAGACCTTTTTTAAACCGGTGACAAAACAAATGATTATAGTTGATTATAGTTGGGTCCCATAATCATCTCAGTCCTGTGGCCGTAGCGATGAGTTATCTAGCGTATTTCACTGTCATCAGAGGCTGATTCAGTGGTAGCCATTCCTCTTGCCCCCAGCCCTTAGGGCTCTCACAGCTCATGTAGGGGGGGAGAATTTGGCGGTGGGAATTTGAATTCCACCGTTATCACACACATTAAATGTTTGGACGGTAGTTCAAGTCATCCAAACAGGATCTCTCATTAAAAGCAGCGAGGTGAATAACCCACAGTTTAGTAGCACACACGGTGGCCGTGTCCCTGTGACCCATCATGCAACTGGTGGCAAAACAGACCGTCCGGCTCTGGCGTACACACACTTCAAATTTTGGGACGCTTTTGGTATTAACTACGGAAGATGCGCAGATGGACACTCACCCTGCCAAAATGGCGCCGATATCGGAAATGAACCACTCGGCCGAGTTGAAGCCGAGGATTCCTACTCCGTGGAAGCGCTCTAGACCCAGCTAGGAGGAAAAAAAAACAACCAATACTACTACAGTTATACTCACGATAAAGGTGCTCAATCATTCATCAATCTTTCAAACCCTAAGAATAGAATTGCTAAAAAAAAAAAGCCTTGCATCTATAGTGGCTTTTAATTGGAAAACGCAAAGCCAAACGTGTCAATAATCTGCAAACATCAAATGTCATATCCAGTTTCTGGGGTATCTGGAATGTTGCAGACATGGACAAACATTATAAAACCCATAAACATTTATATAAACTAAAGTGGGAAGATATCAACACTCTACTTTTGTTTGTATGAGCTTAGTTCACAGCACTTGACCCCGATCTGAAAGCTTGAACTTGTGATGACCCGCTGTTTTAATGACAGGCGACATGTTTATTAGAATTGTCTCTGCAATTTGATCGACAATAATACGTTTTATGGTTTCGATGTACGCATGTTTAACTGCCAATGCCTTGTTTTACTGCTTAATTCCAATGATAAAACCATATTACTTCATATGGGCTGATAAGCAACTCTGCATACACCTAGAAGAGCATCCATAACCATCCCGCAATACGATGAGGTTTGATTCCAAGGCCCATAAATGCTGCAGTGTCTTCACTCCACCGTTGCCGGGCGCTACCTTGAGGAAGCCCTTGGCAGCGGTGCGGCAGGTCTGGTAGTAGTCCCTGTAGTTGAGGACCTTCTGCGTCTCCCCGTCCTTCCAGCTCAGGGCGCCGAAGTCGCCGAAACGCTCAGCGGCGGAGGCAAACATCTGGTGGACGGTCAGCGGTGGCTCAGCCGCCATGCCCGACTCCCCCATCCGCAGCTTCACCTCGCCGTTGCACTGGGACGTCCACAGGCCGGGCTCCGCGACCGCTGCTGCCGCCGCCACGACTGCCGCCACCGACAGGGAGTCTGGACGCCGGGCGGGGGCTGCGTGGAGAAAATGGAGGGAGGGTTGGATTAGATTAGAGGGAAGAAAAAATGTTCTACAAAGGCAGTTGGAAAAAAGGGAAGTCAGAGAGGAAGAAGGCGTGTTTGCGTGGGCGGGTGTGTGCGTATAAAAACAAGAGAATCCATGGAATCTTTGATAAAAAAAATAGGACGTTTATAACTAACAACACATGGATTACAAGAGCCATTAAAGCATGTTAAAGCCAGGGACCATCAAATTAAGGTCATTTTATCTGTTCTATTTTTTTTATTATTGGGTAATACTAAGCTTATAAACTCCACTCGATTATAGAAGGTGTTATTGTAAATCTTGACTTGATGTAAGTAGCATTTACAATTAATTAACAAATATTGTAACTTACTGCAAGTATTGATTAGTCAAAAAGTAAGTAAAGTATTAATCAACTTAAGAAAAGAAATACATAAATATAACACAAACATAACTAACATACATACATACATACATACAAAACACTGATAGAGCATTATGGCATATTTGTGGGGATTAAATACTGTAACATTTAAATACATTATTTCAGAAAATTCTTGACAGTATTGGCTGTTCTAAAAGTAGCTTAGCTTTTTACAAATAAATAAATATGACCATACTCAGAGACTAAGAAAAAGAAATCCACTCAATTACAGTTAAGCAAACAGCTGAAATGACTTCCCTGTCTAACAGAACACCCCATCAGTACCACGTTGATGGGGCTTATTTAATTTTTTTTTTTTTTTTTTAACAGGGTTCTTGGCGCCGGTGACTGACGCAGGATGGAATGCCAGAGACAGAATGTCCCTGGCCTGATAAATGTTGGAAACCCAAGAGCAGAAACAGAAGTGAACTTAAGCAGGAGCTGGCAAGGCCTCCACTTCCTCTGCTTCCTCATGGACCAAGTCACAGAGGCTTCACAGACCCACCAACGCTGACGCTGTCAACACGAGGGCTTTTGCTTTTTTCGTCAGTGTTTAAAATAACAACAACCTTGGTGAGCGCGTGTGTTTAAAAGATGATGTGGTACATATTGGAGGGCCCACGCTGCTGACGACACGCGCGCACTCACCTGCTTGTGCGTTGGGGGGCTGTTCGGCAGGGAGGTATGCGTGCATGACTTCTTTGCAGTCTCCTGTCTCCTCTTCCCTTTCCCCCGCTGACTCCTCCTCTGAGGACTCACTAAAGGAACACACACACACACACACACACACACACACACACACACACACACACACACACACACACACACACACACACACACACACACACACACACACACACACACACACACACACACACACACACACACACACAGGTCCTCAAGCATCCTGCTGCCAGATAACAGGAATTTAACCAGGGCAACACACTTCCCTTGCTCTGGGAAATGGCGTTCTGCTCAAAAGTAAATTAAAAATGTGTTTTTCTTTTTTTGTTAAACGTTATGAGGTACAGAGTGAATGAACCGAATAAACACACATTTGCTTATCAACACCCCCTTAGGCTACTGTTAGAAACTCTACGCCAGTATCCAGTGACCACTTTGTACAGCACTAACCCAGGGAGACCATTTGGCGTTTGAAATGCATTGCAGCTAGTCGCTGCGCAGCCAGTCGCTGTGCAGCGGCCCGTCGCTGGTGGTGTGACTGTACCGTAAGAGATACTCCAATGTGTCGAGGCGTGATAGTGCATGCATACGTGTCTACGTGTGTTGTCATACTTGGCGGTCTCGGCCGGGACGTCCTCGAGGGAAGCGGCGCTCTCCTCCACTTTGCAGGACGACTGCAGGAAGCTGCCGTCGCCAGACGCGTCCATCACCACGGCGGCAGACATGTCGGTGGGCTCGCACACGGTCACTGGAGAGGGAGCAAGTCATGCGATAGAACACAGCATTTTTTAACCCTGATAGGTCTGTGTAACACACATACAAGAAATCAAGACTCCTGAGTATGTCAGAATATAGTTCCGCTTAGATTCTTACAGATCGGATTCTTAATTTAAGCACCTGCTCTCCTGACCTTGTTGCCAGAAACAGAAACATTGTCACCGCCATGTGATCGCCAAAGGCTTCCAACACTCACAAGACTGGCAGCTGGTGCTGCTGGATTCACGTCACAAGGGTCACCAGATGATTGTGACACACTGGTGCTTCACCCTTTGAATTTTGGCATAGTAGTATTAATGAGGGCTCTGTACTCTTTGTCTGTTTTGGTGCTCGAGCGGGTTAAAACATTTGCCATAAAACAGAACTGCTTTTGGTGTCATGTTCTCAATGACCGTCTACGAAATGTGTTTAACTGACTTGATCAGCGTTTTATGTTAAGGCGTCCATATGAATTTTGTGCTTTTCACAGTATTTCAACATGTAAAGCAAGACTAACACTCAGCAGTCATCAAAAATGTTTTGGTAGGAGTTCCACAAGAAACTAAATAGCAGCTGACAATCAGCCAGTAATATCCTCTAAGCCACTGAAATCCAATCTGAATAAGTTAGTCCAACTGAACTGTCTTTATCTTAATTTGTATTGGTATTGCTCTGAGTCAACTCACATGCTTGATGTGTATAATCATATTCTTTGTTAACAAAAAAAAACTCTTGGCTGAAAGGTTCTCATAGTGTTTCTTCCCATTGAAAGCCATAGACTACACCAAAATCCACTCACTACCTACGTTTCACGACCATAGGACGTGCATCATCCCGTGAGAACAAACGGCTACCACAAGCCCACCCCCACTGAGGACGATACTCTGGGTGTGTCCCCTCTTTAAACCACAGCCATGCTTGCCCCAGCCCCCCATCTCTAAAGCCACAGGCCTGGACTACTGTTAGTCTTTATCTAAAAAGGGTGGAAACAGATGCACGGGGTTCAGGAAGCATGATTGTCAAAATAGCTTCATCACAAAACATAGGACTTGATACGTTTTTTTTTGTTTGTTTTAAAACAGGAAATGAATGAACCTACAACATATGCCAATCACAGGTCTCCTTTGGTGTCGGCCCCATCGGGACAGGATACCGGTTAAACTTGATAAGACTTCAGTTCATTTCAGATCGCTGCAGAGCCCAGATGCCATGGGGGTGATCTCACCGCTTCTTACAAGAGAGGCAGCCATTTTATTTTCCCCTTACTCCACCGGGCAGCTGCAGATCCCTCAAGGACACGTGCACAGCTGTGTCCGCGGCTCACTAAGTGTGGCTGGATGACGCATTTTCTTCGGCTCCAAGAGAATGGGCTGGGGGAGCGGCTCTGGGATACTCTGCCTTTTGTGATATGCCCCTTGTGCACACTTATGGCCACATGTTCTGGCGAAGGGGGTTGAGTCTGATGGTAAAAAGACCCAAAAGGCCACCCAAGTATGAGAGATCAGACAATACACACACACCTCCAATCAATACTTCCCTTCTGGCAAAATGAAAGGTGCTCAAGTGATCTCATCAAGGCCAAATGAAAATAGCTGTCCTTGCATGCTCGCATCCATGATAAATCGTATCCATTACATTGAGGAGGGATGCTAGCTCAGGAGGTAGAGCTGGTCGTCTAGTAATCTAAAGGTTGCTGGTTTGATCCCAGGCTCCTCCTGCTAGCATGCTGTAGTGTCCTTGAGCAAGACATTTAACCCCTAATTGCTCCTGATGGCTGCATCTGTCAGTGTTTGAATAATTGTAAATCACTTTGGATAAAAGCATCTGCTAAATGTAATAAAAAAAATTATGTTACCTTCACAGGTACAGCTTACAGAAGGGGTACGGTGAATTATGTGTGCCTATGTGGGAAATACAAGGCCAGCTTCTTCATTGGCTGTAGAAGTTTGGTCCGTTTTTACTTTATTTAACAAAATGGGCTGTTAACCTGAGACCAAAGTCTCTAAAAATCATCATCACTGTGATCCATAAGAAAAAATGTTGAGACTGTTGATTAATCATAATAACGTTGCACTCTACATCCATTGCTGCCTAGCCGCCCGGGAAGTGAGTTCCCTCCCTTATCAAGGTTTCATCCATCCCCCATTTCTGAGAGTTTTCCTTGCCCTGGTGGAGGTCAGGGCAAGGGGATGCAGTTGATTTCTATGCCAAATGCGGAGCTTGTGAAGAAGCCCTTTAAGACTGTACTGTGGTGAAGCGCAATATAAATAAACTTCACTTAAGATGTGATCATTTCTGCTTATAAAAAGGTGCCTTTTTTTCATGTTGTTTCATGTATGATGTAATTTGAAAAACAGAAAGAAGACAACTGTCACTACCCGACCCCCTCCTGTGCGTCTGGCAGGGATTAAGCGAGGGGTTCCCCTCTCCGCCTCCCCAAGCACAGCACCACCACGCCCCAAGATTTAAATACCCACAACTACAGTCGGCTAATCCTTTGTCAAAAGCGAGGGTTAGGGTTCTTCAGCGTGCCATCTACATCATGCAGCAGTTAACAACCAGACCCACACGACAGCCTGAACCTGTTTTGGTAGTTGCTGTCCAAACACAAATGAGAGGAAATCATCTATCACTATGTCCACCACCACCACTCCGTTTTACATGAACCACACCCCCAGTGGTGTCACTGATGGGAGTCTCAGCTTCTTTACAAAGCACATGATTATTCCATGGCTCACATTACACATATTTGTAAGACAATCCACAAACATCCAGAATATGGCAGGGCTCCGCCCTGGTTGCCACAAGCCAGCTGCTCCATCATCATCATCTCCACAACATGTGGGGGACATGTGGAGATCAAGATGGAGCAGTACTTTCAACATGTATGCATTGCATGCAATGAGGCAGCTTGACTGACCATAGTCATCTTAGATGATTACAGATTAATATTACAGATCATTTTTGAGCATTCTATTTTTAGGCTATTCGTCTGTCTGCACTACAATGCACCAACCATAACCAAGACAAATTCCTTATATATGTAAATGTTTCCGACGATCAATTATTAAATACATTTAAAACGAGGGGGGGTACCACAGAGAAGAGAATCCAGGAAATCCAATTTAAAAAAGAAGCACCATTCCTTTTTCTGGAGAAAGAGCAATACAAATGACCGACGATATTACAATTATTTACAGCAACAAGGCTGCATTAAAAAAAACAAAAACTTACATTGCATTTTTGGTTGGTAATTCTTCGGTGCCCACGTTATTGGAAGCAGGTACTCTGTGATCCCCTCAGTCTGCCTCTCCCACTCCTTGCCTACAACTGTGCGGCATAACGTACCATTCATTTCCAACCCCTTCCTCCACGCCCCGCCCCGCACCGGCGCCACAACCCGATCTGATTGGCTGAATCGGCTCACACCACAAGCCTCGCCCTCCAAATAAGGCCACGTCGGCCAAAAGCGAATGAGAGTGGGGGCGGGGCTTCCAAAAAACTGAAAGACACACGCTCATTACAAGCGCACCCCCCCCCCCCCCCCACACACACACACACACACACACACACACACACACGCACACACACACACACGCACACACACACACACACGCGCTGCAGATACGGCGGCCAGGGTTACTACAGGACAAACAAGAGGATGTGTACAGGTTCTTAGGACTTGCAGCTGCGTTCGTCTTTGAATTTGCTGCAGAGACGTTGGATATTTGTGTGTCAGAGATTACAATTTCCTAATATAAATAAATAACAATGATAATTATTTATATATAAAAAAAAAATATATATATATATATAATGTTTGTCGACACTTGTTTGCGTGCTGTAAGGTCGATTAGGCTGCGGATATGGTGGAAGTCAGGCTGAATGTCATTTTTAGGCCATATACTATGGAACGTCGAGTCAATATTTAATAAATACATGCATAAATAAATATGCCTATGAAATAAACCCTTAAATAAATAAATGAGGCAATAAAATGCATGTTAATAGACATATATAAACGAGTAAATACAGTTAATTAAATAAATAAATCGTTTATTATAAAGAGGTAATTATTCAAAAATATTTGTTAATTTTAAGGGACTTTTAATTCATAATGCCACATTTATTTAATCGATGGCACTTTTACTTCATAATGCCACAACCTTATATACAATTGAATGGGGCATGGTTATCTCACGGATTCAGAGCCGGCGGAGAGACACGGTGTTGCTGAAGGTGAAGGTTCTCATACGCAACAGCAAGCTCGGAACTGCCCCTCAGCTCCCGGTATCTCCTCGGTTGGGTGCAGGGTCTGGTAGGGAGCGATCCGGTCACGGTGGAGGGCCAACAACCCGGTTCCGCTTGACCAGCCGCATCCTGTACACCACGCCCGACAGCTGTTCCAGCACAGTGCAAGGGCCAGCCCTGGCTTGGCAGCTTGAGGGGGAGAGGGACTTGTTTTTCTCCGGTCAGTAGAGCCAAGTCCGTTCCCCGGCAGCAGGAGTCGGAGGCCCGCTTCTGTCAAGACCGTTCGTTCCAAGTTTGTCACCGCTTGCCCGGTCACCCCCGTGCGCCTCCCGCAGCCTTTCATGGAAGTTGTGGGGAGAGCCCAGGCCGGGCTCCGGAGGGCAGCCCGCACACCGAGCCGACTGCATGGGGTACGGAGTTCGTGTCCAAACATAAGCGCTGCGGGAGTGCAGAGCCTAACACTGGGTCCCGACAGAAGTGGGGCTACGACGCCCGCTGGAACGGACTTTGCACACGGGACCCAGGTGTGGATCTCCTGTCCCGAGAGAAAGAAGGGCCTCTCCCCCAAGCTGTCGCGCCAGTGGGCTGGCACTCGCACTGGAATTATAAAATGAAAGTCCCCTGAAATGAATAAGAATAGCCCTTTGGAAAAACGTCCTTTTAAAAATAAAAAATAAAGATACAAATTTATATATTTATATTTACATGCATTTATATATCTAGTGCCTATGTGCCTATTTAGTGCCTAAATATATTTAGTGTGTGTGTGTATGTGTTGATGATGTAGTGGAGTGTCGTGTGACAAATAAGGATTCGTCTTCTTCAATTTGATTTATTGCATAGGCATATTTTATGTATTTATCTATTGAATAGACTCTTGAAAATGACGTTCCATAGCAGTATTCAAGAGAGGAGGGTAAATACCCTCTCAATGTCGCTGATCCTTGGAAAATGGACGCCCTGACCCGTAATTGTTCATGATTAGGCTATTGTTTTGAATGAAAAACCACCCTTAAACTATCAATAAAATAAGAAACGCGACATTTTATGTTTCTCCAACAAGTACAATTCTTTATTTAAAGGGACGGATGGCAAGACGGGTTACTTATTTTTTGAAAGTTATTTTGCTATGTTAACAGCTACACAATTTTGATTAAAAAAAAAAGGTAGACACAAGGTTTGAAAGGGGGAAAGGTTTGAAATGTTTGGCCCGCCCACGATAGCCAGTCGATTTTGAGCTGACACGCCCACAAAAGACAGGGCCACAGCTACCAGGTGATGAGAGAAGAGCCACTTGGCTTCATGCTGCAGCCTCATCGCCAGCAGAGGATTTTAACCGAGGGTTCACAGTATTGCTTGAATTGAATGCTGTGAACCCTCGGTTAAAATCCCCTTTCAGAGACTTTTAAATCTCTACATAAACTAAAAATATATATATATATATTTTGGATGAAGTATCACAGAACATT
Organism: Zeus faber; assembly: GCF_960531495.2. NCBI lineage: Eukaryota > Metazoa > Chordata > Actinopteri > Zeiformes > Zeidae > Zeus > Zeus faber. Next base: position 58,742,150 of record NC_137193.1, on the reverse strand, counting down.
GGTTTGGTTGCTCGCCTTAAGGGGTTTAATGGTACACAAAATGTAAGGAAAAAACACAAGCAAAAGTCAACCACTTTGTTAATCAATTTGAACAAGTGAAGGGACCTCGTTTGTGTTGTACAGATGAACCTGGTTTACAGAGTGAAATCAATTCCAACATGTAGGGTTAGAAGTTGTGCCTCATATCCAAGAGTGTTGCACCAACACTCTTTGTTTGATGATGGCTTAACCTTAAGAGGCAGTGAACTTTAATTTAATTTGATTTATTGATACATACATTTGTCATCTGTGTCCTACCAAATCATAAAAGATAAAGGGCCCAATACTCAATAAAGGAATGTTTCAGCTTATTAAATAAAAAATAATCAAGACATTACAAACCAGAAATTACATACCAGTCACAATCCAAACTCAAATACTATTTGCATAAAAAAAACAAGGGCGTCAATAATGGTTTTGGTCAGTTTAGTCTAGCTAAAATCACACAGACACATTTTATTTAAATACCACTGTCGAAGGTACATAAACCTGATAGACCGGGTAAATGCTGCTTGGTGTCACGAACGCTCATATAATTTCACGACATATGTGTATGCTTGCATGTATATGTATGTGACAAATAAACATCTTATATCTTAAATCGTGAATGCCTACACAGCTGAAAGCATGTTGAATAAATAAATGTTGTTGGTGCAACTCCACATTTGACAAACAACTCATCCTCTGGCTGGCTTGACCTGGGCGACCTGAATCAGTCAAAACATACATCTTTTACAATATTTGAAGTTATATTGTTAAAAATCTTAAAATTTTACATGCAGGCACAGAGGATTTCCTATTTCTGACAGTGTGAATTACCGATAGAGGTTTAATGTGTATTGTTCATTTGTAGGTTTATTGCACATTGCCACATTTTCTATTTCTACTTATTACATTATTATTATTGTTTATTGTTTTGAAGTGAGCTGCTGCAACACTGCAATTTCACTCCTGCGACAAATGAAGTGACTATCTACCCATCTATGGATCCCTGATGACATGTGAAGATGTGGTTCACATGAGATCACAGTGCGCGCTATCCTTACATATAGCAAGATCCCGCTCGGCCAATGAACGCGAACGAAAAGGCCACCAAGCCGCCGCACCACTGCGTCACATGACCGCTACGGGCGAAGACGGCGAGCCGGTATACGCCTGCGCACTACGCCGCTGACGCGCCCTCCCGCGAGGTTACTGCCGAGCACCGGCGTCCACTCCGTGCCGTTCAAACTCCGCCCCCTTGTCTGTGACGTCATTGCGCGTAAGCGCTGCCGGGTGGTGGCGAGAAGGCTCGACGCCGTTCGCGGGACTCCGGGTGAGGCGAGTCGCGCTGTCCTCCAGCTCTTCGTTCACTTGACTCCGTTTTGTGTAACGCACGGGGGGGGGGACGTTGTACACGCAGCACAGCGTTTGGTTGTAATACATTAAAAACATAAAAATGAAAATAATCATCCACATCCATCTCAACCAACTACGGTGAGACGGGACCAATGATGCTGAGTCGTTCCAATAGATAATCAACTTCGACGCTGATTGACTTCAACGATCAGCCGTAGATGAACGACCGAACTACTATATTTTTGCTCGAAAACAAGCATCACCTCAATAAATGTGTGTATGTATATGTATGTGGGTGTCTTACCGTGAAATTGGGACGTGGCACTTCAGAAATAGCGTCCTTGGCCGGGGGAGTTTCCTCTTGTGTTCTGACCACCGCTACCAGCTGCAGGTGTGGAAGCGGGTTGGGCGGAGGGGGAGACGGGGTTTATGGCAGATGTCGTGTTTAAAGTTCCTACGTACGCAGGAGCTCATGTAGAGATGTTAAGACAGGGAAGCAATTCACACGGTAAATTGAAACGACGACAAGTTTAAAGTCCGCTCTAAGGCTCTAAATGTTTGTAAAAACTGTTAAACTATTTCTGTAATAAGTTTCGTCTTTATTTCCCCTGTGGGTGTGTATGGATTGTTGTTGCTTTTTACCCTGAGCAGGTGGCTCTCCAGGCTAATGTTTGCTAGCGGTTGATTGGCATTATCTTAGTGTAAACACTAATACCCCGGTCTATACATTGACTAATATTGGCTTCCTGGTCTATTATTCTCTGTAGTAACACTTGAGTCGTTTTTTTGTTGTTGTACTTTTGTATGAGGAATAAACTGTATATAAACTGATTCAAGAGGTTTATTTGTCAGATACATATACATATGTTCATACATATATGCAGTGAAATGTCTTTGGAACGCACCCGGAAATTATGCACAATAGTTACTAAACCGAACATAAAGCTAACCTAATTCCTGCCTAGCAAACTAACTGATTCCTAAAACGTAATGCAGTTGGTGAATAGAATAATATAAATAAAAATAAAATAAGACTCAAAAAGATAGTACAAAGTGAGGGTACAAAATAGAAGTAAAGGGACTAGTTATGTATATGGGATAGGCTATTTGAATATACAGATAAGTGCATGTGAATAAAGTGCGTATGAGAGATATATAATACAGTATACAACAGTACGACACAGCAGTAACACCGAACAGAACAGCAATACAGCGCAATACACCCAGAACAGTGACACAGTATGCAGTACAGTATGCTACATACAGTACACTGTGTATATTATGCAGGACTAATTGGAACCTAAAGGGGGAACTAGCTCAGCCACATTGCTCTTTTACTGGTTTCACTTGAACAAAAAAAAATCCTGGAGGAATTGTTTAAGTGTGTGTGTGTGTGTGTGTGTGTGTGTGTGTGTGTGTGTGTGTGTGTGTGTGTGTGTGTGTGTGTGTGTGTGTGTGTGTGTGTGTGTGTGTGTGTGTGTGTGTGTGTGTGTGTGTGTGTGTGTGTGTGTGTGTGTGTGTTTACCTGGCTGTTGGCCCTTTCTTCTGCTTTGCTGTAAAAGAAAGCTGAAACGCAGAAACGTTATGCTTTATAGGGGGTCGGTTGTGACATCACAAAGACATTGCTCACAGAGACATCAGTGTGATGTATGTGCCTTGAAAACTGTGAGTGTGGCAGAATCTGGTAATGATAACAATAATAATAAATTATACTTTGACAATTCCTAGTCAAATTCTAAGTGTGCTGATCCTGTGTGTTTGTGGCATATGTGCTCTCACACTTACTATTACTCCTATACTATTAATCCAAATTATATCCCCCATCTTAAGTGTGCTGGCTGTACACTATTATTCCACATCTTCAAGTGCGCATGGATTGCGGCACATAATAAACCGAAGCTTATTATTATTATAACCAAATTTTGCTATATTGAGGAAGGTTTCAACCAACTGTTTTATTTTAAATCCACCCCAAAATATGGCCCGGCGATTCCTTGTAGGAAAATGGAAAATGGCAGAGTCATCAGGGAAACACATAAACATATTATGGGAATCCCCACGTACCCCCGTCCCCCGTTGTTGCCCCGGTTACAGAGCTCATCTTCATGTGATGTATTTGTGACATCACAACTCTCCCCCCATAAAGCTGAGCGTTTGGCAGAGAAGCTACCACCCGTTTATGCCGAAGAAGGAGGCATATACATGCACATGCACATGTGCGAGTGAGAGAGATAGAAGAAAGAAACAATAGAAGAAACAATAGTAAGTGTGCTGGCACATACATCAACATACATGCACATACCTAGACACACACAGGGCCAGCAAACATACAACTTGAGACATGACAAGGTAATGGGGTCGAAGTGGCTGGTCTGGTGACTGAGTTTCAGCCCCAGGTTATTTACATATATACTAATAACATGAATAATAAATAAAGAAGGGCTTCTCTTGCCCATGGCAACCAGCTGATATGCCACTGAGCACTCTCAGTAAACAGATGCTGGCCACCTCGGAAGGTGTTCCCAAAATGTCTCTCTCAGGCGCATACAACAATAATAAAGATAAATACTGTCACTCCTGCACTAACGTGAAGCCTTTGTGTGTATGGTTAACAGGTGTGTACGATAGCGTTTCACTTTTTACTTGTACTTTTATATATGTTTGGCTGAAGTTTATATATGTTTTAAGTGAATTATTTGAAACCATACATGTATGTGGACCTTGGCCAAATTTGTGATAACAAAAGTGAATTTTATAACAAGCGGTTTTTTTTGTTATAAAATTCACTTTTTTCTTATAGACTTCACTTCTGAGCGGCCAAGCTCTCGTTTTAATGTGTTTCACGTTGTAATCAATCCTGTCCCCAATCTCAAACCAAGAAGGGCACGGGGCCACCTTTTATTACATTAAAAACAAAATTTAATCAAAATAAAATCCACGTATAATTGTAGCGCGTGTCGCCACCGCCACCTCGCGGTCGCTGCGCGTCCTCTTACGTGGAGGGGCGGGGCTTAACCTCCTCTGCCCCCCCCCCCCGACGCGATGACGTAGGTGGTGAAGAGTAGCAACTATTGCTCCGAGACCCCGCCTCGCCATAGTGACTGTAGTCCTGGAGACAGTTACTTACCAACGGGCAACACTCAGCGACAGCAGCGGCAACAGCGGCGGCAACGGAGAGTCGACGGGCGGCGAGAGAGGGGAACGAGTGCAACCAGGGCAGAACTTTAAACAAGGCGGAGGTGACTATGCATATACGTGTGTGTTATGTTTGTTGTTGGGAAGAATTGAGACATTTAAGTTAAAAGCCGAATTGCGTGTAACATAATTATTTGATGCTCAAAATTCCTCCTTTTCCCCCTTTTGTGTTTTAACGGTTGCATCCAATTCTATAGTGTGTGTGTGTGTGTGTGTGTGTGTGTGTGTGTGTGTGTGTGTGTGTGTGTGTGTGTGTGTGTGTTAAACGCGGCGCGCGTGTGCGCGCGTACTATACGCGTGTTTGTGCGCGTGCGTCTTCTTCCACCACAAACTTTTTATAGTTCGCGTCAATCCACCAGTGAAGTGTTTTCGCCCAGAAAAAAAAAAAAATCTTAACTTACATGGACGTGATCCAACGCGTCTCAAAGCAAATACGGAGTGGATACATGAAAGTGTTTTCATTCGATTGTTAATTATTATACATTTTTTTAAATTAAACAACGTTGACAATCGAACCGCTCGTGTGTGTGTGTGTGTGTGTGTGTGTGTGTGTGTGTGTGTGTGTGTGTGTGTGTGTGTGTGTGTGTGTGTGTGTGTGTGTGTGTGTGTGTGTGTGTGTGTGTGTGTGTGTTCCATCCTAGAGCTACAGGTTGCTAATGCTAGTGCTAATGCTAACTCAGCGGAACCAGGCACGGTGACAAGTTTAAAGTCCGCCGTAAGGCTCTCTCTGTTTGTTAAAACTGTTAAAACATTTCTTTATTATGTTTCGTCTTTATTTCCCCTGTGGGTGTATTTGGATTGTTGTTGTTTTTTACCCTGAGCAGGTGGCTCTCCTGGCTAATGTTTGCTAGCGGTTGATTGGTAGTATTTTAGTGTACACACCCCGGTCTGTACATTGACTAATATTGGCTTCCTCGTCTTTTATTCCCTGTAGTAACACTACCGAGAATACAAGTTTAAATTGTTGTATTTTTTACACTTGTTAAGAGAAGTTAATGCCATATCGGCATGTCTCGTTTTCCACTTATGTACAGATTTTATTATATAGGTAAACTTGCACAATGTCGTATTTTTCACGGAATGTAAATTGTTGATACCGATGTTTATTGTACATTTTTAGGTTTATTGTGTATTATTTTAATAAATGTTTAGTTGTATTGCATTTTTTTAAACATTTTTCCATCTTATGACCATTATTATTGCCTATGTTTTGGTGTGTGCTGCTGTAACAGCACCATTACCCTAATAAAGTATAATTATGTTAAATAAATCCCGAATACATCAAGCAGACTGCTAGGTGGCGCTGTGACGGTTTGTCAGTGTACTATTGTCTTGGGTTTTACTTTGGCACTGAGCGATAAATGTGCTGCTTTTACCATAACATTTGTTTGAATTGCCGATGTATTATGGGACACTACTGGCGGAAAGTTGCCCTTAGTTTCTCAAATGAGACTTCATCCTCCACTTATTCACCTCTTTACCCTGAAGCAACACCCTCTATTAGTTTATGCGGGAAGAGCTGATCAGACCCCATTTGAGTTATATTTCCAAAAAGTCCTTGATGGTGATGTTCCTTTGGTTGCCATGGTATTTGTCCATACAGCTAATTGCTCATTTCTCGTGAGCAATGAAAATTGCTGGGGGCTGGGGTGTATGATGAGCACACTTACACCGACTAACTATTGGTAGATTGCAAATTTTAGTTTTTCTTCATGTTTTGTTTTTTTGTGGCGCCTTGCATACTACACCTTTGCATTACCGCCCTCCTCTTAAGTGTGTGTGTGTGTGTGTGTGTGTTGAGACGCCCCCCCTGTCCTGCTTGAAGAGGACACAGCTGCATATTATAATCTTAACTTTTTCATCTAAGTGCTGTCTTTAAAGAGCATGGCTGTCTATGTTTTTTGTTTTTCTTTTTTTAAAGCTTGTATTTGGTAAGACAAGAGAATTAGATCTGTGTACTAGAACATTTTAGTTTTGACAGTGCCGCAGGGAGAAGCTTAATTTACATAGGTTACAAACTTTCCAGAGCAAAATATAAAAGCACAAGAGCATAACACTATTATGTTTACATGGCAACTTGATATACAAATACAACCAATGTTCTGGAAAGAAAGTACATTGGGTTGGCTTGAGGAGGAAAATTGTATTCTTTCAAAATACTTTTTTCAGTCAAGTTATTTTTATCTCCTTTTTTGGCAAGAGCAAGTTCGTAGCTTTAGTTTGCACGAGCAGGTCAAAATTAGGAAAAGATCAAAGAATGCCTTAGCCGATAAGGTTGGGGCAAAACTATGCACTTTATTTATTACTCATTTGTAAGGTAGTAATACAGCTTTCTTCTCTTAAAATGGAAACATGGAGACTAAGTTGTGCCTCTCACATTATTATTGGCAAAGCCTAAAATGTTTCATTTTGCTAACACTTTGCTGTTTTCCAGCAATGGGTGCCGCAGTGGTCTGTAATTCACTGACACTTGTGCTTGAGATTTAGGCCTTGCCCGCTTTCTTCCTCTGTACCCTTGTAAAAAGCCCCCTCTAGGTGATTGTACTCAGAAATGTCTACATCACCCATATACCATTTTAAGAGTTAAATGGACTTGTGTGTACAGAGCAGCTTTCAACAGCTGCAGTGGTCTTTTGGGCAGGGGTGACCTGACACAGCTTTTAGTCACGTTTGTGGTGTTCGTTGTGTTCATTCTGAATTTATTATTTGTAGCTTCACGGATTAAAGTCTATATGTTGATATACCAACTGAAGCATGGCTTTTGTTTGTTCTTTTCTGCTATCAACCCCACTGGCTTTGGTTATCCCAATTCACCAGTCATAGGCATGTCAAATGATCACAGTGAGCCGAGTGAAGAATGGGGCTTGTTAAAGTGGAAATTATTAGTACCATTTCTACACACGACTGTTTCAGCGTCTTGATATTTAATTTATTTGTTCAAGAATTTTCATCCTTTTGTAGTGAGGGTAACATTTTAACAACATTCTGACGACTGAGAATTGGTTTTAATGTTAAGTGTCCACGTGATTCTGTTGTGTCTTCCTGTGTCTGGTCTTCTGGGGTAGAAGGGTTTTAGAAATCATTGTGGGCTCATGTTGCTAGGGTACACGAAAACAACCTCCTTGTGTACACAAAAATGTTGCTCTTGGTTGGCCCTTACATACAGTGGCAACAGGTTAAAACATGTTGGGAGATTTTTTCTGTGTCATCATGGGCATTCTTAACATTCTACCTGGTTTGTATCGTAGCTACACAACTGCTAATTAAATTTCCTGCCACAAACAGCAGACATGGCTGTGACATTTGCATTACAATGACAACCCCCACCCATCCTATTTTTTTGAGTCAGGAACAGTACCACCTCCCTCTGTGGTCTCTTCAGAGTTTCAGTTTGGTTTCATAAGAGATGTTTCTTTATTTGACTACTTTTGTCTGGTGTTAGGAAAAACAAGAATACCAGAGTAAACTTGATTCAAAAATAATAATAATTAAATAAAAATAAAATATATAAATTGTAAGCAAGCTTGGTGCGAGCATTAACTGGAGTGAGATTTGTTCTGATATGTCAGAGTAGAGCAAGGTTAAGCCTTTGGTTTCTTAAGAGATTCGCTGAGTCTCCAGTTGGGTTGCACTTCAGCAGTTATTTGATTCGCAGTTTGATAGACGCAGCTGAGGAAGGTGGAGAAATCGAGGCATACTTGATAGTCTTGCACACTTTTTCACCAATACGTCAATGTAATTATTTATTTTTTTTGTTGATGTCCCATTAGATTGTCCTTTTACAATAATTGGGTTTCATTCATTATCAAAGAGAATGCCACCCTTTTCTGCACCATTACAAACATTGGCATTAGGGTCTGTTATGGCTAGAACTTTCTAATATGTTGAATCTAGCTATAAGCTAGCTTTAAAATGAAACCGATTTTCATGATAGATGGAAGCCACATCAAAACAAGTTACATGCATGTCACAAAACCTAATAACTGCAATTGCAACCACTATACACAAAGAAGGATATCAACTTGCTTTTTGCTTCTTTTTTTAAAGTTGATCAAGTCTTTTGAATGCATCTCAGCGCATTCACATAAAAATGAGCTTCACAACATATGATATAAATTAATTTATTAGAATTCATTAGATGGACAAATCCTTTCCTACCTAGCAAATGGACAGAACCAGGTAGTGGATTGTTGTATTTCACCATTTTACATCATTTAAACATTTTTTAATTATTTCAAATTCAATTATTGGATTAAAAAAAATAACATTTATTTCCTGTACCAATTTCTGTAGTTCTTGAGAGTGACGTGCGTTTCAACAAGATAAGGTAATTCATCGTTTGAGATTGCGCCCACACTTCCACCTCTGTGTTTGGTGTGTTTACAGTGAAACTTCTCAGAACTGCGTAGATGCACTGTTTCTTACCTCTTTTCTTCATGTTGAGATCTTTAATGTTGGGGGGGAGGGCCTGGAAATCTGGATGAGGTTAGAAGAAGGGGGATGGGGCTGTTGGTATAGTGCATGGGCGAACATACCGTCTCCATGGAAACGGTTTGATCGTTCTCTCCGTTGCTGTCAGGACTTCAGTGCCCATGGTGACTGATAGAGTGGACAGGTTTGTGTGTGTGTGTGTGTGTGTGTGTGTGTGTGTGTGTGTGTGTGTGTGTGTGTGTGTGTGTGTGTGTGTGTGTGTGTGTGTGTGTGTGTGTGTGTGTGTGTGTGTGTGTGTGTGTGTGTGTGTGTGGGAGATCACAAGCCGGGGGCTTCAGCCCCTTCTTTCCACTCTGTGTTGGTCTCTTTCGCTCTCTCTCCCTCTTACCCTGCCATCTGCAGACCGCAAGAGCTGCTTTGATTGGATTAGCCATGAATTAATGAGTTGGCTTGAGGAACAGCCTGTGTTGTGGAAATCTCTTATCATATCTTAATTCACTCATTGTGTCTGTGCTTTAATTTTTTACATTTTTTATTTTTTTTTCCATGAAATCAAAGAAGGAAGTCAATGAGTTTTGTTTAACAGCGCAAAAGTTAATGTTTCCTCTAAGGGTTATTTTAATGCATTTCCTGAGATGTGGAAGTGTGTGTTAGAGCCCTATCAAGAATACCTGTTGCTTTTCTCTGAGAAAATGCATCGCTTGTTTTGTGGTCTAGCTGGTAGTAAAAGCATAGCTAAAGTATGTATCACATATGTCACTAACAGTTTTCTGGCTCTTTTTTCCATGTTATTTCAGCTTGTATTGTGCTGTGAAAAAAGCAAGACTGTGACAAATCCTTTGACTAAGATATTTTACTACTTTCCCTTGGCTTTTGCATTTGTTTTGTGAACAATTATTTTGGATGGATTGAAGAAAAGGACAACCTTTGCCTTCCTGTCTAACGCATTCTTTCTTTAATGACTACCAAGTAGACGCCAAAATAGAACACTTCAATATGTCTGAACCAGGGAAAGTCTTTTAACAAAGTTATCTTTCCTCAGTAAAGCATCAAAATAATTTTGTCCTCGCTTTCTTCTCTCTGGTGCCTGAAATTAATAGCTTACACATTTATTGTTGTAAGTTTCTGCTTAGTGTGAGATAGAGGGATCAGTTAGGGGATGGCATTGTTTGTTTGGTTTGGGAAGTATTCTGTTGGTTGCGTAGCAACAGGCTCCTGGAAACGGGAGTGGACGGTGTTGCCACTAGCAACCGTTGTTGCTCTGCAAACAATGTGGGCCAGTGCAAACATGAGCCAAGACTGTGGGCTCCTGCTTTTAATTGAACATCTGCATGTGTTTTCCTCTGATTGAGTGCTGTTTAAGTTAGATATGTCCATGACAGATGTTTAAATCTTGTCTGTATTGCTCACGTTAAGATGTAGTTATTCAGAGGTTTTTTTTCTGCATTTTCTTACCACTTTTGAAACAAAAGTAACTCCTAGCTTTGCTTTTCGAATTTTCTTAATTGTCCATTCGGGATTTGTCTGAGTGAAAATGGGCTCCTTTCCTTTGTGTGTGAAGTTGTCTGCTGGTTGGAAGGAGAAAGACTTGGCTCTAAAGAGCAGCCCATTCAGGGGATGTTTTCAACAGTGGTCTGCTGAGTCTCCTGCTGGGTTTTGTCTTTGTGCCGCCCATAGCTGCTGGTGGGGAATTTGTGTGGCTTTTAACCTTCCTGAGGGCTGAGGAGAAGGACTACTCGTTGCCTGCATGGTTCCTCCGCTCCAGTCTCAACAATTTGGTGCACTTCACAGCATATTAAGGATGGCACTTTGATTGAGTTTTTATAGATGTTGATGCGCTTGCCAGTGGTCAATTCTATTACCCCCACCAGCTTGCCTTGCCAAGCAAACCATAAGAGTGCAACGGAACCCTAGGGGCTGCCCCAGTCCCTGTGTTTAACTCAACAGGCAAACAAAAGTTTTTCTAAAAGAAGATATTTGTGCCCACAGCTACTGGAAGAGATCGCTTTCACCACAGGTAGTAGTGACAGTGTTTTGGGCTTTTATAGCATGTTTTCTTTCTGACTGATGAATTCCACGGGTGTGTGAAGTGTGATAAAGAATTTTCACATTTTCAGGAATTTCAACATAGGTCTCCAGTGCGTACTTGATTAGTCATGTAGGCAAAACTGTGGTTTTGCCCTGTGGTGATGTCTATCATCAGAAAACTTCAGCGGTGGCACACCCAACTGTGTTGTTCACTCTTATTCCCTGTAAGAAGCACAATTTCACAACCTCTCACAAATTGGTGAATATTTTGTTTGCAAGTACTCCTTTCCTTATTTTGCAGTTCTGCTACCGTTGGTCATTGGTTTGTCATAGATGCCCCACAATTTTACAATTTGTGGCAATTGAAGCACTGCCAGGCTGAAGCTGAAATTAATATTTTTTTGTGAAATGAATGGCAAAATTTCCCCTGGCCCCCCAAAAAAACATTTTTATGATCCTAGTCATAGTTAAGGAGTATAAAGAAAATATCACAGCTACTACTTGGACATTTCACCTGTTACTTTGACTAACTCAACCTATGGATTGCGACAACCTAATTGGTGTGCACAGTGGGCAACCTTTTCCTTTCTTTAAATTGGAAATAAAAAAAATAAAAATAAAAACTTGAGTAATGTCTTACTGCTAATAATCTTGGAAGCAGGGTGGTGGGTTTTTAGAGCAGAGCTCCATGTCTTGTGCAGGTTGAATCTTGCAGGCCTTGAATGTAATTATTCCAGAGAAGCGCCTTGTCGATGATTGACTGGCTCATTTGGAGCTGGAACGACTTGCTAGTTTGGGATATTGGCTAATATGAAAGAGCATTTAATTCTCTCAGCACACTTCTTTTTTACCACCTCCCAACTCACCCTCCCCTCACCCCCTGCCACCCCCCCCCCCCCCAACTAACTCTACCCCCACTCCCTTGCCCCTTCCTTCCCCTTTGCTAATCCCTTTCCCCCCTCTTCTCTTTGTGGCCACACTCGAAAGTTCCTGTGCTTGAGCTTTCTAAGGAGTGAAAAAAGTGAGAGGAGAGCGGGGAGGAGGCAGAATTAGGGGTGGTCGTCATGGATTCCTCACCATAGCAACCGACAAACGTTTACAAAGCATAGAGGAATTTCCTCATATCAGCTGGATTATTGGAGCCTCCAGAGAGCGGCTCTCGTCCGAAACAAACACTGGATATCATCAGGATGCTGGCGGGGATTGGAGCCCCACTGCCGCCCGCCCCCCCAAAACCTCCTCCATTTTTCTGTCTTGGAAAGCTTTTTTTTATTTGGTCTTTTCTTTCATCCATTTATCTGTTCTTGCTGTACCATTATTTCTTACCCTTTCCTTGATCCCACTTTTCTTTAAAAAATAAATAAAGAGATAGAAAAGAGCCAGTATGTCAGTCATGTAGGCATTAGTGTAGTTTAGTGCTACATTGTTGCTTTGCAGGAATAACGTCAGCATTAGCATCAAGGTCTTGGTCCTTGAGGATAAGAGGACAATTCTTGTTGTATTCTGATGTGTTTTTACTTTGCCAAACTTGTCTGTCCTGCTAGAAGGACTTCTGTTGTACAAAGTTACTGGGTAGGCTGGTGTTTTACTTTAAATGGCCAGCAGTGAGCAGCCTCGGATGGCCTCAGTGCTCTGACTCAGCTTGACTTGGCAGGGTGTGTGTGTGTGTGTGTGTGTGTGTGTGTGTGTGTGTGTGTGTGTGTGTGTGTGTGTGTGTGTGTGTGTGTGTGTGTGTGTGTGTGTGTGTGTGTGTGTGTGTGTGTGTGTGTGTGTGTGTGTGTGTGTGTGTGTGTGAGAAATAATATCTTCATCCAGAATCTAATGTCCTGTCCCTTACAGTCCCAGAATGCAGAGCTCTGAGGGAGGGACGGATTCCACGTCCAGCGTGGCTTTGCGCACGTCAACGCCCGCCCAGGCCCCAGTGGTACAGCTCGTCCCTGCCTCCCAGCAGGTAGATCGCTCCTGCCATAGTTGATCATTGGATCAATTCTCCATTGGTTCACGGCTGTTGGGGCTGAATAACCTGGAATTATATGACTAATATTTCATTCCATATCTTTGCTTGATGCTTTCATTTGACATAGATTGGAAAACTAGATTTATTCATACTTTTGCAATATCCTAGCCGCCATATCCCTGTAATGGTGTGAGATAGATAGTATTATTGTGTGTGTGCATATCAGTGGGCACCTTTTTTTGATGTAACTGTTCTTCTATCTATTCACACAGAGGGTGTTGGTTCAAACTACGGGGTCAACTCAAAAGGCAGTACAGGTACAACAATGCTGTGCCAAGGGTTCAACAGGCCCATAAGCAGCTACACGTGCACATTTCAACATGTCAGACTCTTAACATTTAAGAGCTCTGATGGTCATGCTCTTCTGAATAAGCAACTATTTGGAACTGTTTAAGTTTTTCCTGTGGTTGTGCCTCACTGTTTCAAATTATTCTCTGTTCGTAGGTTCAGCAGGTGCAACACATCTATCCATCCCAGGTCCAATACATAGAAGGTGGAGATACTGTTTACACCAACGGAACTATGTAAGCAAGGTTACAACACTAACTTGCCTCATGTTCAGAGTTGTCCCCTCTAAAAATGAGGCCCCTTTCAAACTTAGTTCCTGGTAAATTACCTGGATAACCTTTCCGGCACTGCTAGTCATTTCCACTATTCACACATGCTGTTATACTCCGGAACATTTCCGCCTTGCGCCCTTTCACATATGCCATCATGATGCCGGAATAGATGGGGCAGGGGACAATCCATTCCAGTGAATCTGTTTAGTTTTTCCCTGGCTCTCAGAGGCCAGTGCTTCGGTTTCCACCTCCCTATCTCCCCGCCCTTCCCGTACAGACTGTGTTACCTCAGCTGAAGGAGCCGGGACAGCCATACCTGCCAACCTTTTACATTAGGCTAAATAGCGTAGAAAACCGGAGGATTGATGGCTATGGACAGAGCCCCCCCAAACGCAATTACCCTAACCCAATGATATTAAATCAGTGTGATGATTTTCAACCTGTCCGACACTCTCTGCCTCCGGAGAAGGAACGTTTTCCACCCGTTCTGTCTCTCCCTGTTTGCTCATTCCGGCTCCGCATCCCTTAACTGTAAAAGACACGTCTAGTCTAATAACATTTCAGAATATAAAGACTGCCACAGTTCGGATCGGGTTTTTGAGAATGTGTGTTAGTTTGTTGCTCTCAAAGTACTTGTATCTCTGTCTATCTCTTGTCTCACGTGCCATTGCCCCCCCCACCCCAGACGAACGGCCTACTCCTACAACCCGGAGGCCCAGCTGTATGGCCAGAGTAGTGGGGGAGCCTACTTTGACTCTCAGGCTGGAGGAACTCAGGTCACTACCGTGGTCTCCTCTGCCAGCAGTGTGATGCCCCCTCACAGCATGGTCGGCATCGCCATGGATGTGGGCAGCAGCCAGATCATCCCCAGTGGCAGCACCTACCTGATCCATGGGACCGGCATGGATGGTAACCGCCACCATGCCTCGCAGTCCTCACGCTCCTCCTCGGCTATGGTGAGCACCCATCCCATACGATCCCCAACTGTTTGTAGTAGTACCACATCTGATTTCTGTCCAAATGGAACTAATGCGCCCACTGAAGGCTGAGAAGCGGTTGTGAGCTCAAATCCTGAGTGGTGTTGCTTATAAGATGAAGATGATTTCCGCTCTCTTAAAGCAGGAGATACACTTAAAAAGGTGCAAGAACAAAAGATGTGAGAACCACTGGAGAACACCGTCAGCAGAATACTCAATAAGAACTGTGCGGTGAAAGCACAAACTCTACAGCGAGAGGAGTTGGCAGTGGCTTGGCTTTGACATAAAGAAAAAATCACGCTGTCATTTATTGACATTACCCGTTTTTCCTCAAATAGCCTTTTATTTACCTCAACCGCCGTCTGGGTGCCGTGCTCCTCAAAATAAATACATCTAAAATAAACCTGCATTCTTTTGTTTGTTCAAAAACACTGGAACAGCCGCACATTGGACCTCACTGGCACTCTCTCTCCACTGTCCTGATCCATGGCGGAACGTCCCTTAGTTGGATTTAAAATGTTTGTTTCATACAACTAGAAACTAACAAAAACAAAAAGATCTAAAATAAAAACACCGGAACATGGGAAGCGTCGGGTGTGCAGCGCAGCATGGGAGGAGGAAAAAAATAAACACACTGACTCAAAGACTGGTAAACAAGGCTTATATTTGAGGAAATTCGGTATGTATAGAGCATGCAAACATTGTGACATGGAAAGGGAGGTTGAAGTCGGGCCCCTTCCATGATGCAATGGCATTTGGACTTAGAAAAAGACATAGTTTGCCTCGGGGGCTTGCGCTGAGAACCGCACAAGAACCCTTATCACCACATCAAGGTGTTCTTAAGGTGTTCCGAAGACGTCTTTTTGGTCAAAAACCTCTAGGTTTTAAATGTACCTCCACCTTTACTGCTTTGCCATTCCACTGTCCACTCTTTAGTGGAGATAAGTCACTTTGAACACTAACACACAGATTGCCCCGCATAGCAAACATTCTCATCGCAGTCTGGGTTTGACGCACGCTGGTGGTAAGTAATAACTATCATCACCGCACAACTTTTATAACCATTATTCTATTTTTTTCATTTTTTCTAGACGCAGATAGGGAGGGAGACCAGGTGCTTTTGGTTAGGGAATAGAGTAACGCTAGCCTAGGTCCAGGCCTCCCGGCACCAAAGTAACATGTCGAGAGCAAAAAGGAGCCGGCCAGGGAGACTCCAGAACCGGGGCACTGGCTTAAATAATTCAGCACTGTCTTATTTCGGAGGTTTTCACAGGCACTTGAGCGCCTTGCGAAACAAAGCAACCCCTGGGGCTCATTACCATTTGGCCAAGAGCCCTCGGGAACCTTCTCAAAGCCTGGAACACTGCCTGCTTCTTTTTCTCCTTGTTCCTCTGTCTCAAGATTGGCTGCAATACCACACATTACTTTTTCCTCTTTATTTTCTTTGCAAGCTTAAAAGAAAGTCCCTGGTTTTGTCATACGCTTTGACGACCAGTTTAACTCTCCGCTGTTTTCTGTGGTCCATACCACTGGCGGTATTAACACTTTGACGTTCATTCACAATGGCTCCTTTAGATGCCCAGTTGAAAGTGAACGCAAGGATGATATAGTTATTTAACCATTGTCCCGTTCCTGTTTAAAGTACAAAACTGTATTACAAATATTCTCTCGCGGTCACATTGTGTTTCCTCGTTATTTAATTTGTTCTGGCGGGGTGGTGTCTTTCTAAATCTTTTGGCCCTGACTTCAATGCGACCCCTTCCCCTGTTTTTAGGTCCTATTTGCATATATTAGTCTGACAGCAATTTGTCAGTTTGCAGCTTAACCCTCGATTTGCATGCTTGTTTAAGGCAATAATACATTTTGCTGCAACATAGACTCGTTTTGATGGAAATGCAAGTATATGGCTGCCTGCTAACAGTCTTGTACCTTTTTTTTTTTTTTTTTTTTTTCCCCTGTCCTCCTTACCTCTTCCACTCTATCTCTGTTCATTCTTTCTCTTAACTGCTCATCTTTATTTTCCACTCACCTTCATTTTTTTTTTCCCTCCAAATTTTTGGCATGCCCCTTTTTCTTTAGCTTGAAATGGCGATTGAAAACCTCCAAAAGTCTGAAGGAATTGCAACTCACAAAAGCAGCCTCCTCAACAGCCATGTAAGTCAACCAGGAGCTTTCTTTTGAAAAAAGGACCTCAGTAAACATGCAGAGCTTTGGCCACATGCTGTTGGCATCACCAGCCTCGCACAAACCCACCGTGTTGTCTTTTCTCAATCTGAACTTGCATTTGCTTTTACTGTTGCTCATGAGTGCATCTCATAATCGTGAATTGCCAGTTCTTTACATGCACTTAAGCAGACAGATTTTTCCCAAATTGCTGTCATTTTCCTACATTGTTACAGCTAAATGACTGCCAGGCCAACCGCAACGAAGCCTTCCCAGAATTTCCCGCACACAATGCATCAAGACGAAAAACTTAATGTCACTCAATTATATTGCAGTATAATTTGCGTCCTCTTATTTGGAGACAATCAACTAAATTCAGACAGAATTGAATGGAAATGATATTCAGTACCACTTGACTTTTCCTCATAACAAATCCAACCATCCAAAGGCAAATTCACTCTGATTTGGAGGCTCCCTCTGCATTACAGCTGTTTACCTTAGCTGGCCTCTCTACAATCACTATATCGTACAGCCTTATCCATCCACATTTCAGGCTTTAGTTTG
Source organism: Zeus faber (assembly GCF_960531495.2). NCBI lineage: Eukaryota > Metazoa > Chordata > Actinopteri > Zeiformes > Zeidae > Zeus > Zeus faber. The sequence goes on along the minus strand of NC_137193.1, from coordinate 58,724,838 downwards.
CATTTTATATCTAGATGACGATACCATTAAAAATGGGTATTTAAAAATTGGGTCTTTTTTGAGTATCATCATTTGAACCCTCTCTGGTCCAATGAGAGGTGTGGCAACTGTCTCCTGTTGGGCAGTTGGCAATCAAGTGGCAGCGTCGCTCCATGAGGGCTGACTGAATGGGAGCCTTTTGTCCTGTGTGTATTTTTAGCTGCAGTGGCTGCTTGATAACTATGAGACAGCAGAAGGGGTGAGCCTGCCCAGGAGCTCCCTGTACAACCACTACCTGCGCCACTGTCAGGAGCAGAAACTGGACCCGGTCAACGCAGCCTCCTTCGGCAAGCTCATCCGCTCCGTCTTCATGGGCCTCCGGACCCGGCGCCTCGGTACCAGGTACAGATGATGCTTTTAGGCGTGGGGCAGAGGGGGCTGGATTGAGGAAGATTATGATGATTACAATGATTGCAAGCGACCGATCTCCACCCCACCCCTCACTGCTGTCCGGCTGTCCTCACTCTCCAGAGGCAACTCCAAGTACCACTACTATGGCATCCGTGTGAAGCCAGACTCGCCACTTAACCGCCTGCAGGAGGACTCTCAGTACATGGCCATGAGGCAGCAGCCGGTCCACCAGAAGCAGAGGTCAGCAATATCCCTTACTCCCGCCCTTGGCCATCTCCGACTTCCCACTTTGCCTGTCTGTCTCACACACATCTAGCTGAACTAACCGTCCGAGGCAGGGGTCTGTTCTCTCTCACTGAGTGTCATTTAAGAAGTCACAATCGTGTTCTGTTCATTTTGGTTGTGTTGACGCAGATTGTTTCAAAGTAATTCAGTATTTAAGGTGATGTGCAAATGTTAGTGTAATCTTGATGACATGACACTCTTGCACTTTGTCCTGGACAACCCTCTTCCTTCCCTTTCTTTTTCCCCCTCCTCCTCCTCCTCGGCTTTTTCCATCCATCATTTCCACGCGCTGCCTCTCCTCCCTCAGTTGCCCAATAGTACCTTCCAGCCCCAGCCAACAGGGCTCTCCTGCCCTCTCCCCTCTCTGCAGGTTCAAGCCTCTGCAGAAGGTCTACGGCGTCTCAGACGGCCTGTCCGGGAACTCCCAGCACTCAGCCAGCACCCCAGAGCAGTCTGTGGCGGCCCAGAGCCAGCACCACCAGCAGTACATTGGTAAGAACTACCAGACAGGTTCCTCTGTTGTCCTCACCCAGTACAAACACACCGTGTGAGTCGCTAGTAGATCAGCTCCTGGACCACTTGGCGGCGTGACTATGGTGAGATAACGACGGCATATGTGTAAACATCGTTGTCAACACAGGCCAGGTGTCTTACCTCGACTTTACAAGGTTTTGTCTCTGTGTCTCTCTCTCTCTCTGTGCGTGTGCGTGTGCGTGCGTGCGTGCGTGCGTGTGCGCGCGCGGCTGACACCTGTGCCTCCTTGACTGTTTTTCTGCTGCGTCTAGACGTGTCCCACGCCCTGCCTCCGTTTCCCTCCCCTGACCTGGGCAGCCTGCCACTGCCGGAGCGCATCAGCATGAATGACATTAAGAAGCTGCAGACCCTTTATAGGGACCACTGCGAGGTAGGTCCCATCACAGCCCCAAACCTTCTATTCTCTAAAGCAGATTGTCCCAGTGCTGCAGATGAGCCCCGTCCATCTAACCTATCAAGGATACTTTACATGTGCGATAGTGACATCACAAAAGGTCACAAAAAGGGGCAAGTTGGCAACTGCCACAGGTTTCTATTTGTCATAGAATCATCCACAATGGATTACTACAGGACAACCTAGTTATTTGCAAACTTAATTGGTGTATTTGGATGAGATGAGGCTTCTTTTGTGTGATTATTGTGACTTTTGTAGTACCTTCATTTTAAATGAAAGCTAACTCTGCCATTGGCGAAACAAAAAACTCTACCTTTTTTTCCTCTAATATCGTTCAGGCCTAATGTAGACTAGGAATGCAATGGTACAGTGGGCTCACGGTTCGGTATGTATCACTGTTTTGTGCCTATGCTAATGGTACAGTTTCAGTATTTTTATATTTTATATATTTTATATATATATATATATATATATAAATAAACGCTCTGTGTGAATGACTATGGAGAGAGACGGGGTTTCAAGTTCAGTGGGTGGGTTGTTATAATTTGCATAAGTTGATGTGGTTGGAGGGGAGGTGTCCAGGATAGTGGATAGTTCCAAAATTAAAAAAGGGTTGGGAATCACCTGGGACCTCACAATACTATGCAGTGTTTTTGCACCGAACTGTTCTGGGGACTCCATGAGCAGAACCCGGAACTGGGGAGGTCCCCGAGAACTGGATACTGGTCAAGGGCTTTTTTCTGGTTGTATTTTCACCTTGCTGGAGCTCTGACGTGATGTGACGTGGGTTTCAAACAGGGTTTCAAAATGAGTTCCGTGTTGTATTTACTCCATAACTTTCACTGATTTCACCTTATCGGTTAAAATTTGTTTCTGAACTAATTTGAGGAGAGAAATGACCAATCCAGTTGCTTAATCGTCACTCGTATTTTAGTTTAAAGGTTTGTTCTGACTTTTCTTAAGGCATCGGCTGGCATCAGGACAGCGCACGGGATTTTTTGTTTCGTTCAATACACGTAGTTAAACGTGAACTAAATAGATCTACAATTAAAAATAAATAAATACAATTTGAAAAATATATATATTTATTTTCCTTTAGTAATTTGTATTATTATTTTTTATTAGCATTGAGTGTCTGGGCCTGTCCCCACCAAGAGTGATGTGACTTGACCAGTTTGACTCAGTCCGACGGACTGTGGACTTACATCACTGAAGGTTCCTCTTGTGCCAATCAGTCCCTACCCTGGAGTGTGAGCCACAGAAGTAACTCTAAACAGAGTTCTCAGAACAAGGATCGTTCCTACAGGAGTTCCTGCAGTGCGGACACAATAGAAGGGACGATTCCTCCAAAAAAGTTCTTAGAACTATGAAAAAGTTCCTGCGGTGCAAAAATGCACGATATGGGAACATTTGTGATACATCAAGTATTGCGATTAAATTTGTTCCGATATTTCACAATTATTTTAAATAAAATAAAATTTGTTAGAAAAGATCTAATTTAAGCTGTGAGCTGTGGTTCCCTGGTCCATCTAACTGTCTTGAGTCATGCAGTGCTGCGGGTTCCGTATCAGATAGGATGGGATTGATTGAATAGATCCGCAGTGAAGTGCTCTTTGCTCAGGTGGAGGGGTGGGGTTTGGGCAGGGAGGTGCACCAAGCCCATACCTGTCAACATTGCGATTTGAAAATAAGGCGGAGTAACTGACAAGGTGTCCCTGTTGTTACACACGGTTTACGCACAGTGTTTTCATTAGTTTTATTCAAATAAATACATCTACAATAAAAATAAAACACTGATTCATTCGTTCTTTAAAATCAGAGTTGTATATATTCTATTAGATGTACAGAAATATATTTGTTACAAAACATGTATATTTTTCAACAAATGCGAGATTATACCGTATATGCGAGTTGCTTTACGCTTTGAACCACTGCTCCTCCCGGTGGACAGATAAAGGTGTGTGTGTGTGTGTGTGTGTGTGTGTCCAGTATTATAGTTATTTTTGTGTCGAACAGGTATAAACAGTATTTCTCACACATGAATAATAATAGTAGAATTAAACCTCACAGTCAGACCAGTGTGAGTGTGCCTTCGCTTTGTGAACCTGACATGACAGTGGGTGTGCTCCTTTTTAGCCAGGGCACCTCCCGGGGAGGGAGGGAGGGTGTGTGTGTGTGTGTGTGTGTGTGTGTGTGTGTGTGTGTGTGTGTGTGTGTGTGTGTGTGTGTGTGTGTGTGTGTGTGTGTGTGTGTGTGTGTGAGGTCTATAGGCTTTCTCTTACATAGAGGGGGAAATATTTGTCGGCAGCAGGAGATGGCATCTTAAGCAACAACATAAAACTGTAAAACTTGACAAAAAAAAAAAACGGCGTGACTTGGTTCCCTTCATTCATTAAAAAAAAAAAAAAAAAAGCCATTCAAAAGAACCGGCTCGTTCGTGAAGGACAGGATGAGGGTCTGAAGGGAAGTTCATAATAAAGAGGGACACGGCCATCCCAGGAGGTTATTTTCCAACTGGACACCTTAGTGGATTGCATTATTTACATAAACATTTCTATGTCGTTTTTATTTTGTGTTTCTATCGGAAAAGGCTGCCTAGCCGCGGACAGTTGGATAAATAAATAAACCTCTTGCGAAATTGTAGAGAAATGCTGCGCAGCTGATGTGGCCAGTGGAGCTCCAACAGTGGACTTAATCGGAAGCAGCACTTACTGCACGCCGTGCCCGTGCACTGTGCCAACACGTCCGGTGGACTTCTACCGGGATATTGTATTTCTGTGGTACTGCGGTGTGCGTATTGAACCATGGGGGGGCGTACTGAACGGTATACATAAACATACTGTGTACAGTTCCATCCCTAATGTAGACCTACAGGCTCGTATAATGATTGCGATTTCCCAGTTCATTCAGTTTAGATTGCACTTGCACTTTCTAAATTCCGCTTTCAGGGGAAGGAATTCCAGAAGCGTTTTTGATTTAAATCGATTTTGCTTCTGTTCTCGGTGTAAGACCCCGCACTCCTCCTCCTGTACAAATCTGTAGACGCTCATGCTGCTTGTATGCGCTAGGGCGCGAGAGAGAAACGTCCACGAGCAGCGGCAGCTCTCAACAGGTGGCCGGCCTCGCTGGAAGCGCAGCGCCGGCTCCGCTGATGAAAGGAGGAATCGCTGCGATGCGCGTTCGGAGCTGTGACATTTTCACAGGCGGCGCAGCAAAGTGCAAAGCTTCTTGCTACCAGAGCAAATGTGAGTGGGCAGAAGAAACTCCCCCAGGAAGGGAGGGGGAGAGACCGTGATTAAAGCGGTAAAGCGCTGGCTTTATCATATTATCCCCGCCCTCCCCTTGTCCAGCCTCACCACGCTTCTTTTGTTCCAGCTGTCCTTTCATCTCCACGCTGCTTTCAAGACATGCCAATTAACCTTTCAGCACGCTGGGTGGACATCTTGGTGTCTTTATGGCGGCCTCCCCGTGGGCCTTTGTGCTTCCTTGTCTGTGGACAGGCACATGGGCTCTCGTCTTTGTCTGCCAACACATTTCTGTCACTCTCTCCACTCTCCCTGGCCATTGATGATTTAATGTTTATGCATTTAGTTTTTTCTTTTCCCCCTTTTTTTGCGGGCAAACGGCGACCGGTTAACTTGGTATACACAAAGCGTTTACAGGTGTCACTTGAAGTTTTGCTGCAAATAACAGCAATAAGCCGGACACGGAACGGTTTTTCTCCCTCACTTTATGCTGGTGTAGTTATGTAAGGTAGTGTGGGGGAGCTTTTGTGCAGTGTTTTATATACAGCAAGGAACTGCCCCCTTTTTTAAGTTTTGAACAGCTTATGATAATAACAGCCAAATATTGTGCTGCCATCTACGCCATTTAAATTCTGCTGCCTGTGAAAAGGATTATTAAATGGTAATATAAGACCTTCATAGAGGGAATAAATCATGGTGCTAACCACGTGTATGCGTAGCAGAGTCCAGGAATCTGCCGCAGGCCTCATCCTTTTAGTGTGTAGTGTGTTGTCTCCCGTCAGTTTTATTTTCTCTTTTTTTTTTTTTTACAAAAAAAACCCGCTGTTTCCTGTGTGGTTAAAACTGGGGAGGTAAAATGTGCCTGTTTGGAGGGAATGGGGAATTCTACTTTTTGTTATGGAGTTCAGTGTTTGAACTGTTGCCGGTGGCAACTGTAAACAAGGTTTCCATGGCGATGACGAGAGAGGAAGCAAAAACATATCATGTGATTGAAGCCTACACTGCTGTGTAACAAGATCTAGGGGGGCAAGCATATGCTCTGGCAAGAGAAGAGGAGGAGAATATAGACACACACACACACACACACACACACACACACGCTGGTGGATACAATCACACAAGAGTTTCACTTCTGCCTTTCACCCAAAAGGGTTTTTATTTATTTATTTATTTATTTATCTATTTATTTATTTAAACTCGTTCCCAGTCTAGAATTGTTTGATCTCTGCGGCCTAGAGTAGTGCGCCTGGCCGGGCGACTACAACTTGTTGTAGTTGCCTGTATGTTAATGACATTGGTCACATGCTCAGCGGCTCATGCATATTAACAGGACGGAGGAAGCCGCGTCAGTGAAAAGGAGTTTGAGTTTTACTGATGAACCCTAAAAGAAATGTGTCAAAAAAAATCTATGAAGTTATTTTGCCCCAACAAATAAAGCCAGGGCTTCTACAGCGGGTGGAATTGACTAGCGAGTGAAAATAAGGAGCCTCCAAAGACTAAATGTAGCCTTTAGGGCCGTCCTGGTGATTAATGTGCGAGGGCTCATTGTCTAGAGAGACAGAGCGAGAGAGAGAGGGGGGGGGGGGGGGACCAGAGGCTGCTCGCCTGCCTGGCCCGCTCGCGCAAACTTTGTTGTGTGTCTGGTTGCCATGGCTCAGCTCTGTATGTTTTGTTCTGCCCCCCCCACCCCCACCCCCACCCCTCTCCCTTTCTCTTTTCCCTCCACTCTACCCCCCCCTTCCTACACGCCCCCACCACCACCCCCACCCCCCTCCGTCCCTCACCTCGGCTCTCCCTCAGGCTACCCTAGACGTGGTGATGAACCTCCAGTTCCACTACATTGAGAAGCTCTGGCAGAGCTTCTGGTATGCAACGCCGCCATCTAGTGACGGGAACACCACCATCCTTAGCAGGTCAGCCCGGGAGACCCCCAACCCACCATCCTGAATGTGGAAAATATAGTTTATCGTCGTTCATATTATTCCGAGATTGATTTTGGGGAGGAAAAAAAACAAAACATTTATTCTACAAGAGACATTCGGCTAAGTTTCATGCAGCCTTGCAGTCATACAGATGCGTTACGTGGTCGTTGCTAGGTTTTTTTTGTTTTTGTTTTTTAACTTCCAACTCTGCCTTTTTGCGTTCAGTCACCAAAACATTAAATAGCATTTCCAGGGATGGCAGCTAATAAATGCTTGGGTTTGGGTTTTCCTGTGGGGTTTGCTGCAGCGATGACGACCTGGAAGGTGTGATCCCCCGAGAGACGCTGCTCGCGCTGTGTAAATATGAGCCCGTGCGGTTGTGGATGCGGAGCTGCGACCACATCCTCTACCAGGCCCTGGTGGAGATTCTCATCCCAGATGTCCTGCGCCCCGTCCCCAGTCAGTACCATCCTCCAACGACATCATGAATAAAGTGACCGTGCTCGGGCGCGGTGTGTGTGTGTGTGTGTGTGTGTGTGTGTGTGTGTGTGTGTGTGTGTGTGTGTGTGTGTGTGTGTGTGTGTGTGTGTGTGTGTGTGTGTGTGTGTGTGTGTGTGTGTGTGTGTGTGTGTGTGTTAGTTACTGACTCCCCCGTTGATGAGCGTGTTATCCATTTCCAGGCACTCTCACTCAGGCCATCCGTAACTTTGCAAAGAGTCTGGAGGGCTGGTTGACCACCGCTATGAGCGACTTTCCCCAAGAAATCATCCGCACCAAGGTAGGAGGGAGGGAAAGGCGAGGCCTCCCTGTCCAGACTCCTGTAGCCGCACCTGACGCGTCCACCTCTTTGACGTCTGTTCTGTGTGTGACTTAGGCGGCGGTGGTGAGCGCCTTCGCCCAGACGCTGCGCCGCTACACCAGCCTCAACCACCTGGCGCAGGCAGCCCGCGCCGTCCTGCAGAACACCTCCCAGATCAACCAGATGCTCTCCGACCTCAACCGCGTCGACTTTGCCAACGTCCAGGTAGGGACGCAACCAGCGGGTCTTTACCAGTTTGTCTGATCACCCCAAGACACACCGTATCCCAACATTCCTGGGTTGTTGCATGCCTCCAGGAGCAGGCATCGTGGGTCTGCCAGTGCGACGAGAGCGTGGTGCAGCGCTTGGAGCAGGACTTCAAGGTGACCCTGCAGCAGCAGAGCTCCCTGGACCAGTGGGCCGCCTGGCTGGACAACGTGGTCTCCCAGGTCCTGAAGCCGCACCAGGGCAGCCCCAGCCTCCCCAAGGCCGCCCGCCAGTTCCTGCTCAAGTGGTCCTTCTACAGGTAGAAGGAGAGCTTCCTGTTGGACCCCCCCCCCCCCCATGGTGCATCATGGGGGATTCAATGTCAACGTTCCTCATCTTCTCCCCGCAGCTCCATGGTGATCAGAGACCTGACCTTGCGCAGCGCCGCCAGTTTTGGTTCCTTCCACCTCATCCGCCTGCTGTACGACGAGTACATGTTCTACCTGGTGGAGCACCGCGTGGCTCAGGCCACCGGGGAAACGCCCATCGCCGTCATGGGAGAGGTGAGAAGGAAATAAGAAGAAAAACTCAAACTTGGGATCGACTCACTTAAAGAAATGAGTCATTAAATGTCCTATTTGGATTGTCATAATTTTAACACTTTTAAGTTTGGATTTAAACAGTTGATAGTAATTATGGTTTGTCGCTTACCCAACATGCAGTTCTTTATAGGTTAAACATTAGTTTTAAGTGAGAAGGTAAGATTTGTACTTTATTGTTATTGTTTTCTGCCAAAAAAGCTCCTCCTCCGTCCAGGCTGAGCTCAATGGCAATTATTTAGAAAAAAAACCTGAATATTTGTACTCCACCCACCTGGTCTGAGGTGGGGATGCCACCGTGAGGAATCTTTCCCACCGCTAAATAAACTCAACGACTCAACACTGCTGTTGACGGTAACACCGGACATTTTACAATCGGGCGTGGCGCCGAGTGTCCCCGTTCAGCACGGACGCTAATGACACATTGAGGGACACAGGTCCAGATCTAGAGCAGATCTAAGGTCCAGAGCCGCCTTCCTCTCCTCCCGTGACAAGTGAAATGTGATGACTCTGCTGGGAATCTTCTGTGCGTGCAACAAGCAGCCACTTTCACTTTTTTAAGTATTAATAACATGCTTTGTATTCTACAAATAGGAGTTTCTTTATTTGATGAATGTCTGTGCCGATACGCAAAGGTTAACCATATGGATTTTATTCCTTTAAAAAAAAAAAAAAAAAACTGTGCTCCTCCCGGTGGACAGATAAAGCACTGCGTGTGCGTGTTGTTTAATGACAGTACATTTGTACTCATGTTTTTTTTTTTGTTGTTTAAACCACAGTTCAGTGACCTCACCTCTATGATACCGTCACTCATGGACAGAGGTAAGCTTGCCGTGGTTTTTCAGTTTTGAGTCACGAGTGGTTTAAGCAGCAGCTGACACTGACGCTGCCTCCGCTGCTCTTCTCCTCCTCCAGAGCCATCCTTCTCCGATGACATGAGTGACATGGGCAGCGACGCCGACGTGTCCCGGGGGCCCAGCGAGCCGGCGGTCAAGAGGGAGCGCATTGAGATCAACCACTCGCTGCAGGAGATCTGAACCCCGGCAGCGCCCCCGTCCACCATTTACCCTTCCATAGCCAGGGTGCAGTGAGCGAGGAGGAGAGTAGCAACGTTGGCCCCTTTATCCACTCACCCTCAGCCAGCCTGTGTAAATAAAGCTAAGGGGGAGTCCACGTGTGGTTTTAACTTACAGGGGTTTATTGACTGTTTTGTTTTGGTTGCAACTGTGAATAAGAATGACTTTGTGCAGTAACTTTTTGTTGAGTGTGAAACCTTGGTATGAGTGTCGTGTGGCATTTCTTTTTTTTTTTTTTTTTGTTTTGTTTTGGTTTTTTTACCCCCTAAATAGTCGTGCCATAGTGTCATTTGAGTGCCTTAGAATGCTAACTCTTTAACCACCACTACAGATGTCTATCTCTCCCTCAGCTGTGCCTCTACCGCAGTATGAATGTATCGTTTCCAAAACCTCAAGACATTCAAAGCACCTTTTTGGGGGGGGGAATGTTTAGGTGTCGGCGTCTCGTTGCCTCTGCTGCAGCTAGCAGTAACAACAACAACAACAACAACAAAAGGAAATACAAGTCCACGCAACCTACTGACCCAAAGGAATGGCCACCAGCTCAGCCACAGCGTGTCTGTCGGTAGATAGTCTACTACCTCGACGCTTCTGTCCGGTTCAGATGAAATGCAGCGAGTGTAGCCCCTGTCGCTGGTACCGGTGTGTATCGGGTCCTGTCTTGTAAATAATACTTTGCGTGTGTCCAAATATCCATCCTGTCGAGAGAATCCATTCAAACCAAGCATAAACTCAGCGACTCATGTGCGCGGGCCTCGAGTGACGGACCGCCGCGGGTTCTGGGATGAGCCCGCCGGCGTCCCGGGGTTCAGACATTTCCGCTGAACTGGAAGCCTGTCTCTCACACACACAGCGAAGCCTTCCCTCTTCTATGTCCAAGGAGGAGGTGGAAAGATCCTCCATCCTCAGACCTCATGCTGTTTCTGGATGTCCCTCTTGATTAGAGCGGGGATTTACCCCCCCCCCCCCCCATCCTTCTATCCAGGTGTTTGCCCAAATCTGATCAATGGAAGCAGTTAAATGTAAACAGCTCTCATAACTTATGCTCATAGATGTTTTGCTTTTGCAATATAAACACTCTATATATATATATATAAATAAATATATATATATATATAGCCGAGTAGTTTTAACTATAGGCTGAAGTACGTGACACCAAGATACTGTTAAAATATATTAATATATCTATATTTCTTTATGACATAGAATGTGTGTGTGCGTGCGTGTGCGTGCGTGTGTGTTCGTCTGTGGCCTTTGGAGCTTCTCATTTGTACACTTCTTACTTTCTCTGTACTGGTCATATTTTATTGGGGAAGAAAAATGGTTTGATGTTTAATTTAATGGATAAGACTGGTTGTGGGTAGAATTTGTTTCAAATCTCCAAAAAAAAAATTTTTTTTCCAACATGAATGTTATTAGTTTGTGGTGCTTGTGCGCCGGAATTGAGTGACACACAGTCACAAAAGAAATGACTATTTATATGAACTGTTCTAGCTGATTTGATCGACATAGTTGTGTTGAAATTTTCTTTGATCGACCGCTCCCTTCCCACTCAAGTTCCCTCAGACGGTTTTGTTGTAGCCACGAAAATCCTAAGTTTGTTATTTAAGGCTTTTTGTAACTTGTGCCTGTCACAGTCATTTGCCTTTGAAGTGCTTTGGGAAATTTCTATGTGTACTTTGTAATGTTTTTGTAATGCTGTTTAGACATTTGGCTGAGGATTATTTTTTATTGAATTAGATTTGGTTCTTACAAGTATACTGGACCCTTATTTTTGTGTATTTTTAAACCTGTTCTTGACAACACTTTACCTAGCCTAAGGGCAGACAACAGTCTGTAATAAACTGCATAGTTCAACTGTATTTTGTACCGGGTTAAAATGTGTAATAAATCAGTGTAAATCACAGGGTGAAGCTTTTTTTTTATTTATCAAATACCAAAGTCACAAAACCTCAAATATGAACAAACGGCAGATTTACAAACTCCCCCCCTATATTTATTTGAATAATCTTACCAAACACTCATACAATTTAGTAATTTCTTTTCCATAGATTTCTTTCATATTCACATAACTCAAAAATCCTAGTTTCCATGACAACTGTTCAAGACATTAAGAAATAAGTCCTACACGCTCTCGTACGTCAGGGGAAACGAGTTCCCCCATCCGGTTTCATCCGTCCATACGAAGGCACACAGAACGGAATTGATGGAAGGATCGAACGAACAAGTGAACAAAGCAGAACTAAAAAAAAGGAAAGAGGAAAACAAAGAGCACAATGAAAGACTTGGTCCAAACGCAGCGGACAGGGCGCCGTCAGAAGTAAGTGCACGTTGCTGTTCGGTCCAAGCGATGCGACGCTTCCCAGAAGAAAGCTCCTGTCGGCTCCAAGTGCAATGAGTTCCAGCACCCCTTCACAATGAGCAGCCGGCCATGTATTTCCCTGTGGAAAGGAGAGAAAAAGAACTTTAGGTATGTGTCTAAAACAAGCTGAGCAAGCCACCAACTGAGATACTAATCAACTGAATTCTGACAAAACATCAATAACATTCAACTTATTTACTTGCTTCTTTATGGTTTGTTTTTTTAAACGTGCACAAAATAACTTCATAGAGAACGATGCATAATTTTCAGTGTAAGTAAAAATGTAAATAAGAAACTCCATCCATTCATGTATGACATTTCACTGCATATATGTATGAAAGTATGTATATGTATGTGACGAATAAACCTCTAGAATCTTGAATCAAAAGAATCAAGGATTCTCCCTCTTTATCTCATTTTAGTCAGGTCTGACAGGAAGTGACTTCTGAAGCAGGGAAATCCAGCCGTGAACGTACAAACTACCATTTGGCCGGTACTAATTAGAACTTTTGTTTATCCCACGTTTTTTTTTCTTTTAAAAATAGTTCCAGTCATGAATTTAATATCTGTCATGTTCTGCAATAATGTAGTCATGACATGACTTAAAGGTCGGGCCAATATGAGGTTTATGTTTTTTTGTTTAGAAACTCAAAATCAGAAACTCAAAACTAAAAATGTATTTTAGATTTTAATATATTTCAGTGTAAATATCAATATTAGAGAGATAATATTGTGTTGAACATAGGATCATTAATCCTAATGAGCCTATATTTAAGACAATAACACAACAAATCCTTCCGTATGAGCCGGCCCTCGGTTGAAGTGTGTTCCGCCGGGAGGGTGAATTTGGGAGTTTCACCTGTGGCAAATCTCCTCTTGACCAGTGACATGCGGTAGCGACTCCCCACTAGCTCCACGTCAATGCCCGACAGGGAGGCCCCGGAGCCCACGAACTGGATGGCCAGGCTGGGCGGGGGGCCGCGGGGAGCCTCGAGGCACTGCCAGCTGGCGCACAGGGTCCCAGAGCCTGCGACCACAAACACAAAGCCCCTCTGAGTGTTGAGCAGGGAGAGGAGGAGGAGGAGGAGGAGGACAGGAGGTGACACATTTACAAACATTGTCTCATGAGGCAGAGAGGAAATTGTTGACAAACTTTACACCGACACCTCATACGCATTGGGGAGATATTACTTCTCTGATCATCGAGGAAAAACTTCCCTCACAGTAACGATGCGTTGCTCTGTACACAGGAGGAGTTTGGGGATCGTCCAGGGTCATTGGCTCACAAAGCAGATGTTATTTAACTGGAGAATCGATGGATCAATGGAGATAGAGGTGGATGGATAGATACTGTAGATGGATGGATCGATGGAGGGATACTTCATTCACGAAGCCAAATTGCAGTGTAACAGCAGCTTACGTTAAAACAAATGGGTAACAATAATAACAATAATAATAATAAAGTAATAGAAAAATTGGCAATATGCATTATAGCTCAAAATAGCTAAAAAAAGACAAATATAAGAATTTGACAATATAAAATAAACAATAAATAGAATCCTAAAATAAACAAACAAGAAGGATTTTGACAATATACAATAAACTTAAAAATGAACAACAAACCAGAAAATAATCAAGAAACAATAAACCTCTATCAACAATTCACATGGTGACAAAATAGGAAGAATAGAAGAACATGTCTTTATTGTCGTTGTACAAGTAGGATACAGCAAAATGTGTCCTCTGCATTTGACCCATCCTATACCTAGTAGCAGTGGGCAGCTGCAGTACAGCGCCCGGGGACCAACTCCAGCTCTTTTGCCAGTGCCTTGCTCAGGGGCACTGACAGGGGTATCAACCCCAACATAGATGTATTTTCAGGTATGTTGGGGTTAATTGTAAACGTGAGATTCGCTTTTAATCTCCCTTTAGGATGTTTTTAACAGGATCATTGGAATGCAACCAGCCACCAACAAACACCCTGATCCATCACTAAGTGTAAAACCATCATCGGTCGTCATCTGAACCACGGTGATCACGTACATTGCTGTTTAACTTTGCCTCGAGACGTGATTGTACACATTTTTCTTTAGGTTTCATTCCCTGTCCAGGTGAGCGACAGGTGCGTCGTGCGGCGTTTTAGGGCAGGGCCGCAGTGTTTCTACTGTAGGCTGCCCCAAGGTGTGACCACTGCACGTCACCTCTTTAAATAACACAGTGCTCCCAGGATAAATAAGGATTAATAAAAAATAATATAATCATCACAAGAGAGGGAGAGGGTGGAAGGGAGAGTGAGAGAGAGGGTGAGAAAGTGAGAGAGAGAGAGTGAGAGAGAGAGAGGTCAGAGCGCTGACCTTTGCTGTGGTTGGTCGGAGAGAGGTTGGGGAGCTTCCACAGCAGCCGTCGTTCCTCTGCGTTCCTGTCAAAGGAGGCAGATGGAAGCTCAGAGGCTTTCACTCTTTTCCTGCATTTCTTTCAAGTCCAACCTTCATCACTGGCTCAGTTTTCATCCAACAGCCCTCCACCCTCGATCCACCCCTGCCACACGGCTCCAAAGTCGAAATGAGGCCATTATTTAGGTCTAATAATAACCAAAAGGTTTTATTGTTTTTAAAAAACCTTGTTTGGATTTCATTGTTTATTGTACATTTTTAGATTTATTGCATACTGTCAAGTGTTTCTTGTTCATTTTAGGATTATGTTATTGTTACTGGTTTATTTTTAGGTTGATTTGTATAGGTTATAATTTTTAGGTTTACCACACACACACACATGTAATTTTAAGGTTTGTTGTATACTGCCAAATATGTCTGTAATTTTTTGAAAACGTTTAGGTGTATTGTACTGTGTATTGACCATTTTTCTCTATTGTAATATTTTATAACTATCATTATTGCCTTTTGTTTTTGATGAAAGCCGCTGTAACACTGCGATTTCCCTCTGGGGATGGAGTACATACATCTATCTTCAATATCAATCCATCATCTATCTTGGGTTTCTACATCACTATTATTATTAATTATTATTATTATTATTATTATTATGATTATTATTATTATTATTAATGGTATTTCTGTGTTGATGCATCGTGATGAAATATAGACCTTGCCCTTTAGTGAAACAACATTTTGATGAGATATATACGCCGCGTTCCAAATTATTATGCAAATTATATTTTTCACTGATTTTCCTAAATAGTTGATGCAAATGACAGTCAGTATAATTTTCAAGTCATCAACCGTTAGGGTATAATTCAAATGTTATTGAACAAACCTCCCAATAATAACAGTATTTTTTTCAAAAATAAAAAACTCAAAATGCACTGTTGCAAATTATTATGCACAACAGAGTTTCAAAACATTTTCTAGGTTGTAAAGAACTGAAAATGGTCATTTGTGGAATTTGCAGCATTAGGAGGTCATATTTACTGAAATCAAAAGCTGTTTCAATCAAAAACACCTTAACAGGCCAAGTTACATGTTAACATAGGACCCCTGAGATGGTGCATTGTCATGCATGAAGATGATTTTGCTACGGAAGGCACGGTTCTTCTTTTTCTAGCATGGAAGAAAGTGGTCAGTCAGAAACTCTATATACTTTGCCGAGGTCATTTTCACACCTTCAGGGACCCTAAAGGGGCCTACCAGCTCTCTCCCCATGATTCCAGCCCAAAACATGACTCTGCCACCTCCTTGCTGACGTGGCAGTCTTGTTGGGACATGGTGGCCATCCACCAACCATCCACTACTCCATCCATCTGCACCATCCAGGGTTGCACGGCACTCATCAGTAAACAAGACTGTTTGAAAATGAGTCTTCATGTATTTCTGGGCCCACTGCAACCGTTTCTGCTTGTGAGCATTGGTTAGGGGTGGCCCAATAGTAGGTTTATGCACAAGTGCAAGCCTCTGGAGGATCCTACACCTTGAGGTTCGCGGGACTCCAGAGGCAGCAGCAGCTTCAAATACCTGTTTGCTGCTTTGTAACGGCATCTTAGCAGCTGCTCTCTTAATCCGATGAATTAGTCTGGCAGAAACCTTCCTCATTACGCCTTTATTGCAAGAACCCGTCTGTGCTCTGAATCAGCCACAAATCTCTTCACAGTACGATGATCACGCTTAAGTTTTCGTGATACATCTAATGTTTTCATACCTTGTCCAAGGCATTGCACTATTTGACTTTGACTAATGTGGAACGTCCTTCTTAAGTAGTTTTCCTTTAATTGGGCTCACCTGGCAAACTAATTATCACAGGTGTCTGAGGTTGATTTCAGTGATCCAAAGAGCCCTGAGACACAATACCATCCATGAGTTTCATTGAAAAACAAAAAATTGAATGTTCATGACACTTAAATCCAATTTGCATAATAATTTGGAACGCAGTATAAAGCAACATGTAGCTTGAAATATTAAAGTTTTAATATTGTTTCAATATTTTGAAATATTTTGTTTTGATTATTGTATGTTTTAACTAAAAGGTAGTTTCGGTCCGATTTTAATCACATTAATTGATAATTAGATGACATGAAGTTATATTCCTCAACATTGGATTTGACATCACAGACAGTGATACCATGTAAATGCATCGTTACGCTCATTCCTCCATCAGGTCTCCCCCTAAAACAATTCAAAACGTGTTCCCAGTCGCTCTCACCAGGAGGCGGGCGGCTGGCACTGCAGGTCAGTGGCTGTGTGGTCCAGGGGGAGCAGGACCTGGACGGCGGCGAGCTGCGTGGAGGGTGCGGTGGCCGGACAGCAGTGGTAGTCCAGTGACACCCGGGTTACCGTGCCGCTCCGCTGGCACTCGGCCGACAGCAGCAGGGGGGCGCGGCCCGGGTCCTGGGACGACACCTGGGGGAGGAGGAGGATAAAGAACAATAAGAAGAAGAATAAGAATAATAATATTGATTTGTAATTTATTTCATATTTGGACAAACTGCACATTTCCTTATTAAGTTCTTTGCATTTCAATAGTGAAACAGAGCTGGAATCCCGTTCACTCTTCCACTTGGGTATTACAATTTGCAAGTTTTAGGCGAAAGGGAAACATACTCCCCAGCGCCGTGAACAAACTTTTAAACTGAGCCGTTCTGAACGTCTGAACTGTATCATTCATCAGCCGTGTGACGTATTTCTCGCCTCAAATATTCTCGAAAGCTTTTTTTTTTTTTTTTCCCCCCCTGGACTGTTTGGGCAAAACCGGAGGAAGTTTCCAAACAAGCTGCCACCGCCTCCCCTCTCCCTGCCAGACGAACCGTGCCATGCTGGCAAAAGATTATTTGATGCGGAACGGCTGGTTGACGCATCGCTATGGCAACAGCCGACGAGTCCGGCGGGTTTTTGCAGTATTATATTATATGCGGCTTTTCAGCCGCTGAACTGACCGAGTTGTTGATGCTGGAGTTGACAGTAACGGAAGGTCATCGTTATTTTATGGTCGAGTTGCATCACGCAGGGGACATGTTTTCAAAGTTGACTTGTTAAAATAACTAAAACAAATGAGGGGGGAAAAAAAACAACTCTGATAGCTCCTCTTAATGGTAAAATTGGAAGATGGGCAGAAGGAGAGAGGGCGGAGAGCAGAGTGGCCATTTCCAATAAACTCATGCTCCACAGTGATGGCAGCGGAAGTGAACAGAATGGCCTTTGTCATGAGTATTACACTCTACATACTGTAGGAAGATAGTCCGTACATAGTATAATTCATATTCATAATTTATACCCATAGCAATAATTTATTCTATGCATAGTATCATATTTTGTTTATTAAGTATATTTTTGTATATATATATGACTGTCTGTTTTGTATGTTTTGACTATATGTGTATATTTCTCCATTTAAATTTTATTGACTGTATACATTTCTTATTTTTTAAGACTGTAAAGCTTTTTTTTTTTTAATGCTAATCAGCTGTCGTGGAACTCACCAAACCTCACCAGAACAAATTCCTAGTATGTATAAATGTACCTGGTGGAGTAAACTGATTCTGATTCGTCTTAAAAAGAAAGGAAACCTGACCTGATACTTGAGTAGGCCCACGTTGTAGTAGGAGGCCTGGGGGTTGAGCTCCGCCTCCCTCTGCAGGTGGAGCTGCAGGGCCTGCATGTTGAACCAGAAGTCCCTGGTGTCCGGGTCGCTCTGAGACGGGTCGCTGGAGAGGAGAGGAGAGGAGAGGAGAGGAGAGGAGAGGAGAGGAGAGGTGAGGAGAGGAGAGGAGAGGAGAGGAGAGGAGGTGTGGTCCTCTTGGGTTTTCCAAGTCTGTTACCTGTAGAGCAGCTTTTGGTTTGGCAGGAAGTGGTCCACCCTGGAGATGTTGACCAGGCGGAAGCTGAGCACTGGCGTGTTGGGGTTGGAGGTGAAGATTCGTGTGATGCCGGCAGGGAAGGACATGGTGAGGTCCCCCGTGATCTTCACCAGGCACCTGGAGGAATTCAAGGACTTTCAAGTACTTTTTCCCCACACTCTATTTTTTTCATTTTCAAGGACTTCATGCAAGACAAATATAATACATTTTCAATGTGGTCTCTATTAATTAAAATATAATATAATCTTAGTCGAATTGTCTATTATTTATATAAATACATCTATTATATATATCTATTATTAATCTCATTGACATCATTAAGATTTTAATAACAAAACCAGAGGGAATATCGCAGGTTTTCAATTATCTTTGCAAGATATATATGTATATAGTAGCTGTACACTGACCGGTTATGCTGTCCACCCTTGAAATAAGCGTTAATGTATTCAGTGATAGCGGCCGCCACGGGCCAGGCCTCCTGGGTGCTGAGGGAGATGGGACTCGGACCACGCGACAGGTGCACTGTGGGTAATGTAGGCAACAGGAAATTTCATACGAACTCAGCTGTAAAGTAGCGGAAGGAAAACCTGGAGTCACACCGGATATGTTCAATTGTTAAAACCGTCATTAGTATAAAATGGACAGCTTTGTAGTAGCTTTCAAAAACAGCTGATTAAATGGAAACGTGACAAAATCGGTCCCTCACGGTGCCGTTGAGGTGTCTCCTGGTGTTGGTACAGTAGCGGCGAGGCCTGTCCCGCCCTGGCAGGGCTGGGGGCCTGGCTCTGGGCCCCCCAGTCCCCGTCCCGAGCCTGGACCCCCCACTCGCTGGGGCTGGAGGAGGAGGAGGAGGTGTGCGGTGGGCTGGGCTCTGGCAGGGGAGACGAGCACAGCGACCTGGACTGGGAGATTAACCACAAAGATCCTCCATCGAGCTGTGGTAGGACTAGATTTAAGCAAATTATTTTCTCTTCCAGTAGAGTTTCTCTCATTTTCCAGTCTGCTTTCACAGAACACTGTGTTAGCAGATGGCTACTAAAAAGTGTTATATCACACTTAACCGACATGAGTAGCTTGATCCATCAGATGTTCACATAACATTTCCCATATGATGCTGGGTGTATGTAGCGTGGGAACCAGATCAATCTGCAGCTCATGTTTTGTTTGCTTTGCAGTGTACGTCTGGCCACCCTCCCATTCAAGCAGATTTCCACCTGACCTTGCCAGGGTCAAGCCAAGCGCAACAGCTTATCTAATATGGGGCCGGTTTAATATAATGGCGATGCGGAGGAGACACGGTCAGGCATTTTCGTAAACAACCAAGATGGCTGCCGCTGATGTGGAACAGTCTGTTGAATCCGCTATCGCGACAGCATCAAATTAACTGGACGGTATTTTTTCTCTGAAAAGCTTTTGTTGATAAGTAAAGGTGTGTTTGCCACCTTCCGACAGGATTTAGTGAAAGTTTAATTTACAAACTAAGTCACACATTTCACCGCTGATTGGTTGTAGGTCAATCCAATTGCGTCCGGAGACATTTTGGTCCGTGCCGGTTGGTCACAACCCTTGGAAATTGAAAATGAACTGAGAGATTCCAGATTTATACATTTACATTTGGTCTGGCAATGCCAGTCTTATTTTTTTTATTGTCTGTTGTTAACTGATAGGTTCATTGCTTATTGCCAAATTGTTATTGTTTTTTTATTTTGAAACTATTTTTGTTGTTTACTGTTTATTTTTGGATCATTTTCTATTGTTTGTTCATTTTTAGGTTTATTGTATATTTTTTCCTATTCTATTACATCAACATCTATTGAGTGCTGTTCTTATTCTCCTTTAAATATTTTTACAAAACTTTTTTCAAACTTGGATTAACTGCATTCTGGAGTGCAACTAGAGGCAGACCCAGCTGATTGGAGGCAGGGATTAAATATAGTGAAAACCATTGTTTTTTAGTAAATGAAATCTCTCAAATCATTAGATGGAAACTCATTCCATCTCGTCTCACTCACCACTCTCTCAGCCACAGTCAATCAGGACTAATCCCCCTATTAGATAATCCTATACAGTCAATTTCTGAAGAGTTCTAGCAAAATGTTTCAAATGAATATAAAGCATCTTAGTAAATTCCACCGCTCTCTCTGGACTCTTACTCTCTCGCAGCCGCTGAGTCGGCCCGAGGTTCTTCTGGAGCGAGTCTGTCGGGGAGGAGCCGCCACCAGCAGCTCGGCGCTGTCCTGACGGAAACTATGTTTAGATCCTGTTCGGACGGACGGGAGGAAAGGCACATGGACACATGGCGTTAGAAAGAAACAGGACAAAGAGTTTTATTTACTTTGGTCTTTTGGTTACCATTATGTTTTGTTCTGTTGACAACAGCTTCTGGTAGAAACCGACAAGGACGTATAACCAAGACAAAAAAAGGAATATAACATTGATAATAAAAATGGACATCAATGTAAACCAGCATATTATTGCAACTTGATATAGGATTCTATAGTCCATGTCAAAATAATGTGATACTTGCAATAATTATGGCTTCATGAAATGAACAACCACACGTTCTTAACTAAATCTTCTGATGTAGTAGGGATTTTTAGCTTAGAAATGTCCGCAAACAAACAGAGGGGTGCTTATTAAGAGAGCTTGTATTTCTTAAAGAATTAACAGAACAAGGCTGTTTGAGAACACATCCGTACCCTTGCCGGAGCCCATGCTGCAGGGCAGCTGAGCGTTGAGATCCAGGCAGTCCTGGTCTTTATCTGTGGAGAAGCACAGATCCTCCTGGGGCCCAGAATGCCTCGTGAGGGGCGGAGCATTCCTGCGTGGCTCACTGTCTGTGGGACGGTTCTTCCTTCGCTCAGTGCCCCCTCCCTCGGCCCTCCCACCGTCCTCCTGAGGCGTGGAGCAGCTCAGAGCTTGGACCCCACCCAGGCCCGGAACCCCATCGCTGAAGGGGTTGTGGACAGAGTTCCAATGGACCAGCTCCTTCCTGGGCTGAGCGAGGGGCAAGGAGCCGGAGCTGTGGCTGTGACTTGGAGCAAGTTTGCTGCCGCTGCTGCTGCCATGGGGCGGCGGAACACCGGCGGCCACAGCCAGAGATGACTGGTGCGTGGGGCTGCCGATCATAGTGATGGCGAATGGGTCGTCGGAGGAAACCGGAGGTGGGGCGCTGCGGTCCCGCTTCCTGTCTCTGATTTTACGACCAGAGGAGACCGAAGCTGGGGCGGGGAGAAGCTTGGTGTCAGGCAGGGCCACGGAGAACGGATCCCCTCGCACCTCCACGCTCCTGCTCTCTCGGGCAGGGTGCGGCGGCGGGGGCGCCCAGGCATCGCCGGCAGGCAAGGACTCATGTGCGACTGTCCTCTCGAAAGCTGCCAGGAAGGGGTCCTCGGGCGGGATGTGTTTGCAGTTCCGCGCCGAGGTCTCCATCTCGGGCATGGGGAGGGACTGGGAGAAGGCGGGGAAGCGCAGGCAGGAGGGCTCCACGTTCAGGGGGGTCCTGGGGAAGCGGGATGGGGCAACGGACCAGATGGCCGAGGGCTCGTCCTGGGGGCGGGGGCCGTGCCCCGGGTACGGGTCACGGAAGGCGGAGAGGAAGGGGTCGGCGAGACGCCCCAAGGTTTGTGTCTGCTCCTTGGCCTGAGAAGCCGGGGGCCACGCCGCCCAACCCATTGGCTCTGGGGAGGGCCCCAGGGGCTGATGGGAAGGCGAGTCTAGGCCAGAGTCCTCCACGTTCTCGGGGGATGAGGAGTCGGACGAGAAAGCAGCATCTTAAGGGATGACAGGATAAACAAAATGGAAAAAAGCACAAGAGAGATTTGAATTCTATACTCAAACGCCACTCAAATAATGATTGAAGTGGAAAACAAAAACAACTTGACTCACATTCAGAGGCACCGAAAGTGCTCTGCTCTCTGAGTTGTTCTCGACCGGCGAAGCTTTTGGACTTGAAGGCCGACTCCAGCGGAGGTCCAAACAGACTGTCCGAGCCTGATGGCGTGGAGCTCAACCTGGAGGGGGTGGGGTAGGAGTCAGGGAGGTCAGGGAGGGAGAAGACACAGAAATTCGAAGAAGAATTTCAAAAACACTGGGCTTTCAAAGGGAAGGAAAACGGCAGGAGCAAGAAAGAAAGGAAGATAGGAAGAACACAACGCCTTTTGGAAAATTTGGTCCAAAGACTTCCGCCCTGACGTAGCCAACATGGCCGACGGGGGGGGGGGGAACAAGGGTTTGAGGTGAAGTGAAAGAATGGGAAAAAGAGATGGAGGTGAGTAATAAAAATGTGTGGTTGATCCAGGAGGAAGGCTAGTGTTGAAAAGACTGTAAGAGACTGTAAGGGACAAAAGAGGTTTAAAAAAATAAAAATAAAATCCAATAAAATTGTTATAACGACGATAAAAAGTACATCAGAAAGGTGTGATAGAAGCAATTAGAAGACCTCCCGTAGGAATGTGCTGCTGGATGACTAATTAGGGAGGAGGGAACGGAGGAGAGGATGAAGTGACTCACATGCCACTTTAATTGCACATATCTGTACATACATAGGCATATTCCCTCTATCTATTCCATTTTATTTTTATTGTATTTTATTCTATATATTTTTATCTCATTCTATAAGTATTCAACTTACTGTATTACGTTTTAGGAGTCAGTTAGTCGGTCTATTAGAAAGGAATTCTTTACTTTTATTTATTTTTTTCCTAGGACATATTGTGTGCTATCACCGGGTGCGTTGCATTACATTTCACTGCATATATGTATGAAAGTATGTATATGTATGTGACAAATAAAAATCTTGAATCTTGAATCTTGAAGTGAAGAAAGCAAGGGGAGCGATACAAAGAGAGAGGAAGAGCGAGCCCTGGTTCAGACATGGTAACTGGCTCCCCCCCACCCACTCTGACTTCTTTTAACTTATTTTATTTTATTTATTTTTTTAAACGGATGTTTTTTCACCCTAAACTTTACTTATATATATATATATACAAGTATTTAGTTATTACAGCTACATCTTGACTTGAGTGACAACATTGAGCTAGAAACCTCACCTGCAGTGATCCGGACTGGAGGTCGACCTGCGTAGGCCTTCTTGCTCTCCATCTGCGCGAGCACACACACGTGCACGGACACGCACACGCACACGCACCCACACCCACACCCACACACACACTTAATTGGGGGATGTTCCTTAATCAGGAAGAGCAAAGTAATTAGTTAGGGACGATAGGAGAAAGAGTGGGTTGACATGAGGGTATACCCCATTACCCGCTACAACACCGATGATAAATACCAGCAATTACCTCGGCTTCACCAACAGCCACGACTAGTGCAGTCACCATAATTTAATCAGACAACCATCATTAATCCCGTTGCCTCCGGGTTTAATTCACCTCGACGAAGCAGGGGTGCCGGGCGGACCAGCACCTTCCCTGCTGTAAATAACTCCAGCCGGCAGCCTGCCACTCTAACTTAACCTCACCCAACCTGGCCACTGGCAGCAAGCTCATGCATCAGTTCAGTTCAGATTTAGTGGTTCAGAGCAATGAGGGTGAACGACAACAGGGACACCAGACAGGCAGCGGTCATAACAGATTATATAAATGTGATTTGTGGGGGAGGTTAGAATGTATACAGTGTGCAAAATTAAAATATGAGCTCTGTCTGCAGCCATATTATTGAAAGGACACGGCCTCTGCTGTTTCTTTATCTCCATGTAGAATAATTCCCCAAAGTCATTCTGTCATTGATAAACCATCCCACTTCATAAGGCAAGTTCCTTTTTATAACTACGGCAAAACAGATATATTGGTGTATCAAGAACAATTTTAAGTGATTACCACTGATCTTGTAGCAATGCAACCATGGAGGAAGCTTATGCTCATAATGTGCAGGAACAAGACAGACACAAAAACAGAGAAAGCGAGAGAGAGACAGAGAGACAGACAAAGACTCACCCCTTTGGGGCGCACCTTCTCCATCTCCTTCTGAACGACCGCCAGTCGCACTGGAGTTTCCTATGGATGTCGGGGCAGGAGTCAGTGGAGTCAGGGGCTCAAAACTCAGTCCACTTCAGTACATTATGCTTGAAAAACGACACGCTTCTTTCCAACAAGAACAAAGAGTCAAGCGCACAAAATGGACTTTTAATTCTAGGATCAGGCAGCAGACACATCAATTAAAGATTTGCCTCAACTTACTGGAGAGATGCCGCTTGATGGACACCTGAAATCAAAAACATTACACGAAAGGTACCATAAACTGGATGATTTAAGACATCAGACTTCACAAAACAGTCAGAGTTTGAAGTGTATTCTTGGAAGGGAGCTGCTAATGTCACCAGAAGACTTGCACAAAATGTGGAATGTTCAAACCTAATTAAAAACAAACAAACCATACTGACAAAATAATAGACAGAGGCAACAAATGACAAAACTTGATTAAACTTGGCTGAACTTAATTAAAACCGTCCATGCTCTGCAATATAGCGTGAACGTTAATAAAGGGAAAAAAAAGTTATTTCAATTAAAACAAATCTCCAACACCACAAAAGCGATTCAGATTTATCAAAAAAGGGGACTCCAAGCTGTTCAGAACAAAAAGACTGATTTATTTGAGATAGAAATTATTTGGATAGTTTTTCCCCTATCCTCTGCATACATATTAGCCCCCCCACATACGTACCCCTCTATTGGGCGGCAAGGTGAGGGCGCCCACGGTGGCCTTCAGCTCCTTCTCGGTGGCGGCAGAGTTGCTGCTCGCCACCGGTCGGATTTGGATGTGGAACTTCTTGGGCTCCTCGTCGTCAAAGTCTGAGTCGCTGGAGTAGAAGTTGTTCTCCTTCCCCTCGCCGCAGCGTAAGA
This sequence comes from Zeus faber, assembly GCF_960531495.2. Classification (NCBI taxonomy): domain Eukaryota; kingdom Metazoa; phylum Chordata; class Actinopteri; order Zeiformes; family Zeidae; genus Zeus; species Zeus faber. The sequence goes on along the minus strand of NC_137193.1, from coordinate 58,699,858 downwards.
GGGAGAACAAGAGAGCGAGAGAGAGAGGGAGGGAGGGAGGGAGGGAGGGAGCGAGAGATGGCAGGGTCAAGGAGCACACGCTGTGGGAGGGTGGTCATCGAGTAGATCAGCCGCCTTGTTAGGCGCCCCTCTACAAAAGGTGCAGAGATGAAAAAACAGGTGGCAGAACAGAGGGAAAGAGAGAGCGAGAGCCAGAGAGAGAGAGCGAGAATAGACTGAAAGACAAATACAGCACAACCTCATTCATCTGAGCCCCAAAGAAATCCCTTTCATTAGGGAGAACGGCAAGAAACGTATGAATATTAAACACTTACTTGCAATGATCAATAAAAATACACTGAATACAATGGACTTCAGAAAATAAATAGATCATTATTACAACAGCCATTGCCTGTTAAGAGCATGGCCGTGTGTGTGTGTGTATGTATGTGTGTGCGTGTATGTGTGTGTGTGTATGTGTGCACGCGTGTGTGTACGTGTGTGTATGTATGTATGTATGTATGTATGTATGTATGTATGTATGTATGTATGTATGTATGTATGTGTCTGTCTGTCTGTCTGTCTGTCTGTCTGTCTGTCTGTCTGTATGTGTGTGTGTGCGTGTGCGTGTGTGTGTGTGTGTGCGCTGGGAGAGAATTTTGGCAGGCAAGATAGTGGGGGTACGGATATAGCAGGGGGCACATTTATGCCGGTAGTTAAGATATTCCATGCAGGATTGCGGTCTGCCCTCATATTTGAACTGGTGGTCTATTTTTAATGCTCTATTTAAACGCTTTTGTACTAACGGGCAGATAAATTACCAAAGATTACACTGGTAATACTGTCCCCACTAGACCTTCCAATAACGCCACATCGCTCAGGTCGCTTTTTATTCAGGGACCATTCATCTCATACATCTGCTCAATTAAAGAGTCAAATAAATATTGATTAAGTAAGAGGAAGATTCTGTTATTCTTTTGGGGACTTGTAGGTACTGAACTAATTCATAATTGAGGAGTTAACCCATTGGGGAGGGTTTTCTCATGTTGCTCTGGGGGTCAACTGGATATATTTGACCTTTGACCAGCATGCAGTATAAGGCTGATATTAATAAAATATTATAAAAAGACATGGTCCGACATAGCCATATGAGAGTGAATGCATAATACCGCCATAATGCTTTTTCAAGAAGGCAATTAGGTTTGAACAAAGTGCAGAGTCAGCCGGGTAGCAGCGCAAGCCGCGGAGGCCAAGGATATCATTCTGGGCGCTGTCGGCTCGGATGACAAATCCCTCATCGTCCACTTCCAGGGGAGAGTTCTGTTTGGGTGGACACACACACACATCCAAAAAGAAGAACGAAAAGCAAGTAGACAAGAAAGAGAGATTAAGAGAGCAGCTGTATCAGCACAACAGACACACAGCACTTTTGACTCTGAACGTCGGAGTTGTAGTTAACACTGAATTTATGTTGGTTTTAAATGTTACGTTACGTTTCAACCCAAGCTCCTGGAGCGCACGCTCCTGCTGTTTACACAGTATTTAAAATCAACGGCTGCTAGCAATGGCACAAGCCACACACACACACACACACACACACACACACACACACACACACAAGGCTAACTTACCACAGAAGCCCTGACACGCGCTCTCTCTCACACACGCACGCACACAATCCCCCAAAAGGCCCTACCTCAGAAGGACCAGAATAAACAGGGGAAGCAGGCATTATCAGCCGTGTCATTATCACACTCCCGCTCGCCTGCCCTCGAGCCCAGACTTACATCTCCCTTCGAAACTCACACCCGGCGGACATAAACATACCGATAATTGAGTGGATGGTTGTGTAGCCACAAAAATGTTTGGGTGAGAATGATATATGCCACTCACCAGTGCCTCCGTCACAGCTGAATCCCTGCGAAAAAACACACGTTATTCTACTGTGATTACTTGATAATAAATGACGGCAGGTGTCAGCTCGGGGGCTGGGGGGGAATGGACTGGAAATAAATCTCATAAATTTGCCATCCTTATCTTGAAAATTATAGAGATCGTTATATGGCACAGCCCTAGTTCCTCCAACGGTTCTTCGAACTTCCAGCGGCGCGTGACACACGTGAATGTGTGAACGATTATATTTTTCGGCGTTTTGTAAAATGCAGCACCAGTTGGTTTTCCGAGTTTCCTTTGAATGCAGCATCGGCTCAAGTTGTCTGTCTAGGTGACGCCCTCGCAAGTGGCTGGATGCGAATGAGTTCAAAGAGACAAAGTTTGGACTTTTATAACTTCGGATGATGATGTCACAGAGCGGGAAACTTATGAAATCACCCCTACATTCTTCTATTTCTGGTAAAATTCAGACTAATTCCTGCTACAAATGTACATCGATGTTGATCATGAAGCTACTTTCGGTCTAATTTCGCCAGTTTTTTACTATTTTCTGGTCCATATGTGGATAGAGACTTTTGGATGAAACTTGAACCATGAAATGTCTGTGACGTCCTGGTTCTAACCAAACCTCAACCGTGTCAGCAGCTCCAGCAGTCGTTCTTGTTCTGGACACTTTTAGCCCAAAAGATTCCGAGGACAATAATAAAAACCTGAACAATGACAACATCCCATTACATCCCATATTCTACTTTTTATTCAGTGTGATTTATTTAATTATTTCCCCTCAGACTGTTTAGCTTTTTGTTATTATTTTTATGCTAATCGTCTTTAGATAAGCATCAATAATCACCATGACAAATTCCTAGTACATGTAAATGCAGCCCGCTCAGTAGTCACTCTGATTCTGAATCTCACTGTTTCCGTTGGCCAGATGCTGCTACATTTTTTAAATAAAGCCAATGTCAACATAGCATGCAGGCATGCAAAAAAAAAAAAAAAAAAAAATGCAGGCAGAATTTTAACAACACAGAACCTTGTTGCCATGAATTGTATAGACACAATGCCATGGACATTTCAGGCAACTATTGAACAAGCAGTGATTTGCCAGACTAACTTGAAGCGAACGTCCGGTTTCACTCACGTGGAGTCTGGTTCCTTGTCCCTCTTGCCCAGCCCGGGGATCCTGAACGCTTTGCCCCGAGTCTTCTTCCCTCCTTCGGGCAACGGCGCCGTCATGTATTCCTCGAAGCCCACGGCAGCTGGACAAACCAGAGGGACACCGGGCATTTAGTCAATGAAAAAAAAATGAAGGACATACTTATATGCAAGCAAATCGCACACATTCAACTCCGTGGGTTAGAACTGCAAGTTCATGTTTGTATGTGTTTAGCCTTAATTGGTGCAGTCTCAAGAACATGGTTTTGACTATTTATGTGTTCCAATATAAATATATCCTTTATTTTACCTTATTTTAACCAGGAAGTCCCTTGAGACTAAAATCTCTTTTTCGGGGGAGACCTGGCCAAGATAGCGCATCATTACAAAGTTACAAAATTTATAAAATAGAGCACTGTCAAAAACAGACAAATGGTGTGCATTAAAAACAGACAAGGGACAACAGATAATACAAAATCTAGCTTAGGAAGAGCAATTGCCCTCTTCAGTCACACAATTTATCAGAGCTTTGAACTCTCCCAGCGAGACAAAAGCGTCAAGCTGTACTGTGTGTTCTGAACGTCATTCCGTGACCAGGGCGTAAAATGGGAGAGAGCTGCCCTAACAAGTTCTCTCTCGCTCTCTAACAAGAGTAAATCCTGGGTACCTGGTAGAGCAGCCATCTAGAGGAGGGAAAGTCAAAGCAGCTATTGGTAAGTGAAGGGAGTTTTGTAGAGGAGGCAGCATGCATGTAAATAATGCCCCCATAACCTAGAACACTTGAGAACGTAGCCTGTACAAGTGTTTTCCTAACTACTAAATTAAAGCAGGCCCTATTTTGATGATAAAAACCTCGCCTAACCTTCCATTTCTTCACTAGCTTCTCAATCTAAAGAGAGCCTGTCAAGGACCCAAATACCCAAGTACTTGAAGGATGCTCCTCTTTCACTGGAGTCCCTTCCTAGGGTATGAACGCCAAGATCATCTGAGATCTGGGAGTGAGCTCTGGAAAAGATCACTGAATTTGGTTTTCCCAGCATTAAGAACCAATTCTGAGACCATAACAATGAGGCCTGCAGCTTTTGAAAGGCAGTCGGGAGCTCATCAGAAGCCTCGCTCAGAGAAGAGGCGACTGAGCAGACGCCTGCATCATCTGCATCAAGATGCGCTCGGTCGCTCGACACTGGCGACACGCGTCTCTTGGCAAAGGATCCATAATTTAAACTGAAAAATGCACTGAGTTACCTGGTTAATATCAAAAATGTCAAAGCCTTTACCCCATGAGCTGCAACAAAAATATGTTTTTGTCGGGCGACAACCGTCAAAAATGAAAGACCAGGGAGCGGGTATTTGACTGAAAAGAGCGAACCCTGGAGAGCAGGTCGTACCTGGCCTTTCTTTGCCGGTGCCCTTCTGCTCTGCAAATTTCTGGAGGAGGTTTTCTATGCCGATGTTCTCCACGTTCTGCTTGAACTCCTCGTGGACCTGAGTGGGAAGTTGACACACTGATTCCCCCGCTTTTTTTTTTTTCAGGATTTCACAGAATTTGTTGGTCCTCAATAATGACTCAGAAAGGGAGGCTGCCGAGGATTCGGCCGGCGGTTAAGAGAAGAAGCCGGATAAGCCTACCTGTCCCACTTGGACATGGGTGTCTTCTATGGAGTGAGAGTAGCCTTTGATCAGCTGTTTCATCTGCCGTAGGTGGGCCTCCTCAATGTCCTGAAACTTCTACACGGGCAAGCAAATCCAAAACACACACACAAACACCTATGACGATCAACCCACATTTACACGGTGTAAGCACAAGATTTTGAGAAAAAAACACAGTCACAAATGAACTCTGGTTAACCGATATGATCATGTAGCCTGAACAAAGAAGGCTCCACAGCAAGCGGAAGGCACGGGGCCAGAGGAACGGGAGCCTGGCTGCCAGGTAATAGGCCGGTGATAATTACACTGGATTTATCATGCGGATGAGATCCCGCTCTTCATCCAGCTTGACAGTTTGTCTGCTGCTGGGTGTGGCGTCTTTATACGGCGGCCGCAGCTCGAAAATAAGTCGGGGAGCGGGGTGGGAGGGGTGCCAGTTTTCGTGATTGCCAAGTGAGCTGTAAAGATTTTGGCCCGGAAAAGCGAACACTCAAACACAACTACTGTCACGTTAAGGCCTCGGCAAAGCGCTCAAGAGCCCCTAAAGCTCCCTCTGCCTGCTGGCTCATCGCGAAAAGACCTGCTCCACTTTGGTAATATGGTCTCCGTGTTCACTGGTGTTTTGAAATGGAAAAAACATAATAGCCTGCTCAGCTCAGCATCGCCGATGCAAACACAGATATCCATTCCTCCCTATCTGCATGTGTGTCCTGCCATAATTACAACCTAGCCAACCTACCCTTTAAGCTATTAGGACTAATACTTGGCCAGAAGGACAGTCATCATTTCACATGTGAAATCCAGGGAAACTCACTGAGTTTGTTCAAGATTTCCATGGAAACAGCAGTGGTAACCATAGAAATCTGGAGGCAGTGATTTAAGGTAATGAGTGGGGTTTTGGGTATTTGCGCATTTGTGTACGAGTGGGTGGGTGTTCAAAAAATGTGTGTGTGTGTGTGTGTGTGTCTGTGTGTGTGTGTGTGTGTGTGTGTGTGTGTGTGTGTGTCTGTGTGTGTAGGTGTAGGTGTGTGTGTGTGTGGGAGGGGGAGAAGCATTCATCAATGAACCCTGTGGGATTGGTCACTCTGGTTTGTTATGTTCTAAATAAATAAAAATAACACAAGTGTTTCTTCTCTAGCCCACCATTCGGGGGTGAGAGGTGGGGAAAAAAATGAACAGAACGACGTGAACGTGAAGGGAAGAAAGAGAGAAGGCAGCAGACTAACGAGCGGCCACCGGCGCCGGGGCTCAGCTCTGAACCCACCTGGGCAGACTCGCTCATCTTTTGTTCGAACTCCCCTCCCACGCGGTTGTACTTCTCGATGCACACCCCGAACGACTCCGCCGCTTTCTTTGACTTCAGCTCCGCCTAGCGAACGGGAGAAGGACAGGGAAAATAGCAGCCTTCGTCTCGTGACGCACACTCAGGAGCCCACAAATAGAATGAATGGCTTGGGCGTGCCAATGAGAATCTCTCCGTAATAACAGCCGTATCACTGAATATTCTGCCCTTCCCTTTTGGATGTCGGATGGCAATTTATTCACAGAGCGCGTGTGACAAAGAACATTTCCTATCCGAAAGAATGAAATCGATTACATACAACTGTGTTTCTGAGTTCAACAGACACACTGGGTTTGTTGTTTTGATGGGAACCACAAGAGACAAGGGGATAACCCAATTCAGAGCCAGGCTCGGAACTGAGGATCACTGGCAATATGGAATTTTTGATCAATCGCCAAATTGACGGAGTCACTGAAATTGACAGCACTCAACTCCTATCAACGGTGACCAGCTCGGTGCTTCTGATATGTCAAAACAACCTTTATACCCTTTCAGTATCCTTTCAATGACAAGTGAAGATGGAAACTGGAGGGGGGGGGGGGGGGGGGGCTCATGTGGTGTGAAGTACAATTTAGAATAATGAGCAACGATTCGGCAAAATGTTACTCTTTTCAACAAAAAAAAACACTTCAAGCATGACTGGCACAACGTCACCTGTGGTGAAACATTTGTCAAATAATCACTGCGTTAAACAGCAGGAGCTCTTGCTCTTGAAATAACTGTTTCGAAAAGTAATTATGGGGCGGGTTAATTAACTACAGAGGAATATCTTTCTTTTTTGATTTCAAATGCAAATTCATATAAATGTTGGGCCCACAGATGCACCGAGACAGATACTGGTATTGGATGTCAGTCTGACGGCATAAATCATGGTATGAATATTAAAGAATATCCCGATGCAAAAGTCTACCAAAATCATATCAATCACGTCAGATATTGAAGAAAAGTCAAATGATATTCAACCATTTTGACATACAAGTGCATTTAAATGGCTGGAATGGAGAGAAATTGATTACCTTATTGCGTAACTCGCTCTGTTCTACAGACTCCAAACTAACTGTCCAGGTATATATTGTCCAGTAAAAGTAATTAATCTGTACTTGCTTTCATCATTGAAAAAGCTGTATTGGTGGATCCGTCATTGGGACATTCCGGCTACATCAGAAAGGATTTCTACTATAGAAAGTATTGGAGTAGTAAACAGGATGAAATGAGCTACACTGGAGTGACTGCACAGCCTGTAGCTCAGCCCTGTGAGTCCAACACAACACCCTGCGGAAAAGGAGTGTTATGAGCTTAATATCACACATCATGACTATTGCACTTAGCATTACAGCTATTTTAATAACTTTGCTCTGCACTGTGATCAACAATGCTTGTAAGCAGTTAAAATATCAGTGGTAAGCACGGCAGCTCGTGGCTTTGTGTGTTTGATCGTGGCGGGGGCCGCCGCCTCTACTGAAGTCAGAAACACATGAAACAATCCTTCATGTGAGGAGGCTGACCTTCTCGAGCTCTTTCTGGGGTGCTCCCTCCTTCCTGATGCGCTCCAGCTCCACACACTTGGTGTGGTAGCCCTCTCTGGCCTTCTGAAGCTGCCCGCTCTGGACCTGCAGCGCCTGCACTGCCTCCAGAGTGCCCACCACCTCCTCCTTAGTCTGGGTCACACACACACACACACACACACACACACACACACACACACACACACACACACACACACACACACACACACACACACACACACACACACACACACACACACACACACACACACACACACACTTAAAATACCCAAAGCTGTCCAAATTGTAGATAGCAGATTAATAAAACAAGAGACGGCGGGTCCTTTACAAACCTTACGATGGATTTTGACCTGTTCGTCTCCATACTTGTTGATGTCGCGGATCAGGTCGTTCATCTTCCTCATCAGCTCCAGGTGGCAGAGCGCCAGTTTGTCTGACGACACACGAAACACGTCCCACATGGGGGCAAATGTCCTGGGGAACACATATACTGTCAGGAACGGGCAGTGTCTAAGAACTTTTTTTTTTTTTTATTAGACCAGAAATATTAGTTAAAAGGTCATATATTCTGCTTTTAAATAAATGTGTTTCCGCCGGCTTAAAAAGAAAAATCCCCTTTAAGATGAATAGTAAACGAACATGCCCCAACTCAACATCTTTAGTTTTATTTTGAACTACAATGGAAACCCCTTATAAAGATCACCGTTACAGTGATCAACCGCTTATATGGATCAAAAAGCTTGGGACAGAATCATTCCTATAAAAATGACGTTTAAATAATTTGCTACACTGGCTGATTTTGCAGAGGACCGCCCCCCCCCAAGGATTTCCTTACAGTTTAACATTTTCATTAAACACTTTGAATCTTGTCTGACAATTATTTTAAGTTTAAAATGTATTTAAGACTGATAATTGGTAAGCAGGCAGGTGTAGAGCAGCAGTGTGTAATGAATAGGGAGTGATCTTCACTCCATTGCATGTCTCAAATTTAAAAAATAAAAATAAAAACAGTGTGTTTCTATTTTAGAAGCATTTATTTTCCCCACACACACATAATCACTTTAAGAGGTTTCCACTGTACTTTCGCAACTACATTTGGATTGAATAGCACAGCTTTTTTCAATGTGTAAGCCTATCAATGCAATTCGGTTGATACCATAGGTATAACATTTTGGGGGCCCAGCCAGGCAGCTTGAGTGTGTTTGTGCGAGGGTTTCCATCGCTATTCCACCTTGACTGACCTCAGTCTGACAAAAGAGGGAAACGGCTGCAGTCAGCATGAACACACACACACACACACACACACACACACACACACACACACACACACACTCACACTCACACACACACACACACACACACACACACACGCACACGCACGCACGCACACGCACACGCACACGCACACGCACATGCACACACACGCTCCATGATTGATAACATCAATACACTCTAGGTAACCAAGGTGGAGACATAAAACCTGGCACACATGAAGTGATGCTAAAGTTGTGAAGTAAAGTGATGGGATCACGACATACAGTATGATGACACAGGGTAGTGGCGGGACTTGGCTTGGGGGCCAAGTATGGTTGCTTGCCAAAATGATTTACTCCACCTCAAATACATTTGAAAATAGACATTATATACAGTATAGCCTATATAGTTCAAGTGCAATATCGGGGACAATATAGAATGGAATGTGTTAAAAGTCCTAAAATAATAAGGCCATATGCACAAAACAAACAAATCAACAGTCTCCTCCAATTCAGCTCAATAATTATTTTCCTAGGCATTTTCCTAACACTGGTCGTGAGATTGTTATTCAATTTGTATTGTATTATGTTGTGCAAGGAATATTTCACCACAGATGACATGAGCGATGAGATTCAATCTTTGGTCGGGACACGCTATAATGAGTCCATGAGTGTTAGTGGTGCTAGGTGTTGCCGCATAGTATTTATTGACTATACTGGAGCTTATTCTACTCACCCCTGTGGACTCCCATTGCTTGCGATCTTTGCCAGCTTGCTCATGGATTTTGAGTAGGTCTCCTCAACGGCAGCCCTGTAAACATATGCAAACACACACTTGCATCACTGAGCACTGAGCCGGCCAATAACGGAACAAGGTGATTCATGTTTTGTGCATTCTTTAAAGTGTAAATTCTCTCAACTAGGCTATAGACTTAAAGACATACTCCAATAATACTTTGTCACCCAGCACTGTGACCTGAGTAATGGCCTCGTATGTTACCCTGGGTTCCTATCAGCAGAACGCTCAGGCCCCAGAGCCGGGGCAATGTTGCCATCTAAATGAGCGTGGATTTAATTCAACGTTGGGCAAATGTTGCAATGAGTCATCTTTTAATGATAAATGGCCTCATTTCACAAGGCCATGGAATAAAACTTTAATAACCATCTGTGTGGGCGGACATTGATCCATATATCCAGAGGGTGAACAGCACAACAGGCGTCTGGGGAGGAGGATGGGGAGCAGGAGGGAGTGAGAGCCGTAAACTAGGCAACAAACAATCTATAGATCTGGAGTGGTGCTCCCAAAACACACAGCCTTTTGACTCAAATTGGGTTACAGACAGAAAGACAGTTATTTGTCCCAATTAGACTCTGTCTAATGCATGGGGCTCTGGGGTTAAATGTGGTACTTCAGACTGCAAAAAAAGGAAAAGGAAGGAAATATCTCCTTTTGAAGATAAATGTAACAAACAACTGTGAGAAAATTGCTGCCAGCTGCAAAAATGTTAATTAATCAACATCACGTGCAATAACTCAGAGACCTTGATGTTGTTATGAGGCCTCAGACAAAACTAGCTTTTAAGAATTAATCAAGTGACGGAGGGTGACGACAAGATAGCAGGAGAGACGGAGCAAAAATAAAGAGGAGAAAGGCCAAGGAGGATATCTATCGGCACAATTGCCTGCACTGTCCCGAGGGAAGACACGCTACTTTACCACCCATGCCCCCCCCTCCCCCAAGTCATTTTCTGGCCATGGGTTTGTTGTGTGCCGCTTGCCCGGGAGATAAGTGGATTTCCTCCCCAAGGGAATGTGCACGGGGCCTTTAAATCAATATCCGGGTTCCAGCACAAGTGGTCCCACAGTGCATCCCCTGTGTTGGACTTCTCTCAAAAACAAAATAAACTTCTGTGAGGAATCTCACTCCTACTTCTATTAAGTATTTGTGGCATTTCCCCCTGCCACACGCCATCCGAGTGGCATTTTCAGGGCCCTCCGACACAGAGACACAGGCAGAGATGTTGCACACAGTTCATTTTACTGTAGATAGTGGCAAGCTGTAACAAGCCTGGAGCAGATGGAAACATGTCCTGACAGAGGCTCCACCTGTGTGTGTGTGTGTGTGTGTGTGTGTGGGGGGGGGGGGGGGTTGGGTGTTTTACCTGTTCCCCCGTGATTGCTCTGACGAGCAACAGGCGTGCAGCCACTCTTAACCCGGGCCCAATTGCCTAGACCCAAGACGTGTGTGGCTGCTTAAACCACACAACAGTATTTTACAAATTTTAGAAAACAAGATTAAGAAGATATTTAGGGTATTTGCAATAAGGGAAATATGCTGCAGGTAACCAGAGCACATGCAACGCCCTCCGTCTCTCCAAAGCTAAATCCACGTATAGTATGTGCATTAGATTCTGGATATATGGACAAAAAATTGCATTAATGCTAAATTTTAAAGTGTTGATTTATTTCGCTTGTATTTAATGACAAATATCAATATGTACAATAAGTTGTTGGTCTCTTCAGCATCACAAAGTAAATGTTAGACTAATATAAGGAAACATTAGTAGACATTCTTAATGTACATTTGTACAACAGGAGTTAATGTGCAAATGTTAATGTGTAATTTTGTTAATAGGGGTTTTTAACCCATTTAACACCATGTTTCTATTTTAAAGTAATATTATTTTAAAGCAATATTAACCTTTTAACTCTGTATTAGAAGTGAAAATTGAGTATTTATAGAAATAAAAATACTGAAAATGGATATTAAAAAAATTTGTTTGGTAACTGGTATTGAAGATATTAGTACTGATATCAAAAACCTTTAATTGATACCCAGCCCTAATGTGAACATGCATGTGTCTGAGGGGACTGTCTGTGTGTGCAGAGACACAACAGAGTGCTGGGGAGATTTTGGGAGGCAGCAAGGGACAGCTAGAGAGAGAGAGAGAGAGAGAGAGAGAAACATGTGACCCATCCAAAACGGATCCAACTGTGAAAAACACAGACGTGCGAGATGTCCACTTGGCTGCTATCTGCGTTCCTCTCCGAGAACGGTCGCTTTGGAATTACATCAATCATTCAGAACCTTGTTTGATATGGATTAATGACATCACCCCGAAACCCGGGAACCTCCATTTGGAACCAAACAGCAGTTTGGCCAACTTTGGCGTAGATTATAACCTCTTCAATCCAAGAACAGTCAGGGAATGTCGGTCCCAGCCCTGCCAACACTGCCCACGCAGAGAGCTTATTGTATTGCTTATTTTTAGGTTGATATCTCACACACACACACACACACACACACACACACACACACACACACACACACACACACACACACACACTTACCTCTCACGGACAAACTCGGCCAGTTCTTTAGCAGCCAGCTGGCCATGCTTCATGTTGTGGTAAAGCACGTCAAATCCAGCATTCTTCTCCCCCTGAGGTGATCAAACAAATATCACCCAATATCACATTTTTTTCCTGAATCCACAGAATAAACACAGTAGGAACATAAAATTAGCAAAACAAGACAAGTCTTATTTTACTCTTGATTATCTTTTGAATGGCATGAAAATTGATATTTGAAGGCAGAAAATCAAAAACTCAAAAGAGTGCTTATGGAGAACACAGCAAAAAGATGATGCTTCCTGTTTGGCTTCTCTCCTCCCATCCAAGGACAGTGGTGACAGGGTAAACGCGAACCAGACATTTACATAGGGTTTTAATTCAAGTTCAAGTTCAAGTTCAAGAGATTATTTGCAGTGAAATGTCATGACACCTGGTGATTACGCACAAGCACTATAAGCTCGAAATATACTCAAATGTGCGTAATCGACACGCGGTGCTCACGCAGGCGGCCGCGCCACAATCTCGATTCTGGGTTCTATAATTATATAATAGGATACATTTTCTGTGTTGTATTAAATATACATCTAAATCCCCCTAAATGTGTTTACATTCATAACGGAAAGATATTTATATTATATATAGATATTATATTTATATTTCCAAGCATGGCTTTGCGTAATGTACATTAGAGGGTTGAATACATTCCAGGGTGCCAGTCTTTTTTATGCTCCACTCAGCTGCAGTCTACTCTCCATTAGCTTTGTAGGTTTAGAAGAGGCTGTCGCACAAATAGCTTAGGAACGACCATGATGCAACATTACTGAAAGCCATGGAAAAAAGGGTTTAAACCACCAACCAACACCACCATCTCACACCCACCTGTCATGGTTACACAAACCGAGACACTTGGCTCAACTTGAGCTGCGGTAATCCGGCAAAAGCGCCTGATGAGGGCCGCCTGTCTCGTTCCTTGAAACCCCAAAAAACACTTTTCAGTCAACAGAGGGCCCATTCTGGGCTCTGTGTCCCAGTGGAACAGACAGACAGCTGCTTCTCTGGAACTATAAATACTCTCATAGAGGAGGAAAGACAAATTCCCAGGTAGCAGGCGGGTGGCTGGAATGCCAACAGAGTGTCTAGGCACCCTTACACACACACACACACACACACACACACACACACACACACACACACACACACACACACACACACACACACACACACACACACACACACACACACACACACACACACACACACACACACACACACACGGCACCTCCCTCCCCGGGAGGTGCCCTGGCTGAAAAGGAGCACACCTGTCATGTCAGGTTCACAAAGCGAAGCCACACTCACACTGGTCTGACTGTGAGGTTTAATTTTACTATTATTATTCATGTGTGAGAAATACTGTTTATACCTGTTCGACACAAAAATAACTATAATACTGGAGACACACACACACACACACACACACACACACACACACACACACACACTCCGTACATAAGGTAAAGCAAGAGAGTGGTTGTCTTGAGAGATCTCCCTGGTAGCCAGCAGAAGCCTCAGACAGGTTGGTGACATGAGCACTTATCCATGCGACATGGGATAGAATACAACTGTGCAAATCTGAGGCCGCAGATCTGAGACCAGCTCGATACACGCCATTTTTCATGGGAGGCTGTTAAATAATATATTTACAAAAAGGTATTAAAATGAGGATATCTGTAATTGTAACTGTAATACACCTATCAGCCATTACATTAAAACCAGCACTAATAACCACTCATATGGTGTAGCTCCCCCTCATGCCACCATAACAGCTCTGACCCGTGGAGACATGGACTCCACAAGACCTCTGAAGGTGTCCTGTGGTATCTGGCACCAAGACGTTAACAGCAGATCCTTGTAAGCAGTCCTGTAAGTTGCAAGGTGGGCCCCCCATGGATCGGGCTTATTGTTCCAGCACATCCCACAGATGCTCCATTGGACCCTAACCCCGGCCCTCCACATGATGTAAACGAAAATGTGTTTCATCAGCCAGGTCACCTTCTTCCATTTGCTCCATGGTCCAGTTCTGATGCTCACGTGCCCATTGTAGGCGCTTTTAGTGGTGGACAGGGGTCAGCATGGCCAGTCTGTGGCATTGCAGCCCCATACGCAGCAAGCTCTGATACTGTGTGTTCTGACACCTTTCTATCCTAGAACCATTAACTTTTTCACCAATTTTTGCGACAGTAGCTCTAATGTGGGATCAGACCAGAAGGGCGACTTCACTCCCCTAGCATATCAATAAGCCTTGTGCGCCTATGACCCTGTCGCCGGTTCAGCGGTTGTCCTTCCTTGGACAGCTTTTGGTAGGTACTGACCACTGCATACCAGGGACTCCCCACAAGATTTGCCGTTTTGGAGATGCTCTGACCCAGTCGTCTAGCCATCGCAATTTGGCCCTTGTCAAAGTCTCTCAGATCCTTACGCTTGCCCATTTCTCCTGCTTCCAACACATCAACTTCAAGAACTATCCGTTCACTTGCTACCTAATATCTCACACCCATTCAGAGGTGGCACTGGAACGAGATGAGCATTGTTGTTCACTTCACCTGTCAGTGTTTTTAATATTGTGGATGAGCAGTGTAGTCTAGATTATACACAGGTTAAGAAGGTGTGAAGGGCATCTGTTCCAGATGACAGCCAAGTGGCCAATCACAATCATTACTGGAACCAGCTTCTTCTCGACTGGCCCAGGAACGGATCCAGGCCATCTGTCTCTATGCTTCTCAGTTTCCCTCTCCAAGTCGCTCGAAGTTTTCCTTTCTTCTGACCAACGAAGACAGAGTTAACTGAACTTTTCACTTCCCAATTTAATAATAACAATGTGTAACACAAACTCTAAAACAAGAACAATTGCTATTCCACTAACATCATGAATTAAGCATCATGAACCTGCATTGGCCTTAAACAAAAATCGCTACACACAGATTAAATGATTGCAGCTGCCAGTGCATTAAGATAATTGTGCATAAAAGATTTTGAAATGGACTGGATTGCTCTTGAATATGACTATAGAAGTCTTTGTGGTGCACTGCTATTCTCCTCCACATACCTTACCAACACATTAAAAGCCTTGTTAGGCAGCGATGTGCTATAGACAAGTGCCAAAGGGAAAGGGGTTGCTAATTTCTAGTCTTTGTCCTCTCCCCCCCATCTGTTGTCCCCGTGCTGTAGTAACACTAGCTGGGTCATACAAAGGTGAGAGCTGGCCAAAAAGGCCTCGAACACACTGCACACACACACACACACACACACCTGTTCTTGGCTGACACACCCGTACATCGCTATCAGCAGCTTAGCCCAAAGGCTGCATGCAAATGTGACCTGTCAGTTAACCACTGAATATCATTATTCAAACCATTGTGCAAACGACATTTAGGAACAGTTCAGTAACAATCAACAATGTATTCTGTCACTTTTTATTTGATAGTTAGCTCAAAACAAATTTCCTTAAAAGAAAAAAAAAAGTTTTAATTTAAGTTATAATGGTCAGGATATCATAATATATACAGAAAAGATCACATTACATTTGTTATTTAGTTTATTAAAGCTGTATCGCTGCCAGGGCAATTGCTGATGTAGTCACAACTGTCAACTGTCACATCTTCCTGTTGAATCTGTGTGTTTTTATATAACATTTGCACTTGCGAAAATTTAAAAAATTAAATGCCTTTCAAAGGCGCTATGTGAGAGCTCAGTGCAACTGGGAACCGGATCTCGGTGACAGGCAGACAAGAGATAGCAACAAAAGCTATTATTCCAGTGATCAGAGTGGTGAAAGTACAAGACCCTTTTTGACTAACTTCGCATCCACCCAGACTGTGGAAGGGGTTATGCGGTCCGGGGAAATGTGCTTTCTAAAATGTAAAAGATTCCTTTACATGCACTCCGTAACGTGCTCCGCGAGCTTTAAGTGAAACGAGAGTCCTTTATGTCTGATATATGTGCCTAGCCCTCTTTTTTATTGCCCCACCCCCACGCCTTCACTTGCTCCTCCATTGCATCAATTAAGCTGACCGTTTTGGTCATGCTTGGCAGAGTCCATTACCATGAGAATCAGAAGCGCGATGGGAGAGGAGAGCACTGGAGTGGGTGGGATGGGGTGGTGTTAGGAGGGTGTTAAAATCTGTGAGGCAGTCTGGGCACAACTTTCTCAGAAAGGCTGTCAGACTTCTCAGTTCTTCCCTCAGAGCTGTATTGGAGAATACCAGGCAGTTGGAGATCTGTTCAAATTGATCCAAATGGGGTCCTGTAGGGGAGGGAGATGGCCATTTTGACTCACTCCCCACAATCTCTAGCCCCCATGATGCTTGAGCGGTAGACAAAATGCCCATTCACCACCTAATCAAATCAGTTCCATCGTAGTCAAGACTTGTGGTAATAAACATATAGTCCAAGAATTCAATGTGTGCCAGTCTTGATCCACTGGCATAGCATAACAGAGGTATGCTAGTATTCCATTATAACTGGTGATGTGACTCGAGAAGTTTCTGAAGACAACTTTGTTTTGTTTTAAATGTGTGCTTACGCCCTGAGCACACAGGCATCAAGCTCTTGGAAAATAGCCAGCAGTTTGTCAAAGATCATCGTTCAGACCACATGACTGTGTCAAGCTAAGTACCTTAAGGCTGCAATTATAACACTATACTTACAATAGAATAAATATAACGACTGTAAAACAGATATTTTTCCATTGGAGTAAGGTGAGTACTATTGCGCAGAGAGGAGCTGAGGAGTTTCTCTTCATTAAAACTAACAAGCAAAAGTGAATCTATCAATCCAAAGTTCCAGAGATATATTTTTGTAAATTCTTATATATTTACTTTTACAGACTATTCTGCAAGTTATGGTGCTACATTTTTACCTTATACTACTAAAAAACTGACAATTTATTTTATATCTGTTACACAAGCTTGCATACTAGGGGTGCAACGGATCACAAAACTCGTGGTTTGGATCGTATTGTGGTTGTGAGTTGCCGATCAGATCATTTTTGGGATCAGCAAAAAAATATATAATAATGAAAAATAATAAAAAGGGGAGACAAATATAACCGTTTCACAATTATTTCATACACTCCACATGTATTTTATTCTCCCTCAAATCAGTATAGACATCATCCCTTTTGCAAAGTGTCATCATTTGAGCATTGTGTGAATTCTGATGGCGAAGCCCAGTTCTCTGACTTGATTCTAGCTGAATGTTTACTGAGCTCCTCTCTGTAGCCGGAAAAAGCAGCCAAAGAAGGAACATCACAAAACTGAACGCTGGTCCATTAAGTGTCCGTTCCACAGACGCGTTAAGTAAATAACCACTATTGCCCGGCTTCCGTTTCTTATTTCAAGTGTTATTCATGAACTAGTAGCTTTGCCTGCATTTGGGTTAGAGTAATCAAGCTGGATGAGGAACTTAAGAGTGGAGTGGTTTTACCCACCCAGACAGACTATTCTACAGTTGAAAAAAAATAAAATAAAAAAAATTTGTGTTCACAACAAAATTCAAGCGGTAGATGGGCACACCGATTTGAAACCGCCCTCAGCTTAGCTCATACAGTGTTAAAAGAACATGAGAGATATACTGCCGTACTGAGCTCAGCTCTGTACAGGCTTTTAAGGAGGTGATGCTCCGTCCACCACCACAGGCTGATGAATGGAAGTGTATTGTATGATAATGTGGCTTCAATGTCTGAGGGCATTCTTGTGTCGTGATGCGAGGAGTCAGACAGTCTGGAAGGGGGCCGGTAAGTCGGCTGTCTGAAACTCCAGAAAGAAAATAAGATTGGTTGGTTGGCATCAGCAGAAACGCAATGTCTAAGCTTTTACCACCTTTTACCACCCCAGCCATCTGGGAAGGGGTTTATCACCAACCACAACATTATGACAAAGCCATATGCTAAAATGATGGTGGAGCAAAGGTGTTACTTTAAGCTGTTTCTGTATTTTCACACAACATAGAGCACCTGTGAATACCTTCTTAGGTTGAGTCAGATTAACCAAAATAATCAGTGAGTGAGTCCTTCTGACATTACTGTACATCAATCACAGAGACGACTGAGCCAGCAGCCAAACTCTGCATTCACGTCAGATGGGAATTATGGATTGAAAGACTTGCTTGTTCATAACATCAACGTGGAAGTTTTCGACCTAGACTCAACCCTATTTTATGCCAAGATGGGGGTTTTATGGGAATCTTGTGCTAATGTGATTATTTACAATCACAAGACTTCTGTCTGTTACTCAGAGTAAAATCCATCAAAAAACCAAGAAAGGTAAGTCACAGTGTTAGGGTTAGAGCTATGAGTAATTTAGTCATGTGAGCCGTCAGCATGTCCTTATTTATATTACAGAGCTGATAGGTTAATCTTTGGTTTTAATTTTGTTTAAATTTCTTATCTTGGCTATTTTTTTGACTGGTGGTATGCTGTTGTAGGCAATTTCCTCGTTGTAGAAGTCAAGTAGGGGCAATTCATAAAGTATATAAAGCATATTAAAAGAATATAAAAGCAAAAGTCTAGAGTTCACAAGTAATATACGACGTGCTTGAACGGTGTTTCTAAGTTGGAAGCTCGTATTTACCTTCTCTCCTGTACGATGTGAATACTGCATAATGAGCAGTTGGCGTGAGAGGCGTAATTCAGCTGACTCATCACTGTTTTGGCTGACTGGACAGGTGAAACCCAGCGGACACTCTCAGAGAGGAATCAAGGACCCAGCATCACTTCATAAACCACATTTGTGGTGCTTTTTTAAAATATTATATTTACGTTCTTGTGAGGGTGTTATTTAGCTTAAAATGAGATAGGACAACATGGAGCAATATGGGAAGGCGTGGCCAACATGGGTAGGTATGTCAAGTCAAGACAAGTCACACTTTATTTATAGAGTGCATTTCATACCAGGGCAACACAATACGCCTTACAAAGGAATACAAAAATAAAAGAGGGAACGTAGTTGTCATCCAGTCATTCCCAAAGAATGCCCCTGAAACAACAGCAACAACAAAAGCAACAACAAAGACAACAATAAAAGTGACTCCAACCACAGTGGCAGCAACAGCAACAGAAAACAACAACAGCAGCAACAACAGCCACAGAAACAACAACAACGGCAGCAGCAACATCGACACCAGCAGCAACAACAGCAAAACAACATTAAAAACAACAGCAGCAAGCACACGCAAAGAGCTCACCGGAACTGGAAGTGGCAGCTCTCACCGGAACCGGAAAGGTCACTCAGGTTAGAGATGGTTAAGTCGAGGTATAAGGCTACGTTAAGTTGAGGTATAAGGTAAGCGAGGGTTAAGTTTAGGTACAAGGTTAGCAGCGGCAAAGACAACACCAGTTAAGGTATAAGGTTAGCAGCACCAACAACAGCACCAGCAGCAACGACAACAGCAGCAACAATACAAGCAGCTGACAACAGCAGCAACAGCAGCAGTAACAGTAGGAGCAACAGTAGCAGCAACAGTGCACAAGCGAAGACGTCACCGGGACCGGAAGTGGTAGCTCTCACCGGAACCAGAAATCTCCTCATCTGTTTTGAGTCAACAGTATGTACCATCTCATCTCAACGAAGTAAAGCACAGCAAAGACATCACCGGAACCGGTAGCCCTCACCAGAAACGTAAATTTCAACTCTGTGCATCGTCTCATCTTAATCCAGTCACGGTCCTTTAGCGTCCCTAAATTACAGGTCAAGTTTTCAATCAGACCTCGGGAAGGAGTTTCTTTTGATTCTCTCTCTCCAAAAACACACCCTGTTGTCTCCTGGAAAGATGTACAATTACTTACTCACACACAGAAACACAACCACAACAATGACTTTTCATATGTGCTTACACACATTTATGCATTCAAGGAAATCACATCTACATAACCTCACAACACACACCCTGACTCCCTGAGTCATGGATTAATGGCTGAGGGAGTCTCTCAGTGGGGGGTGAATAGCTGTACCCCGATGACACAATATTAAAAGACTGCAGCTTGACACACACATACCCCAGAAAAGCTGCAGGTCCTGACAACATACCGGGGCGTGTGCTCAGAGACTGTGCTGACCAACTTACAGATGTTCTCACAGATATCTACAACACCTCTCTGAGCCAAGCCATCATACCAGCATGCTTCAAAGCCACCACCATCATACCGCTACCTAAGAAATCCCCAGCCTCAACACTGAACGACTACCGACCCATAGCACTCACGCCCATCATGATGAAGTGCTTTGAAAGATTGGTCAAGGCCCATATAACATCCAGTCTCCCCACTACACTTGATCCATTCCAGTTTGCATACCGTCCCAATCACTCCACTGATGATGCCATAGCATCAGCACTCCACCTATGCCTGGCTCATCTGGAAAACAAAAACAGTTACGTGCGGATACTGTTCATTGACTTCAGTGCCGCCTTCAACACAGTCATCCCCCAACACCTGGTAAATAAACTCAGCGAAATAGGCATCAGCACCCCACTCTGCAACTGGCTACTGGGCTTCCTTACTGATAGACCACAGACAGTAAGAGTTGGCAAAAACTCCTCAGAGACCATCACTGTGAACACTGGAGTCCCCCAAGGATGTGTGTTGTCCCCTCTGCTGTTCACACTGGCGACGCATGACTGTTGTGCCAGATACAACTCGAACCACTTCGTTAAGTTTGCAGATGACACAACAGTTGTGGGCCTCATCAGTGACAACAACGACTCAGCCTACAGAGAGGAGGTACATCAACTGGTGTGACAACAATAATCTACATCTCAATGCAAACAAGACAAAATAAATAACTGTGGACTTCAGAAAGAAACACACACCACACATCCCACTCACCATCAATGGCAGTGCAGTGGAGTCTGTGAAGAGCACCAAGTTCCTGGGGGTGCATATCACAAACGACCTGACATGGTCAATCAACACCACCTCCCTAGTAAAGAAGGCCCAGCAACGCCTCTACTTCCTTCGCCGGATGAGGAGAGCTGACCTCCCCCCTTCTGCCCTCACCACCTTCTACAGGGGTGCTATTGAGAGCATTCTTACCAGCAGCCTCTCAGTCTGGTATGGCAGCTGTTCTGCTGCTGACCAGAAAGCCCTACAAAGAGTGGTGAAGACAGGAGAGAAGATCACCAAAACAGCACAACCATCCATCCAGGACCTGTACCTGTCTCGCTGCCGCAAAAGAGCCACTAATATCATCAAGGACCACACCCACCCAGCACACAAACTGTTCACCCTCCTACCTTCTGGCAAGCGGTACCGCAGCATGCGGTGCAATACCACCAGATTCAGGAGCAGCTTTTTTCCAAAGGCCATCAGACTACTAAACTCACCAAACATGACATGAACATGACACCCACAAAGACCAACTGACTGCACAATATTTACATTTTGACAATACATATGTATCCCCTTGGAATACATATGTATCCTCTTGCTGCTAGCTTTGTACTGCACCTTATTACCTTAATAACATACCTCATTTGACTTCTTGAGTATATTAAGACTAACCTTAGTCTTGTTGTGTCTATTGTTGTTGTCTTTTTGTACTTTCATGTCATATGTTGTGTGTTACAAATATTACTTGCACATTTGGAGTATGGGGAAACGCAATTTTGATCCTCTGTGTAATTACGTGTTGCATGGTACGATTGACAATAAAGTACACTTTGAACTTTAACACACACACACACACACACACACACACACACACACACACACACACACACACACACACACACACACACACACACACACACACACACACACACACACACACACACACACACACACAGTTTATGTGAGGTTGAATCCACCATGGACTTTTAAGGTCAAACACTAAACAATCCATTTGCATCTGCTGTTGCAAACCCAAGGGGAAACCTTTGGGAAACATTTTACTGTCCCTTTACCTGGAAGGACAGAGTGTTATGATCCTCTGTGCTAGTCTAACATTGCCTTGATCAAAACAGATCCAGTAGAAAGGATTGAGAGAATGACAGAGAGAGGAATTTAGGGAGAGAAAAGGGGAGGAGGTGGGGAAAAAAAAGACACAGATAAAAGACATTTTGAGAGAGCGTGAGAAAACTTAAGTGGAGATGTATTGCTGTGTGTCTGCATTGACTTTTTATGTGAAGCGTTGAGCTCCATGACGCGGAGAGGGAGGGAGGGAGGGAGGGAGGGAGGGAGAGGAGCTGCGGATGCTGATTCATAGCCTTGGTAAGGAAGAAAAATAAACATGATCATTCCAGTAAACCTAAGAAACATGTTATATATAAAATACTTTATATATCTCCCCCATTTGAAATTGAAGTAATGCATCTCGCTATTGCCATAAAGGTCAGGTAATGTTTCCACTGGCTACGAGAGAGAAAGGTCAAAATTGCTCCAATGACTGCCATGCTAAGGCTGGTGAGAGCAGTTATGTTTTTTGATTATCTATGAATCCATGCAGACCAATAAGACCATAAGGAAGGAACTTATGGTATATGTTTATTGTAAATTATCTTAAGATTGCTTGATTAACTTATTCCGCCCACCAAGTTATATTTTAAAATTTGGAACAAAGGCAGGCATTCACAAATTGTTTATATTGCAATTGGAAGATAACATGATCCAATGATCCAACCATCAGATGAAAGGCACTAATTTGATTCATTCATCACGTGTTTGGGAGGTTTTCCTGAAAATGTTCGCCCTTTCTTGGAACAACCTTTGGAACTAAAAAAAAAAAAAAAAAAAAAAAAAAAAAAAAAAAAAAAAAAGCTCCGTTCCCGTTCTTGATTTAAATGATTCAAACAACCAAAAAGGACCCAAGCACAAAACCAAAGTTTTTGCGTGTGAAATGGCTCAACTCCAGTACTCTTACAAAGACAGCACAGGCTTTTGGCTTGAATCAGCTGTACATTTAAAATTCTATCATTTAAGTCCCCATAAAGTAAATTCACTGATTTGTTTCTAAACACATTATACATGTTAGAAAGTAATGGCTGAAAACATGTGAAAAGACTGAACTAAGTAGTACTGAATTGTGGAGTTAGACCGTTGGTGAGAACACTCTCACCATTTTTGTGGTCCTGACGACATAGAGCGGACATACTTGGCATGGACCCTCCCCTAACACTATATGAACACCAGGTCGGAATCAGAGCATCGGCGGTAAAATAAGATAAGCTAACAGCCTGTTTGACAGTTTGGGATAAAACACCATTTTAGGAATAAACACCTGGAGTAAAAGGCATCTTCATGGAGACCATGAACATGGGCTAAACGATTTGGGAAAACAACCACATTTTTCTTTAGACCAAGATTGCAATTTAGTATACATTTTAAGTTCCTTATCTTCTATATTGTTAACTAAATACAAACAATAAATCACTCTTTAGTAGGACCAACACAACATCATTGGATACAACAACATATAAACTGTTCTTTCCTGTAGACCAGGCCTACGTGTTGTGATGAAATGAGATGAATTGACAAGAATCACATATCTTTATTTAACTATTGAATTGTAAAAAGAAAAAACTTCAAATCAGAGTAGAATATTTACTCATTGATTTAACTACAAGCCCTGTAACTATCTTAATCTGAAAAGTAACATTTGTGTTTCAGCAAAAATTGATCATTTTTTATAAAATGTTGCGCATACTTACACGTGTGCTCAGGGACAGCTTTATGCTCATGAAATAAAAAAATAAATAAAAATAGGTAAAAACAAACAGACGCAGTGTTCTGGAAGAGGCTCAGTCCAGACTCTCCAGGTGTTCCAGCCTTTGCCAGCAGCACCGGGGCTGGATCACCGGGGCTGGAGCGCGGAGGCTCGGTTAAAACAATCGCTATAGGCGGGGGGCGGGGTAAGAGAATCACAGAGAAAGTGTCCCCATTAGACATGGTATCGTTCCATAAGCAGACGTACAATTAAAAAATACATTGTTCTGGTGCGCCGGTCGCAGGCACCCCACCGCTGGCGCACGCATCACAAGCATGTGCATCGTCGGCACTGTCGGAGAGGGGGACAGATGCGCAAATTGTGCACTGATCGCTCCTTCTTCGCACACCCCCTCTGGATGGCGCGCCAGGTTGCCAGCTATATTGCCTATAGAAAGGGCCGGCCCTGGACAGCCCAATTGGTGAGATGCTGTGTTATTGCGCATTAGGCTTGGGCGATCGTGCAAATCGCGGCCCACAGCCGTCGCCTCCCCAGACCCAGACCGAGTGGTGGGATGGCTCCTTTCTCTGGGATAATCACACGATTTCGTCCTTTTATTTTGCTCCTACGCTCTTTACCCTTTGTTGTGAGATATGAAGAAGTGGCCCCAAAAAATGGGGGGAAAAAACAAACGCCCAATTAAGCAATTGTTTAAACCGGATCTCCTCGCTACCGCCCGGCTAGACCCGGCGCTCCACCCCACGTGCGGGACGTGTGCTGCTGGCCGGAACACCTGTAGAGTCCGGAGGGAGCCTCTTCCAGAACACAGCGTCTGTTTGTTTGCTTTTTTAAGCCTTTTTTATTTTTATTTAATGAACATAAAGCTGTCCCTGCACCTGCTAAGCTGACAGATAAAAAGAAAATAGAGTGCATGGACAAAGCTCATCCACTTGCGCGCACAAATAGGATGCACGTGGATGTATGTGCGGAAATCTTTTATATATAAAAAAAAAACAAAAAAACAACAAAAAAAAACACATTTATGCTGAAAAATGCATTTTGTTTTCAAAATGTTCATTTTCAGATTCAAACATCTTTTTTTTTTTTTTTTTACAATTCGAATAGCATTCAAATATCTAACCATCGTTTGACAGGCCTACTAGACACAAGACTGCTTCATCAGAATATTCAAACACGGAATATACGCTAATGTAAACGTTTAACCATTAACGCGATTGGGCTTGGTTTAAGTGCCTTCAGCAGACACGCCCCCAGCGTCTCAGAGCAGAGAGTACCACCTTTTTTCCAAGATTCTGAAACGTAACTGTATATACCTGGTGATTATTTTTTTTTTTTTCATTTTTATTTTATTTTTTTAAATCATTGAATTTGGCTGGGTGGTTGATAGCACCAGTTTCTGTGGTGTGACAATCTCAGAACACAAAAAAGGGCTTTCCAAGTTCTAGTCAATTCCTGTGTGTGTATATAAATTCCAAGAGCGACATCAATGACACACAATGAAACACGATATACAGTTGCAGCCATGTCTTTGTAGGAGGGTCGCTTTTCACAAAACATGGTAAAGAACTAGCACACAAGTATGTGCTTTTAATTATGTGCTGTAAGGAAAACCTCATGGTATGGCTGAGACTCATTACTCCGTAGAGATTACCTCATCGACAGAATGAATACTGGATTGATCATCGCCCTAGGGTGATGTCAGTATTTAAAAAAAACGAATTATCGCAATAAACTTTATTAGGTGAAAGTATGCAGCAGTCATTTTGTTGCAATGTACTTTGCAGGTCAATGCCTTGAGGTAACCGGAATGTTTGAGACTTTTCGGTAAAGTAAAGCTCAAGTTAGTAAAGTAAAAGAGTTGTTTGCGCCCTCCCACCAATGAGCAAATGGAATACTGATCAATACACACCGATGGACTTCCAAACACTTCTAACAATCTCATCTGAAAATGAGATGGATGGAAAATCCAGGGATACTTAACGGGTTTCATCGAAAGTAGGCGATAACATAAGCAGCGATGAAGAGGACATTAATTTACTAAAGGATATTACTAATTACCGCTAAGGAGTTTCCCCCATTGGCTGTAAGCAAATCTCTGATGCTCTTAATGGGAGCAGACAGCGTGTTATGGAGGATTTGTGAGCAGATGCTGAGATGGTGTGAATGTTGTAGATGATAAAAAAAAAGGCTCTGTATTACTTTTTTCCCCAGGTGTTTGATCTGCCAACTACCCAGCCGAGGATTTTCATTTCACAGCCGTTTGTGTTAAACGGCGGTGCGCAATTCCAGGTCTGGAAAGTCAAAATCCAAGCAGGTTTTTTTACATGCAACGAGCCAGCTGATTTTACCCATTAGTTATACATCTAATTGTACATGAAATCTCTTAAGTAGTGATTCCAAACCTTAAGTTGTGTTTAGTTGTAGTCAGTAATTGGATATGGGTGAGTTGATATACATCATATTGTTTATAGGGTTCCAGACCTGCCAACCTTCGGAAAATATTTTGAGTACCACAACAGTGTAACAGGGAGTCTCCGTGGTGTTTGAGTTACTGCAGCTGAATGACTCCATCAGTTATTCACACCGTAGTCGTCTTATCACATCGTATGTGAGCTACTACAGATAACTATATACAGTATACAAACTCATATCACTAGGATATACCATGAAACACATCATCTTGTAAAGTTACCCAACATGTTTACCAACTAGAGATGCACTGATTGCAATTTTGCCGATTCGTATTTCTAATATTTTTTTTTTTAAGTGTGAACTGCAGATTCAGATTTCCGATTGGCTGTAAGTCGATGACAAATGCATCCTGTGATCTGATCACGCTCACATGATTGGACAGCTGCACATACAGATTACGACTGCAATTTTCAGTTGACACAATAGTGAGATTGCTGATTTTGACACTGTTTATTATTCACTATGGAACAATAGTAAAACATACAGTGGGGCAAAAAAGTATTTAGTCAGCCACCAATTGTGCAAGTTCTCCCACTTAAAAAGATGAGAGAGGCCTGTTATTTTCATCATAGGTATACCTCAACTATGAGAGACAAAATGAGAAAAAAAATCCAGAAAATCAAATTGTCTGGTTTTTAAAGAATTTATTTGCAAATTATGGTGGAAAATAAGTATTTGGTCAATAACAAAAGTTCATCTCAATACTTTGTTATATACCCTTTGTTTGCAATGACAGGTCAAACGTTTTTTGTAAGTCTTCACAAAGGTTTTCACACACTGTTGCTGGTATTTTGGCCCATTCCTCCATGCAGATCTCCTCTAGAGCAGTGATGTTTTGGGGCTGTCGCTGGGCAACACGGACTTTCAACTCCCTCCAAAGATTTTCTATGGGGTTGAGATCTGGCTAGGCCACTCCAGGACCTTGAAATGCTTCTTACGAAGCCACTCCTTCGTTGCCCAGGCGGTGTGTTTGGGATCATTGTCATGCTGAAAGACCCAGCCACGTTTCATCTTCAATGCCCTTGCTGATGGAAGGAGGTTTTCACTCAAAATCTCACGATACATGGCCCCATTCATTCTTTCCTTTACACGGATCAGTCGTCCTGGTCCCTTTGCAGAAAAACAGCCCCAAAGCATGATGTTTCCACCCCCATGCTTCACAGTAGGTATGGTGTTCTTTGGATGCAACTCAGCTTTCTTTCTCCTCCAAACACGACAAGTTGAGTTTTTACCAAAAAGTTCTATTTCGGTTTCATCTGACCATATGACATTCTCCCAATCCTCTTCTGGATCATCCAAATGCTCTCTAGCAAACTTCAGACGGGCCTGGACATGTACTGGCTTAATCAGGGGGACACGTCTGGCACTGCAGGATTTGAGTCCCTGGCGGCGTAGTGTGTTACTGATGGTAGCCTTTGTTACTTTGGTCCCAGCTCTCTGCAGGTCATTCACTAGGTCCCCCCGTGTGGTTCTGGGATGTTTGCTCACCGTTCTTGTGATCATTTTGACCCCACGGGTTGAGATCTTGTGTGGAGCCCCAGATCGAGGGAGATTATCAGTGGTCTTGTATGTCTTCCATTTTCAAATAATTGCTCCCACAGTTGATTTCTTCACAACAAGCTGCTTACCCATTGCAGATTCAGTCTTCCCAGCCTGGTGCAGGTCTACAATTTTGTTTCTGGTGTCCTTTGACAGATCTTTGGTCTTGGCCGTAGTGGAGTTTGGAGTGTGACTGTTTGAGGTTGTGGACAGGTGTCTTTTATACTGATAACGAGTTCAAACAGGTGCCATTAATACAGGTAACAAGTGGAGGACAGAGGAGCCTCTTAAAGAAAAAGTTACAGGTCTGTGAAAGCCAGAAATCTTGCTTGTTTGTAGGTGACCAAATACTTATTTTACCAAGGAATTTACCAATTAATTCATTAAAAATCCTACAATGTGATTTCCTGGATTCTTTCCCCCCATTCTGTCTCTCATAGTCGAAGTGTACCTATGATGAAAATTACAGGCCTCTCTCATCTTTTTAAGTGGGAGAACTTGCACAATCGGTGGCTGACTAAATACTTTTTTGCCCCACTGTAGAACAGTCACATAGTTCTAGTAAAATAGAATATGGGACTGTCACCAAGTTTCAGTATAATTCAACCTGTTACTGGACACAACATATAACTAACATGGAAATGTCCAGTTCAAACTTCAAATTAAAGTCTCTTTCACTTTAAGGACGCAAATATACATTTAAATTATACTTATATGGAACTAGCCATTCCAAAATAAATTGCAATCATTACAATAAAAATAAAAATAAAATAAATGGCAGAGTCTTCTCACTCTTGTTCACTGGAAGTCTTCTCTCACTCACCGTGCGTTAAACCAAGTGAATCAAATTGAACGACTCATTTTACTGACCCATCAAGAACTGAATCTCAAAAAATAGTTTTCGTCACAATCGGAGCTCCCCTGTGACAGCGATAGATACACGGTCTGTACAATGTGATAATATTGCAGGGGATGAATAAATCATCTAATCTGCTTTGTTTACCTTGAAGTACCTCCAAACAACTAACATTTTGTTTATTTTGGGTTTTTTTGAGTGTCAACTACGCAACTATGTTCCATTAAGTTGGTATCGGGCTTGAGTACCGGAACATTTTTACGAGTACAGTACATGCGCACAGTATCGGGTGTGTACGTTTGACCACAAATCACCAGTCATGGCCGATTAAGATGAAAACCAGCTGTTGCATCTCACGTAAAAAAAAAATTGTTGTTGCGTAGTTTCAGCTGGCATTTCGTACCTGCGTATTTTGACCAAGAATTGCGTAGTTGGTACACAAAATGTGTGCTGGTTGGCAGGTCTGGAGTGATATTATTAGGGAGCCAGCCCTGAAGACAAAATGGCTGTCGAAGTGTCTGCCATTCAGAAACCGTCAAACCCAAGGGCACATAAAAATGGTCTTGGTATTTGGGTCAGTTCAGACACACCGTCGTCCGAGTTTGATCCATATCGGTCCATTTTTGTGGGAGAAGTTAATAAAAAAAAAAAAAAATGTTTTTCCTCATTTCAGAAACGGTTCCACGATAGCACTGCAGACTAGTGATTGGTCACAGACAATCGTCACCACGTCACTGAGTCAATGGCCAGGTGACATCACCGCAGATTACCGATTGTGTCGTCACCGCGCGACATCAAACCTGCCATCAGGAACTTTTGGACATCAGAAAATGTGCACCCCAAACTAAATACACTAATACAATTAAGTGATATTTAAATATTGCTCTTACAGTTGGAACCCGAACGCTGCACGTGTGTTGGTTCCTTTATTCACGAGCGCACAGGCACCAGTGCACTAAGAGCAGGTAATTACAGTGAGGGATGCAAACAACTCGCTTTTTAGTGAATGCCGCTTTTTTACGTCACATCAATTTGGGTGACTAGTGTGAATCATCCAAACCGTCTGAGAAAACAACTCCTTCTGCTAAGGTTAAACTAGTGGACTAGTTCTCTTGTATTATGTCAGAACTAACACAGGACACGGCTCTAGTCTCCGTTGAAAACGCTCCAAAGCGATGCTGCGTTCGCGGGTTCGATAAACAAATTGCGTGGACTCGCAATTTTTCACACTAGGTGTGAAAAAATAATTTCGTTTAAACTAGACAGAAAAAATCTAAAACTGAAATGATAGTGTACTTACAAAACAAACTAAAATAAAATAAAAATATACAGGAAATGTCTTTAGTTTTATTATTTTTTCTAGTCAATTTGGTCAAATTTGTGAATATATAACCAGTTGTTAATCTTTGTAGACAGACATGGCTCAGGCCTCATCTGGTGGAGAACTACTTTTAAATGGAAAGATGCTAATTAGAATTTACCATTGTTTACAATGAGGGGAAAAACAGGACTATTTTTATTGTCTATGTGGTGAGCATAATATGTGATTTTAGAAATGTGCGAGATGGCAGCTTTTGCTGTGGTGGGACACATATACATGTGGGTGTAAAAGAGTGTGACCAGGCAAAGTGTGACCAGAGGAGTTGGTGTTAATCACAGCACTTGTCTGTCTTGACTTGTGTTTCTTCCCCTCTGAAGATTACAATTAATTCAAGTTTATTCATTTAAGATTCATGTATGAGATAAAACAAACTCCAAAGAATTTTGTTTGGTTACCGTAATTAAGCTTGTAAACATTCTTTTATGTCACATTTTCATTATTAAGCTGACGTATAACTACTGTTATTGTAATGCACGCTGACTGACAAAAAAATAAAAATAAAAATGTCTTCACCACCACTGTTCTACTGTCAATACTGTTCATACTGCATCTATCTTATTTATCTATATATTTCCACATACATATCTACCTATGTACAGCGTGGGGTTTTTTTTCTATGTTTTCAATATGGTTTAAAAGTCTTTTATTTTGGTAAACATTTAAAAAAGTAAATAAAGACAAGAAAAGAAAGGCTAAACTGCATTTTGTTGTCTCAGTACTTGAACTGTGTGCGTGAGTTCACACCCTTCATTCTGGAAGGAGACGCACAGCGGCTGCTCGCCAATCAGATACTGTCTGTGGAGAGAAAGCACCCGGACCCCGTTCTCGTCGCTCCTTAACAAAGGGAATTTAAGACATGAGTGGCTCTGGGTGGGGGGGGGGCTTTGCATGGGCATGGTGTACTGCGCTCTTAAATTCATTGGTGTGTATTGGAGGAGCTGCCCCCTGACGAGAGACAGCAGGAACTGATGCTGCGTTCCAGGGAACTTGAAAAATTGCAATTCATGATGGTAGGAAGTGATGCTGCGTTTCACGGGAACTCTGAGAACTGTAATTCGCGGCTATCCTGGACCCTGTGCATTGCTGCTTGATCCCTGTGGGATGGACCCCTAAATATAGATTGGAGATTGCAGAGCAAAGCCCCATATCAGAAGAAAATTATAGCGTGCTCCTGTGAGCAACGAGTGTGTGGTATGAACCGCTCACGATGCGATCCGAGTGCTCGCCGACGCCGGCGAGATATCAAGCATGTGCAATATCTTGTGTTGTGCTGCGATCGAGTCGGGAGTGACGCAGCAAGATACAGCCAATGAGAGCAGAAACTGAGTGTGTGTGTGTGTGTGTGGGGGGGGGTGTCGAGAAGGAGAGACAGGAGTGCATGGAGCAGCAGCCAGAAACACACAACATACCTATTTTATTATTCTTCTCTATATTTCTTATTTAAATTCTGCTCTTACTCGTTTTTTGTTTTTTTTTACAGTGGCCAAGAATCCAATAAAACAAGAAATAATCCTGTCCCGTGCATGGTATCGCGTAATTTCTGGTGTCAATTCCTGACACTTCTGCTTCCTCACAGCAAGAAGGTCCTGGATTCGATTCCCGCCTGGGGCGCTGTTGGCACCGTGCTCCGGCGGGTTATCTCCCAATTAGGGGCCTTTCTGTGTGGAGTTTGCATGTTCTCCCTGTGCACACATTGGGTTTCCTCCATAACACATCAGTAAGGACCCCCACTAAAAACATGCACACATCATTGTCTGACCAGCGATGAACATAATGGAACCAGGTCCCCGGGCGCATTGTCAAATGCTGCACACTGATGGGTGAAATGCAGAGGCCACATTTCACCGGCCACCATCCAAAGCGTGGGTGTGGGTGTATGCATGTGTCAAATAAAGATTCTTCTTCTTGAAGTTTGATCCACATACGGAGCAGAAATTAGTGAAAAACCAAACAAATTTGACCACAATCACAGACATTCAACGTCAAAATTTGTCCAACCCGGTTAAAAGAACTGTATGTGGACCACAACAATGACATAAGCTATGTGTCATTTAAACCAGTATGTCCCATGCATCCTGTGGTTTAAGTTTCATCCAAATCGGTCCACATATAGAGCAGAAATTAGTGAAAAACCAACCAAATGTAACCCCAAGTATTTAGCTGATCCTGCTTGACGGACATGCCGCTATTCATAAACAAAATCAACAAGATGAGATTCACACTGAGACACTTCATGACATCATCATACAATTTACTACAAATGTGCAGGTTCTGATTCATAATGTACATTGCGTAGAGGTCGTCTCACTGTAGTGGTTAGGGATTTCAAACTATACGTTTAGGTGTATATTTATGTACCTTCTTAGCTGGTAGATGTCTGAGAATCTGTTCGATTGATATTCTATGTTTATATGTAGTTTGGTTTAAATAAAAAAATAAACGGTTGTTTTAAAGAAACGTCATGTATAAACAGTTTACTACAGCTAAACTTAGCAAACTTAAATGAAAAGGCAAAAGGTGTTAAGTATTGACAAGTTCTTCCATAATAATTCTAATGCCAAATTAATGTTAAAGTTCCATAAATATTCGCTCCATTACAATATAGACAAGCAATGTATTCAACCGAATTTTCCAATTGTAGATTATTAACATAAAAAATACAATGAAGTAGTAATTAAAACTAACATATATTATGTTTATAAAATAACCTGTATTTATTATTAGTTTGTTTTTGTTATTGTTCCAGATGCTGAAAAATAGCCAAAAAATCTAAGACAATAAAGAAGCAATTGTCCACAAATCCAGTCCTCGAGGTCAGTCCATGTGATTGGTCCAGACGTAAGTCCACGACGTTTTTAACTTTTATAACTTATGACGCGTTTCACAGAAACCAAAAAACTGTACTACATATCCAAAAGGAATAAACTGGACCCTGTGTACTGCTGCCTGCAGCTATATTTAATATCATCATTCTTTGGGAGCTTGTCTTGTAGTCGTGTGCGGTTTGTGTTTGTCCTGTTTCATCTGTTATGTTATGTGTTTGTGGTAATGATCTGCATCGTTAAATGGTCATCGACAACATGTGTTGTCCCTAATCCGAAAATCCGTAATGATTGGGTGAATATCCCGATGAGGACTAGAGTTTTTTGTGTTCTTAAGTGTTTGACTTTTTTTGTCCCAATCTTTTTCTGACAAGGTAAAGCAGCACACCTGGAGCACACCTGAAATAGCTTTGAGGAGAGGGAGCAACAAGGACAGCGAGTGGAAGAGCCCATGGAGAGACAAGAGATTTACTCAAATTGACCCTCTATGCCCAGCCCCAACACATCTTAAAACGATTCCTTCAAACACCGGCTTAGTCTTACAGTCAGACTTCAAATCTTCTTGCGTTTACTAGCCCGGTATTCAAGTTCAAGAGATTTTTTGTCACATACAAAATTAAATCATTTTACAGGTTCTGGAACTCATGAGTCACACTCAGAGACAGTTGAGAGGACAGCATGCCTCAAGCCTGTGGAATAAACATGTTAAATGGTAATTGTTACATTGACCAATTTTAAGTTGCGCTTACACTTACCCAGAAGTTGTCCTGAAAGAAGGCCATCTTCACTCTGGGAGATTCTATAGCAGTATTCTGTAAAGATAGCAAGAAAGAGACCATGAGAGAGGATAAATAGAATGGGAGAGAGATGCATTACTACTTTGTTGCTTTGCCGTCGTCCTAGGGAGCATCGTGTGGGCTTTGCCGACCCCTCGTGCACCAACGCCAGCCGGAAGGAACCGAAGAAGCAGAACAATGTCGTATTGATGCCCCCCTATTGATCGGAACCTTCTCTAAAATTTCATACTTCCAGCCCTCGCCACGGGGCAGAATCCTCTTTCTGTTCTTTTCAACTATTCATTTAATTATTAAAAAGGCCTTATACACTGCACATAAACAGGCATCCATATAGCCCCAGCTCCGCCAAATAAAGTTAGAGTCAAATATTCTGAGACTGATAGAATACAATTTGTGGTGTGGGGATGGTGTGGTTTGAGCAGCCACACCTGACCTGGGTCTAGGTAATTGGTGGATCCAGGATCAGTGTGGTTGCATACCCGTTGCCCGTTGGTTGGTTTAAAGAGCAGCAGGTCAAACCCCCATCCCCACACTCACTCAGGAGAGGAGCCCCTGTCATGACACATGTCTATCTGCTCCTGGGCTAATTCCAACTAGCCCACTCTCTACAACAAACTGGTGTTTTCTACCCCTTCTTCTGCGTCTCTGTGCACCCTGTGGTCCCTGAACACGCCACCTGGGTGGCGCATGGTAGGCGAAACTGCCAGACAATTATTGTAAAAGTATACTGAAATAGCTTTTACAATCGTTGTTTAATGATACGAATATAAGAATTGCTTCAAGCTGAACTATTATTTCTATTAATAATCATGAAAAAGTATTACGGTATAGTCTTCTGACCATATTGCCAAACCCTACAGTAACTACAGGAAAGAGACACACAATAATTAATTAGTCTCGAGGCATGTGCATGTCCTGTGGGGAGAGGAGGAAGATGAGGAGGAGGAGTGTGGTGTAAGATATCACTTCAAAGGGACACCCACCAGCCACGGAGAGTTTCATTGAGGGAGAGGGAAGGTGTGGGGAGTGTGGAGAGGTACAGGGAGAACAAGGGATGGAGGATGAAGGAGAGGGAACCAACTAAGGAGAAGACTAATGATGTTTTTATTTTAAAGTTACGTTTACATGAGGGTGGAGCAACAAAATGCAAGAGAACTATCTGGACACGACATGTTACTGCAACACATTAAAATGGGCCTTAACATGCACAGGTCCACCAGGTGCAAGAATTTGATGTTGCCCATTTCAAGGATAGTTATAATTCAAAGTTCCCAAACGTGGTTCTCATTCTGAGTTCCTATTATTGTGCTGACTGTGTGTGCGCGCTGACAACAGCCCTTTCTCTCCTGGCACAGACTGCGCTCAGGCCAGGCAACCTGGCTTTAGGAAGACTGCAACCAGGCACACACACACACACACACACACACACACACACACACACACACACACACACACACACACACACACACACACACACACACACACACACACACACACACACACACACACACACACACACACACACACACACGGCCTCTACCACCTTGTTAATTAGCTTAGCAGTGGGACCAAAGGCCCCTGTGGATAACGTTCTGTTTGGCAGAGTAGGTTTGGTGGAGAGACGGCAAAAGAGGGGGGGGGGGGGAAGACAGAGAAAGAAGAGAGAGAGAAAGCAGCAGACTACCAAACATTGGCCTAATCCTGATGTTCCCTGTGCCGATATGACAAGATAGTGGAGGATAGAAAGAGAAGGTCTAAAGCTACAGGACAGACATGAAGTAGCAAAAGTAAAAATATGATGAAATATGAAAAAAAAAAAAAAAATGTTGAATGGAAAATGTTGCATTTTATCGGATCTTTGGTTCCCTTGCAATATAAACAACATGCCATATTCAACAGATTTTCCAAACCAGAAATACCCATGCAGAGTTAGGCAGGGAGAGGCGATGAACACCGCAAAAAACTACTTGCTGGCTTTGAGCCAAAGAAAAAAGGGAGAGCCAAGGTGAGGACAAAGACAGATGAAAAATTAAAAGGGATTGGACCCAGAGAGCTGGAAAGATGAAGCGAGACGATCATTGGATTTTTCTTCTCCTTTTGTTGCTTGCTTGCCACCACTTAGTGTGCCCCATAAGCCTTTGGAGCTGAGAGCTTTGCAATATTGCCTGTAGAGAGTCGCTGGCATCCGGTGCTCGCCAATGGATTTCAACTACACATTTAGCCGCAATCAGCCCTGCCTCAGAAATTGGATTCCAGGTGCTCATTTTATATTCACAAATCAACTGATTCGGCATATTTGTGTCATACTGTATGTACAGTATGTGTGTGTATTATGGTGCACCAGATGGTTTCACTACAGCAGCCTCAGCAGAATTTCACAACCTACCATGTGGATGCGTACATGCAGATTTGCACTCCCAAACACCTGACACATTTTCCATGTCATTCTCACGGGTCTACTGAGAGTCCTCTGATCTGCTTTTTGCTCGACCCACACATTTTCGGTATCCAACAACTAGTTGACATGAGGTAACAACTAGTCTTCTTACCCAGACCAGAATTCTGATCATTTTAAGATCGATAGAATAGATAGACCCACACACACCATCTTATAGACGTTCTCTCCGGCTGGTGGAAGAAGGGGTGGAGCTAATCATTATCTGCAGTTACTTAGAATCAGTTAGTGTCGGTTAGTGACGGAGGCCAGGCCACCAGCCATATCAGTTTAGACACATTCTCCTCTTTTATTTTTTTATTTTTTTATTTTTATTTTCGGGCCCTCAGGAGCCATGGTGCCCTATCCTCCTCACGCTGCACGCAGATGGCTGCCGTGAAAAATTTGGCCTTAAGAGAAGCAGAGGGGTGGGGGTGGGGGGGGGGGGTGATACCAAGAAAGGCTCCCTCGCTCCCTCCTCGCATGCACCCAAACAAAAAAAACTGTCAGTGACCCAATTTCTCCCAACAGGAAATAAATGGTTCATCTTCTCCGCCGCTGTTGATGTTTTGGTTTGGGATGGTTTTTTTGGGTTTTTTTTATATCCCTGTGGATGGGGGTGGAGG
The DNA here is from genome assembly GCF_960531495.2 of Zeus faber. Classification (NCBI taxonomy): domain Eukaryota; kingdom Metazoa; phylum Chordata; class Actinopteri; order Zeiformes; family Zeidae; genus Zeus; species Zeus faber. The sequence continues at coordinate 58,663,065 of NC_137193.1, read as the reverse complement.
TGAGGGGGCTGCTGACAGATGCCCTTCCCGGGGAAGGGAGGGAAGCTCAGCGGAAACTCGGAAACTCCCTCCTCCTCCTCCCCTCTCCCCTCTCGATCACCTCCGCCTGCTGCTCCGAAAGGAAGAGGAAAAAAGGAATAAACTAAAAGAAGAAATAGTAAACCATTCGCAGTAGAATTTCGATTAAAATGAAACGACACAGCTGAGAGTAGAATGAAGATGCTAGGCCAGGCTCTTAACAGTCCTATCTGTCTTTGGCTGTGAGGAGCGGCGGCGGCAGGGGGGAGGGAGAGCCAAGGTGAAAGCGAGAGAGAGCGAGAACGTGTGGGGGCGAAAGCGGAGAGGAGGAGAGAGGCAAGGTGGGTGGATGACAAGCCAGACAGAAAACCCGTGTAGCAGACAGCCCCGTTGCAAGGTTGCAACCAAGAAAGAAAATGTATAAAAACAAGACAGGTCAACGATTGGTTGAATCGATGCATTGTGCTGCAATTATTTAAAAAAAAAACAAGCTCTGTTTTCAAAGACAATTTCACATAATCTGTCAGCATAACGTTAAACTGAGCAATTTAAAATTCTGCTACTACTTAAAACCCAATATTTGTTATTGAAATGAATTGAAATAACACGCATCACGTTCTATCCTAAGGTGAGTGAGTGGTCTGAGGCAATGATAGAAAGGGGCTGAGAAGGGCGGTAACTTTACCCGCACTGCAGATCCACACTCATCTGTTCTCATATAATACAATCTGATTTGACAAAGTCAAGAGCGGGGATTATTCTGTGTCTTCGCTCTTCGGTGGTTTAATTTCTCCTGCACCACCACGACTGGTGGTGGTGCAGGGGAAATGACTGCAACACAGCGGCAACATGACTCACCGATGTTGGTGGTGATTGAAAAGGCAGACTACTTTGGGAAACATCGGTATGAATAACTTGACTTCAATCTCGGGTTTACAACAATAGCTTTTTCAACACCAAACACCACTTTGGTCACGTATATTTTTGCATTTTCTGTCAAGGCAACATTTGCGTGACAGGCCATGTGTCAGAGCTAAATGAGTAAAATACCTCCTGAGATACAGTACATGATATAATTTCAACTTTTATTGAGTCAATGTTGAGCACAGCATGGGCTTATGGGCATTTAGATAAAAGATAATTATCCATTTTCTTATAAAGTCTGGATTAAATGGCTGTGCTTCAAGGACATAAACCACATTTCATGGGCCCTGGCTAGGATCCAAAGTTGTCATGTTAGGTTGAGCGGTCAGAAATAAATAAGCTTTTCTAAAGCGAAATATTGCTTTAACACTTGACGGCGCCTTTTTCAATCTTGGTGGCCATTTATTGTGTTTAAAAATGAGGGACAGATGACTGGTATTATAATTGTCATCATTACCACAACCACCCGCCAAGTGAGCATACTCACATGTTTTTAACTTGCAACAGCAAGGACAAGCCAACTAGTCAAAGCCTGCACTTTACTGAGGACAGACCAAAACCAACAATCACACCAAGGCCAAAATGATGATTGAATAACACTGCATTTGATGACTAAGGCAGCTTTTAGAATCCTATGCCCTATTTTATTTTAGCTGTACACACGCTGCCCCTCAATTAACCTACGAAAGAGCCACTGTGGTTATTCAACAAGAGGCAAACAGGCAGAGAAAAAGCTATAGACAGCTGACAGTGAGACAAGGGAAAGAGAGAAAGGAAAAGAGATAGACACAATCCAGGCTCTCAGTTCTCCATTGTCCTGGCCTGAATGTGCTTTTGTCACTGCAGCATACAGTCCAGTTCAGTCTATGTCCATGTGCCAGTCGGACATCACATCCTAGACCAGGCGTAGCCGGCTATGAGAGGGGAAGAGAGTGCACGCAGCATGACAGCATGGCACGGCCAGGAGGATCGCTGGCCTTTCCACAATACTTGTCAATGTTGAGGCACAGGGAAACCATGAGCAGTCTAAACAGGCATCGTCAACAAACAGCGCAATTGATTCTAAGCATATTTCCCCAGGCCAGCTGGGAAATTTAATTCTGTCTAAGCCCAAAATTGCAGTGGGCTGTAATGTTCTACTCAGAGACCTTCCTATGATTTTCAGGCATTTGAAGTTCCCTAGTTCCCTAGCAATTGTCTGCCTGTTTAGTAGCAAGATGTTTTGGACATCTGTGAAATAAACAGTGCCATGATTAGAAGGAAAAGATATAAAATGTCTACAGTACATATTTAAAAATCAAGGTGGTGGTGTCTGACACTACAGTATTGGCAGAGTACTTCTTCTTTTCAGGCTGTGCTGTAATTAAAGCGTAGCCATTTTCTGTTTTTCCAAAACTAAAATATATTTTTCAATGCAAAGAAAATTCACATTGGAATGCAGCATGCCCCCAACAAGCTTTTATGTGGCAAGTAGCCCATGCCCCCTTTCGTATAGTTAATTGAAAACTACTTCACCATTATTACCTCCTTTTCCCTTTCTTATCAGGCACGCTTACCTATCCAAACATAAAATGAACCAGTAACCCAGAAATAGATCTCAGCTAAAGAGGCAGATTTGCTCCAGGGTTGGGGGTGCGGGGTTGGGTGGTATGAACGGACACCAGCCAAGATCCTTCCAACGGCTGCAGGAGGACCATGGCCTGGCTCACCCATAACACCCGGGAGGCGTCGCAGGTTAGTCTAGGCATTGACCAGGGGTTTTCAAAAGGATGAGCCAGTGTTACTTCCACAATCAAACTGACTGCGATAAAAAAACATATCCACCAGCACCATCTTTATATAAATTCAGAATGCTGTTTAGGCCAAGACTTGACATGGTGGCTTGTTTATTATGTAACAGTGTCTGCCTCTTACCATTTCCTGCCTCCCGGCTCTGGCCTGCTTGGCAAGGAGAGGGGAAGGCCTTGCAGCACCGTACCCTTAATAACAGGAGGCTGGCCATCTATAATTAATATTTGTCAATGGCACCATACCCGTGCACTGTGGGAAAGCCAGGGGGAGTGGAGGAGGGATGGGAAGGCTCTGAATGAGCACAGTAAGAGGATCCTTACAGGTCATCAAAGTGAGTCCCAGCAAGGCAAAGTTTGGCCAGTTAAGCATGCATGAGCGCAAAATTGCATGCATGCTCGGTGGTGTGTTGAATATTTTGGGGCATTATGAACAAGCCACTTTCATTCCTTCAGGTGAGGGCCGCTCAGTACATTTCACAGACTGGGCTCCGGCTTCTCGAACCCAAAGTCAATTCAAATAGAAATGCAAAGCAGGGAGCTCTCATTTTCCTGAATGATTCGATCAGACCCCCCCCGTCTCCGTCTGCCCATCACTCCCCTTATCAGGTGGCTGAGAAGGATCCCATCACTGGTGCCTTCAGAGGCAAAAATGGATTCAAATTGCATTGGGCTAAAAAAAATGTTTTCTGTGTGTATTTGTGTTAGTGTTTGTGGTGCAGAGCTGTGAGGAAGCAGTTTGAGGATGGCAGCCAGTCATTATAGCCAGTCTGCTCCCTATTTAAATGTTCTTTTAACAAGGCACCCCAATCACTTTTTATCGCAAGTGTATGTAAATTTGGCACAGCCCTAAATTGCCTTTAGCCATATTATTGTTTGTAAGTAGCTTCAACTTTTATTACTTGCTCGCTAAAAGAACATTTAAAGGGCACCGGCAGTATTTTATTTACCATTGTTGAGCTACTAAATGGTCTTCTAAAGCACTTTAGAACTATAATTGCTACAATACTGTTTATTGCTGTAATACATTGATTCCACAGTTACTGTCCGACAAAAGAAAGATTTTAGCACCAAAAGGATAAAAGTCCACCTCTTGGCAAAATTTTACATTTGACTACCTTGCCCGCCCACTCACCATGAAATTAAAAATCTGGTTATCACAACAAGACTATCATTCAAGCAGAAGCAACAAGGACGGTTTAAAGCGTATCTCTTCAATTTAAACAATCTCACAGAATACAGCCTGCTTGCTGCCAGCCTTCCAAAACTATCTGCATTCATTAACAGCAGCAGTTGCTTTTCATTCCTCATTTCACAAAAGTCACACATGACTCAGACATAATTGCCATCTTTTCCAGCTTGTGAATGTATGGTAAAATTTCTAATTTCAGAAAAGTCACTCAGGACAGACATAACTGCATCTTTTATAGCTTGTTCTTATGGAAGCAACAATGTCACATATCATCTAATTGGGCAGAATCAGTATATCTCTACAGCACACAAAAGTAAACATATTTTTCTCAAAAGACAGACAGAATTGCTTCGGGGCCATTCCAGTTCACTGACACTGTTAATTTGAACTACGTTTTAAGAATTTTATTAAAAGCCATTCCCTCTTCCCTCATGAAAAAAAATGAAGGAAAGCAGTTCTGACTCACATCCATACAGTAATCCCTCACACACTCAAGGTTTATTGTCAGTCTGTTTTGAGCTGCTCTCCAAAATAAAAAAAACAAAACAGCAACACAGGTGTCTAAAGATCAAGACATATTACGCAGGATAAAAGTCAAACCAAATAAAGGCAAGGCAACAGCAATGAAACCAGGCCAGACTTTTACCTTTTCATTGCATGTTGGATTTTTGGCACCTCATAGATGTTGGCATGTTTAGGCTAAAATCCCCTACTCTTTTGTCGTGATAAAAGAAAAAATAAGAAGCATTTCTTCTTCTTCAGTCCATTCTATGAATCTACAAGATGCAGCTTGCATATTTGGAGTTTAATCCTACTATCGACTAAGTCTCTTGATAATAGTAAATATAATAAAAATTTCCCTCAATGACAAGAAGGTAGACTTTGTAGCGCTCATGGGATTCACCCTCACCATTACCTCATAAGAACAGGTGTATAACATGTTTGCATATTCAATACCAGAACAACAACAACAACAACAACAACAACAACAACAACAACAACAACAACAGGCAAACAGGCAATCTTGGCCAAAACCGATGTGATCACTTGTCTATTTTGGGCTAGGGAAAGATAGGGCAGGAACACGTTTAGGACCGCTTCTAAGAAGATCCGTAACCACTAAATGAACACTTATCTAGAAGAACATGTCAGCACCAATTGCCAAGATCCGCTAGGTTCACACCCGGCACAGAAAGAAGAGAG
>NC_137193.1:58580441-58647941 GCF_960531495.2 Zeus faber | reverse complement strand
ACAAGGGGGCCGCGGACCCCAGTTTGAGAACCCCTCTACCTTGTTTATGTTAAAAAGCGTCCTTTGCTAAATTGGCACAGACGCCTGTTGATGTGCTTCCAGCTGCAGTATCCTCCCTGCGCTGCCCTGCGTGGGACGTGTGTATGTGTGATGTCATCACTCTTTAAATTAGACCACATCCCCCAATTAACAGAATCCTGTTGGCTGGGCTCGAGCCCCTATAAAGGCCAGCAGACACAAGCATTGAGCAGAGTTAGAGCAGGAGAGGCTTCAGAAGAGGCTGGAGTAAGTCAGGAGTCATGGAGTATTTTATTATTCGAATTCCTAATATGTCGTCCAAATGAACATACCTATGGCTATAGGCCGGACACAAATGTAACGAATTTGTTTCATCTGTTACAGAGTTAAAGAAAACCCAGACAGGATGTCTTCAACTGTACTTTGGTCTGTTATTATCCTGGCCGGCACCTTGACAGTTATTGCGACCCAGGGTGAGTTATAATTTGAACAATTTGTGATCCGATGCATTTAAATTCTTTGGTACACAAAATACAATTTCATACGTGTCGTTATAAACCAAAGCATGTGTATCTCAATGCGTTTCGGGAATGCTTCAAGTGTCTGCTGTGCCTACTTTTTATTTACTCTGTCAGGAATAATTGACCAGGGGTGCTTTTCTGTGTGTGTGTGTGTGTGTGTGTGTGTGTGTGTGTGTGTGTGTGTGTGTGTGTGTGTGTGTGTGTGTGTGTGAATCATTCTCATAGAAATTGATTTCTTCCACAATATTTGGAAACTATGCATCAATTGCGCAATTAATTTGATGGTTTCCAGTTTAATGTATTTACTTCCAACTTCCCTCCCTAAAGTTTCCGAAACATGTTATTACTTATTTTAAAAGCGAGCTGCCGCGGACGCTGCGGTGCTGAGTACTACAGAGGCTACATGTGCCAGTGTGACTATCAATGTCTCCTTCATGAGGAGTGCTGCAAAGACTTTGAGTTCCAGTGCACCACAAGTAAGGGCTGTAGATTCACATTTTGTTTACAGACTACTGAAGGCGCATGACAGTCTCGTGAAGCAATATTACTGTAGGCAACCTTTAAATCTGTGTGTGTGTGTGTGTGTGCCTGCCTGCGTGCGACAGGGGACTCGTGTAAAGGACGCTGTGGGGAATCCTTCAAGAGAGGCCGACAGTGCAACTGTGATTCCGACTGCGTGAAGTACAAGCAGTGCTGTCCAGACTACCAGAGCCACTGCGACTCAGGTGGCAAGACTTTGTGAATGTTCTCTGCACGCTAATGTATTTGCATGCTACTATGATTGGCAGGGTAATATTAATCGTATTACTATGGAATTCGGGGTAATTCAAGTGTGGCGTATGCACGTAATGGCCCCTGTTGGATTGGCCTTGATGGTGTTATTTCGACAGGGAGAATGGAGGCTCGTGAATTAGTAGAACAACAAGTTCTAAGTAAGCCCCTTGCATGTCGATAAGCATGCACATCATCATGGGATGCATGCACAGCATCATGGGATGCATGCAGCAGTCTGCACCAGTGCATTAGGTCCTGCTTGACAGTGTCTTCTATCTTGGTAATTTACTGCAGAGACGCTAAACGGACCAGCCAGTATAACACTGGCACCGGCAACGGCTAACTCATGCAATCAAGTAATTAGAAAAAAACCCAAAGGTATATTGTGGCCAGCAAAGTATTGGATTCCTAAAAGTAACAAAATCAGGTATTAAGGCAAGTTATCTTCATTAAGGTCACACAGATGTTGTATTGTTTTCTCCACCTCCACAGACTCTACAGTAAATGAACAAGCCGAGCAGGGAAATTTGAGTCCTCCTGCATTCGTTGACGACTCCCCAGGTGACTACACTACCCAAATCTGAGATGAACGTTTTATTGATCTTCGGAAGCTGAATGTTTTTCACCAAAACTCAACATTCATAACTGATCCAAATGGGGACCTGAGAAACATTATTTAATCATTTATTTTTTGACTCAACAATTCCGGTGATACATGCCAGTGAAGTTAGTTTTGTAATGGTCCGACACACTGTGGTTCTGTGGTTTTCGGGGCTTGTTTTGAGGGCCATGTCTTGCCAGAGGAGATGGAGAAGTCCAGTTGGCAGTCCAAAAGAAACAAGAGGAAGTAATGTCATTCTAACTGGACTGTGTGGAGGAGGGCAATGGGCACAGGCTCCAGTCAAAAGAAGAAAGCAAAAAACATGAGTTCAAGAATGTTTCCCTTGAAGTTTGAATGGAAGGGTGGAATATGAATATTTTGGCCATGAACTCTGGCATTTTTATGGTTTACCTAGAAGGTCATGACATTTAAAAAAAAGTGAAACATTGCTAACAGTTGCTTTGGTTGATTGCAGACACTGACTTCTTTCCACTGGCCACTCAGCCTTCTGATCTGACTGACGTCCTTAATGATGGTGAGAGAGATGACATGTTTACATATTTTAGTCAAGCTTTTGCCCTCACTGAAGATTCATTATTGTAAAATAAAAGTATTTATTTACTGTATATTTATCTTTACAAAATGTTGCCCTGCAGATGTGTATGGCCAGGTCTATCCAAACCTCCCTGATGATCCAGTTTCTGATATGGGCCAGGAGGACCCAGAGACCACCGATGGCACTGAACCTACGCAGACTGCCCCACCAGAGCCTGCTCCCACTGAACACAGCACACCAGACCCTCTGGAGAACCCTGAGTTTGATGAGGGGACAGTCACAATGGCCCCTCAAACAGAGATGACTCCTACGGACTCTTCAGATGACAACCCAACCACAACTGATCCTCCCCCCTCGCCCTCTGACTCCATCAAAGATGCATCCCCTATTGAGAGTACGGGTATGCAATAACCAGAATACTGTGAAGTCTATTCTAGTATTCTGTATTTGGAATAGCTTTTGACAATACATTTACTTGTTTCTTGTTGTTTGATCCTAAATTGACATCAACTTCTAGGTTACGGTCCAGAGTCTGATCCTGCAATGGCAGCGGAAACAGGAGCCAACTCCCTTGACTCAAGCCAGCCTCCAACCTCCGAAGCCCTACCTTGGCCTGTTTCTATTGACGACGGCCAACAGTTGGAAAACAGTGGGGCTGATCCAGATATGATTATTCCAGAGTTAGATAATGTAGGCCCAAGTAAACCCTCTCCTGAGCTGTCTGAGGTCCTAATTCCTACAGATACCACAGAGCCCAGTCAGGCAAACCAAGCAGCATCCGAAACAACCCCGGCCACCAGACCAACATTCGGTCTAGATGATAGTGCGACCATCGCTCCAGATTTTACAGGATCTACACAGGCCTCTTTCTCAGAACCGAGTTCGATGCCAGAGGGAACTGACCCCAGCAAAATGGGGGAACCAACAGCCCTCCCAGAGGGAACTGTCCCCAGCGAAATGGGGGAACCAACAGCCATCCCAGAGGGAACTGTCCCAAGCGAAATGGGGGAACCAACAGCCATCCCAGAGGGAACTGTCCCCAGCGAAATGGGGGAACCAACAGCCATCCCAGAGGGAACTGTCCCCAGCGAAATGGGGGAACCAACAGCCATTCCAGAGGGAACTGTCCCCAGCAAAATGGGGGAACCAACAGCCATCCCAGAGGGAACTGTCCCCAGCGAAATGGGGGAACCAACAGCCAACCCAGAGGGAACTGTCCCCAGCGAAATGGGGGAACCAACAGCCAACCCAGAGGGAACTGTCCCCAATGAAATGAGGGAACCAACAGCCAACCCAGAGGGAACTGTCCCCAGCGAAATGGGGGCAGATGCTACTAGCAACAGTTTGGCAGATGCTTTAGCAGCCACAACCATGTCCTCTTCAGACCCCAAAGATCCTGATGCAGCCGGTATGGACCAGGCTCCAGGGACCGATGCCACTCCCGAGTCAGGGGCCAGCTCGGATAGCCCTGCACCTCAAGACGATGCCATAACCACACTCGCTCCCTCACCCACCGACCCAGCACAAGACGAGATCACGACAGTGAACCCAGTTCCGACCAAGCTCTCAATGTCTGAACCCATAGAAAAAACGCAGACCCCCAAGCCCAACCCCTCGAAACCTCCTACCACTAAACCAAGCTTCAACAAACCAATATCTAAACCAACGCCCAAGCCTGTTGACGCTGCGCAACCTCTGAATATAGACGATCCCAGAAATTATCAAGCAGGTATGCCATGGCAGACAGTCTCTCAGATAGATTTAAAGGTTGTATCAGTTGGATTTATGCTTGTTGAAACCACAATAAGACTATATCGCTTGCACGGGGATATGAAACATCTGTTGATAGACATCAGACACTCCACTAGCACTCAGATCACTGCTGGGATATCTTGCTTTCACTCCAAGGTATCCAGTTCAGACCCTTGTTTTGGAAACAGATCAAATGTAATGTAAAGATGTGGAGCATGTGGCGAGCTTTCCTGCGGTTGTTAAAATTCTGCCAACAGCCACTCATATAATTCAATATAACTGCTACACGTCCTGACGAAGACAATTTCTGTAGCTATTTAGCCATGATAATCACATATCATCATACTCATTATTACTCATATATGAACATGTTTCTCCTCTATAACTTTGCAAATGTTCCCATTCAACTCAGACAACAGAAACGACACAGACATCTGCAGCGGGCGACCGGTCAGCGCAGTCACCACGCTGAGGAATGGCACGATAGTGGTTTTCCGAGGTCAGTGCTGGACCAGCCTTCCCATGGGCGCTCTCTCTGGATCATTATGAATATGACTGTCCCTTATCCACTCAGTCATTGGAAGCAAAACCTTTGTACTGAGCAAGTCTAAACATCCACTCCAGAAATGTGTCCAATGGCTTTATAGCAAAAAGGGCATTTACTCTATAAAGGCTGATCAGCCAAAATCTTCTGACTATTGGCTAAGGCTGAAGGGGAAAGTATTGCTACACAAAGTAACCACAGAGTTAATATGTCGATTATAATATCCTCTACAGGTCACTACTTCTGGGTGCTGGACAGGAACAGGGTGCCTGGCCCTGCCCGGAGCATCATGGCCACATGGGGCATCCCTTCCCCCATTGACACCGCCTTCACCCGCTGCAACTGCCAGGGCAAAACATACATCTTCAAAGTACAAAGCCTTTGGTCGTATCATTTCAAATCGGTGTAGATGTATTCAAGTTTTCTGTTGAAAAATGGGATAACCGCATTATTACTGGTTTATCCTGACTTTCCATGCAAAAAGAGATGATTTTTTTTTATTAACCACTGTGTCGTGACTCTGGCTCCCACAGGGGGCGAAGTATTGGAGGTTTGACAACGACGCTGTGGACCCTGGCTATCCTAAAGCAATCGCAATGGGCTTTGATGGCCTCCATGGACACATCACGGCCGCTCTGTCTGTGCCTCAGTACCGGAGGAGGAAAGAGGCTGTGTACTTCTTCAAGAGAGGTGAGGGAGAGGCCCATTTGCTATGAGCAATTCCATGTCGAATTGCCACTGCAGCTGAACCACTATTGTGCTGAATGGATTCTAAAGAGGCTCATGTCTTCTGCCAGGGGGGTCGGTTCAGAAGTACTCGTACCAGTTTGGTACCAGTCCCACGTGTGGTAGGAGGGTCCAGTATTCCACCTACATAGATCGCACCCGGCTGGCTCGCCAAGCAGGTAAAGACCAGACGAGAGTTTACCTTTCTATCCTCTTTACAAATATAATCCTAATTAGTGTACATTTAAAGTGGGCAGTTAGAGGTTCCTGTTCTTCTTTGGAGAGTTCGATTTGGAAGTATGCCCAGAGAAAACTCGTGGGTGTATTGTAAAATGTTTGGGATTTAATAACCAGATTTTATTTGAATGGCACCATAGAGTGTGTTGTCCAAGAAAAAAAATGTCTGAGTGGGAGAAAGAGCGGGTGGGCACGGGCACTGGCACCAAGGTCCACATTCACGCGGCCTCGGCTAGAGACTTGTACTCTAACTCCATTGACAACTATGCCACAAATCAAGAGTGAAACAAACCCCGGAATGGTGAAATAAACTATTATCCGATAATATCAGAGAACAATGGTATTAATTCTGACTGGATTTTTACCTTAAAGTTTGTCGTCATGGTTTTATTATGTTCTTTTTTGTCTCCAGTGTCTAATCTGGAACCAGCTATCAACATCCGTGTGTCCTGGAGAGGCTTTCCCACAATGATAACGTCCGCAGTGTCGGCCCCCAGCCGCTGGGTCCCAGAGGGATACAAGTACTATGTCTTCTCAAGATGTAAGACCCCAAAATTCACTCCACCAATGTTTACCGACTCTGTTCATGTGTCATTGTATTCACTTCAATGAAGCGGTTCTGTGCTTAAAATTAATCTTCCTCCACCTTGTATTCAACACTTTGTCCTTTGACCTAAAAAAAAAAACAAACAAAAAAAACAAAACTTACCGCACCTAACTGCAGGAAGACATTTCTTGTTAACCTTGTGTATGTCATGTCTAACACGACTGACAAGAACCACATGTGCCTGGGTGGGACGCTCAGATCCAAAGCGCAAAACGATGACTTTAGAGGTATTAGGTCTGAAGCCATCCACCACATTAGACAGGGTAGGGCTGGTGGCTGCTGTCTGTCTACTTATATAACTCAGACAACAGCTTTTTAAAAATTCAGGGTCAGCTGCAGCTAAGGACAACATCAAACCAATGTTAGGCTTTTTGAAAGTCACATGAAATTCTTAACTCAGCCGGTGCCTTGTCATGTTATCGTTGTCTTTTCTTCACCAAATTGTACATTAATAAACCCAGACTATCCCTGACATCCAAATAACAGTCCCTAACCAACCGCCCACTTTTCTTTTCAGCAAAATACTACAGTGTGAGGATGGACGGCGGACGTCCGGCAATTGCTCCCCCTCAAGTCAACACGCTGCCTCTAAACAACTCTGTCAACGATTTTTTTAAGTGCCCAAAGTCAGTCTGACCAGAGTACCATCCAAAACAAAGTCTCACAGAATTCTCATAGGACGAAGAAACTTTATTACATTCTCTTAAAAAGGACATTGCTCCCAGCAAGGACTGCCATTACGCAAGTACTTTTAAAGTACAGAAAAAAAGGCTTAAGAGCAAGTGAACACAATCAAGATTACACATAGGATCCAAACACATAAAGGTCTTAAAAATACACTGTCAGGAATGGAGTCAAGGGGGCGCGGGTTGAGATTTCCGACTCATCTGGCGAACCGTCTCCCGTTGGCGCCCCGGGATGGAAACGCATGCCCTAGTAACAAAATAAAATTTTACGTTTTCCTGTTAAACTCATGTATTCATTTCTGTACACTCTGTAAAATCTGTGATGATGGATAATATAAATGTATCAAAATGTAATGTAATACTATCATTGTTTTTTTTGAAAGACATTACAATTTAATTCCCTATTCATTTGCATTTGGAGGTTGTGAAGGGGTATGAAGATGCATCAATACAGGAAGGCGGGTGAGATAAATTAACTCTAAAAAGGATTATTCCAGTGGCCTCCCAAAGGTTCCTTTTGCCTCAAACAGATGAACTGCAAGCTACAAAGTGATGTGAATAGTCATTTTTCAACTTGCTAAGAAATCTGTTCAGAAAGAAAACCAGTTCAGTCTGGTTTCCAAAGTGTGAATTAGAGAATGTTTCACCTCTTTTGGCGCGGCCCCCACGGAACTCTGACCAGCGCTGCAGCTGTCTGCTGGGTCCGGGTCTGGGTGGTTTGTGCTGATTGCTGCGTGTATCTGGGACTGAACAACATAAGACATTATGGCATCTATTCTTCTAAACAATGAATTGTATTTATTACTTTGGCTTAGTGATGGAGCGCCTTAAGATAACATTTTATAACCGCTTACAACAGCCCTTTACAAAAGAAAAAAAACAATCGCTGATATACCAGACCCGCCAAACTTGGGAAAGTATTTTGAGTACCACAACAGTGTAACAGGGAGCCTCCGTGGTGGTTGAGTGACTGCAGCTAAATGACTCCAGTTATTCACACCGTAGTCGTCTCATAACGAGGCTCATCACATCGTATGTGAGCTACTACAGATAACTATATACAGTATACACAGTCATATCATTAGGATATACCCCTTGAAACGCTTCATCTTGTAAAGTTACCCAACATGTTAACCAACTAGAGATGCACCGGCTGAAATTTTCTCGGCCGATTCCTATTTCTGATTTTTTTAAGTCTGACCTGCTGATTCCGATTTGTGATCTGCTATACATCGATGACAATTACATCCCGTGATCTGATCACGCTCACGTGATTGGACAGCTGCACATATGGACTAAAGCTGCAATTTTCAGTTACCACAATAGTGACATTGCTATTTTGACACTGTTTATTATTGTTCATTATTCACTATGGAACAATATTAGAAAATGAAACTGTCTCTGAGTTCTAGTAAAATCAAATATGGGACTGTCACCAAGTTTCAGTATGATTCAACCTGTAACTGGACACAACATAAAACCAACATGGAAATGTCCAGTTCAAACTTCAAATGAAAGTCTCTTTCACTTTAAGTGCAAACATGCATTTATATTATATCTATATGGTACTTTGCAAATAAATTGCAATCATTACAAAAAAATAAAAAATAAAATAAATGGCCGACTTCTCACTGTCATTCACTGGAAGTCCTCCTTCCCTCACCGTAGGTTAAACCAAGTGAATCAAACCAAACGATTGTTTTACTTTTCATAACCAGCGGAGCTCCACTGTGGCCGCGGTAGAAACACAGTCTGCACAATGTTAGAATATTGTCAGGCGATAGATAAATAATTTATCTAATCTTCTTTATTTACCTTGAAGTACCTCCCAACAGCAACATTTTCTTCCCTTTGCTCTTTTATGAGCATCAACTATACAACTACATTACGTTGGTATCTGGTTTGAGTATGGGATCATTTTTACAAGTATAGTACATGAGCCCAGTATCTGTGTGTAAATTTAACCAGCAAAAGATCTGAAAATATATCACTGATCGGCCGGTGAAAACCGACCAATTCTGGTCCCCGGCTGATCGATCGGTGCATCTCACGTTTTATATGTTAACATGACGGTGACATTTTTGTGCTTTATTATAACTCTCCCACTTCCTATTTTACCTCACAATGCAGAGTTACACCTCAGTGGATTTTTGGGTCGTCTCAGCTGCCATTTCTTACCTGTGTCTTTTGACTAAGAATGCCGTAGTTGGTACACAAAATGCCAAAGGCAGGTCTGATATACACACGTCAAAGGGTGCTTGTGTACCTGCGGAGCTGGAAGAGGGCTCTTGGCTGGTGGAGGGGGGGCTGGCCTCCTCAGATGGCTGGCTGGGTTTCTCTGCATCAGCCTGGGACAACACTGGATCCAAGGAAGCCTCTGCGTTGGGCCTGAGACCGAATAAACAAACAAACAAAAAAAAAGTCACTACTATCCATAATAATAATCTATAAAAAAAATAATAATAATAATAAAAAAAAAAAATCTATGTGAAGTAGGGGAAGATCTCTTCAATGTTCTTCTTTAAATGGCACGGTATTATGGGAGACTCAAAAGATAAGATAATCCTTTATTAATCCAATAGTGGGGAAATTTTCAGTGTTAAAGCAGCAAAGGGGACAATAGCAAGAAGGATATTAGAAATTCTAAATAAAACATAATAAATAAGTAAACAGAGAGCAATATAATAAAAAAGTAAACAGTATACATTATACAGTGATAGACTGTCAGGAATGGAGTAAACAACCAAAATAAAAACCATCACCATCCAGAGGGTACAAGACGAACCTGTCTGCGCCTGGCTCCAGGAAGACATCGTTCCTCTCCTCGGCGGGGGCTCCTCCAGACACCAACAGCCCCGGTGCAGAGGTGCTCACCATGGGAACGGACTGGGAGGCCTGGTCCCCTCCGTCGGATGGCAGCACCTCCAAGAACACGGTGACTGGGGGCGGACGGACGGATGATGACAGCGTGACTAAATCAACTGAATCATGAAATTAGTTTGGTTTTTCATAGAAATAAACACGATTGTTAACCTTAAGGTGAGTAAGAAAAGCCATTAAAAAAAAAAACCAAGACTGAGAGACAGACCAAAACAGAGGAGAGGAAGGGGAGACGGTACCTGGCGCTGCCACTTGTAGTGGTGTGGCGGGAACGCTGCGACCCCCCGACTCTTCTTCATGGGCTGCCAGGAAAAGAGGGCTTTCAAACAGGCCCAGGCCTGTCAGAAACACAAATAACCCATCAGGCTATGGAGGATAAAGCCAAAGATCCATTCTGGCTTCACCGGTTCTACCTTCCACCTCCATGGATACATCATCTAATAAGATTCTGTACCTCCTTGTGAAGCCAACTGGCCCAGGTCAGAGTGAGAAGAGGAGCTAGTTTGCAGCATGTCTTCTGGGGGGCCGAACCTGAAGCGGGGCACCCCAGCTACCTGGGGGGATCTGACGCGCGCGCACACACACACACACACACACACACACACACACACACACACACACACACACACACACACACACACACACACACACACACACACACACACACACACACACACACACACACACACACACACACACACACACTTTTACAATTTCGCATCATAAAAATAAAACACCTCAAAACACATTAAAATCTCTCTATATACACTGAATGTCTACTTATATAAAAAAAAAAAATTACGTCATTTCCCCCATTCACTGGTTTTTCAGAGTAGTGGCGACAGCAAACAGGAAGTGTTTTCCCAGTGGTGTGAGCTCTGACGTGCAGGTGTGTCAGACTTACTGGACGGCCTGGTCGAAGCCGTCGGAGCGATGCGGCACCACCAGGTTCGGGGTGCTGGGAACCATCCTGTCATCGTCATCAAAGAACTGCTGCAGCAGGAGACCAGATGACAGTGAGACCGACAGAGAGATGTACAAACAACATACACGGAATGGCACGAGGGAAACATTAAAGATGATCAGTATCATGTATAGAACTTACAGAGCTACCGGCCATCCCAGGTGTAAGCTGAGGGACTCTGCCCCCCGACTGGCGACGAACTGGAATACGCTGCAAGATTATATGCAGACATAAATTCATGAAAAAATAAAAAACAAATACAAATAAACAAAACGCTTGTTTGTTTTTAATACCTAATGAAACTCATTAATCTTCATACTCTTCCTACCTGGACATGAGCAGGGGGACCAAGTTCCTGTGATGTAGCGGGGTGGTTGTTCAGGCGGGGGGGCAGCTGGTGTGGCGGTCGCCTTGGCGACTGAGGCATGCGTGGGGCGGAGCAGGTGATGGGCTGCTCTGTGGAGAAGGCTTCCATCGCACTGCCTTCGACTGACAAAGGAACAGGAAGCAATAGGTGAAGGTTTTTTTTTTTGGCCATGTTAGAAAACCTCACGGCAATCACAGTCTGAGATCTGTCAGTCCACTGAGATTCAAGTCGAGCTGTAGGTTGTTTATTTTGTCAGTGTGCATTACAATACGTCTGATGTTTCTATGTTTATATTTTTGCATGTACATGTTTGCTTCTATGTTTATTTGTCTCATCCGTGGTGTTTATACCCCTCTTGGAGTAGTGATTAGTCGTTTCTCAACCAAAACATGGTAAAATAGTTCACCAAAGAGGGGTGTTGGCGGTGGTTCTGTACAACAAAAAACTGTGCTCTTGTCATCCTACAGGTCATACACAGGACAGAGTTATTGCAGCAGTTCTTGATGATTAAGGAACAAATAAAGTGTGGCTTTGGAGGTTGAGAAGTCTCCACTTGCAGATTAATTCTGTCCTAAATGCAATAGCATACAAATACTAAGTACAGTTGAAAAATAAATAAATAATTAAAAATTTGTGATTATAGTAATCATAGACTACACACACCACCAGCACTAACCGGAGTTCCACATAATTAGGGGCAAAAATGTCCTTTAATATTTTTTGGCTCCAAGGAAAGAGGAAATTGTGGTTTAATATGCTTTAACCTTAGGAGACCAATGAATTCAAATTGACTGAGTTATAAAAAAACAACACACACACACACACACACACACACACACACACACACACACACACACACACACACACACACACACACACACACACACACACACACACACACGATCAAACGACATTTCAAAGATTGTTTGACATAAAAATAAAAACAACCAAACAAGCTTACTTTTATGTGCCCCAGTTAGGACGAGGTGCCGACTCATAGTTGTGTCCCCCCAGACAGACAATAACACATTACAGCTTTCTCTGTCATGGTGAAGTGGTCAGATAGCTAATTGGACGGCGGGAGGAGTGTGACTAGTGTGGGGAGAGTTTGGCATTCGGGTGTGAGAGACTGTATGGGTCAGTATTTTGGGGGAGTTTGGGGTGTGTATGTCTGAGAATTCTGGTGTCTGTGTGTGAGAAAGTACATTGGCAAAAAAACGCTTGTGAGCTGTTTTTGTGTGTGTGTGTGTGTGTGTGTGTGTGTGTGTGTGTGTGTGTGTGTGTGTGTGTGTGTGTGTGTGTGTGTGTGTGTTTTTCTGAGATATCTGCAGGGGTGGGGGTATGGAGCATTTGGGGTGGTTGTGTTGGGACAGGATTTCCTGGATCTTACAGCTGGGTGTCTGAGAGTCTGCCGGCCTCTGGGTGGAGTCCGACGCCCCCAAACTCTCCTCCGTCTCCGTGCCCGGGTCAGTGACGTCAACTCCCTGGAGGACGGTGACAGAAGTGGAAATAAAAGAGAGAAAAGGAAGAAAAAAAAAAAAGAGGGGGACGGGACGGACAAAAGAATGATTGAAAGGGGGGAGAGAAAAGGACATTGTGAAAGAGAAGAAGTGATATTTAAAGGAAAATGGAGGAGTTATGGGACAGTTCCCAGACTGTACTGGCTCAACACAAGCTAGCCATGACTCATTTTCTCCACACCAGGTACACCATACACAGAAATGCACCCCGTGACCTTATTTGGAATTGTAATATTTACCTACAGCTTATCTTCCAGGCTTAAATTTAATATTAAATAACGCTTAAAGGTCTGCAATATGTGACCCCACCGCCTACTTAAGTGTCACATTTAAAAATGTCACATTTGGGTTTTTTTCTTCCCTCGAATATGAAAGTATAGAATCAGATCTTCAAAACAAGGCATCACTTGTGGGAATCAAGCAAGTATTATGGGAGCTATGAATTATGCTGTTTTGAAAACAGAAGTTCTGAGAAATCCGGCTTTAAATTTTTAGAAGCATTTCCAGACTTTTTCAGAACAAAACACCCATTTAGAAACACAATAAGAACTTTTAATAGTTACATATGGATAGCGCTGTACCCCTTCAATGAGATAATGTTCAATGTGTTTTTCGGAAATAATATTTTTATAATTAATTTATTCAAATATTGTATAAAATGCATATTTCAAGTTCATGTCTTTTCATTCTCAGTTGAAGCTCACTATACCATAATGTCCCCTGTATTATTCTGTAACTTCTAAACATTTCCTGCCTTTACTGTTTAATACCAATGATAGTTTGAAGAAGGTGGCCCATTTCAGATGGTGCGCATGAAATCACCAGGCAACAACAACTCCCAGAATGCAATTGGCAAGGTCCTCCCAGCCATTTGAATTCTCGGAATTAATTTCCTGGAGCGGAGACAGTCATGAGCATGTAGCCTGGACTTTTACATTTTTATCTAATATTTCGGAAATCAAACTTCTAATATTTCGAAATCAAACTTGGGGGAAGTTGCTCAAAGGTACTGGCGCTGAAGGGAAAAAATAAAAAACACCAGATTTGAGTAATAGCATTTCCATGGTTAAAATAAACAAACCTGCTATAATCTCCTTTTGGACCAAAAAAGGAATTTACGTTTTCCATTTTTCCCCCCACGCACAGCCAACGGTACAGCGCTGCGAAATGCACCGGGTCACATTTCATTTCAACGCACCGTCAAGAGCTGGTGCCAGACAACGCCACAAAGGTCAGACACTGACTCTTCTCACACGACAAACTTAAGTCTACACAGGCGGCAGTGGTTACAGCGCAGGAATAAGAGCGCAGGCGTGGGCGCGTGTGTGAGACGGGGGAATGAAGCAGAGTGGAAATGCTGAGTGGGAGAGGGTGTGTGTGCAGCAAGGGCGACAGGGATTAGCACTGCGTACTGGAAGAGATTAAAGAGAGTGTGTGTGTCGGTTGGGTTTACCTCCGTGTCGTCTCCTTCGTAGGCGTCATTCCCGTCTCCGCTCCCTTCGTTGCTGTCCTCTCCTTCCTCCACCATCCCTCCATCATCCTCCTCGTCATCCTCCTCATCCTCCTCCTCTTCATCGTCTTCGTCATAGTCCTACATCAACCAGTGGAGGCACGCAAGTTTACAGACACCAGAATGTACCCGACAACACGTTTTACTGACTGAGGGACATTTAACCCACCTGCTCCTCTTCGTCATCCTCCTCATCCTCGTCTTCATCCTGCTCGTCCTCGCTCTCCGAGTCAGTTTCTATGACGATGACATCCTGCTGCGGCTGTTCGGGAATCTCCGAGTGCAGGCTGACCTCCACCTCCACTGTGACAGACTGGGAGGCCATCTCGTCGTCGCCCTGCTCCAGCTCCGCAAAGCCCTCACCCTGTTGCGGTTTCGCCTTTTTATTAGAAGTTTGTATTCTGTCCATGATGTGACAAAAGCATGTTTGACCCTGAACCGAGTCAGGTTCGCAGGATAGTACGTTTAGATGAGTGAGGTTTGGATAAATGTCCTTCTACTGGGTGTTTAACAAAATGATGTTTCCTGAAATACATTCATTTTTATTAGTCCATTCTATGTTATGGGACATGAATAATTGCAAATTGTTTGTCTTTCATCCTGATGGGATGGTAACTAAATATTGATAAAACATATTGTAGCTGACCTGGCTGAGCTCTAGGCCGCCCTGGGAGTTTGTGGGAACCTCTGCCTCAGTGCTGTCCTCAGCCAGCACCTCCTCCTGAGACACACAAGGACAACAATCAGCGCTCAGACACGCATCACACACACATCACATCACTGGAAACTTACAGCAACATGGAGCTACTTTTCAAACTTCATCCAAGTTTGTTTCCTCTGAGCCAAACCCCTTTCTGGTTTCTACCGCTCCCTGTGTACATGAAATTATTATTATTATAAATAAATAAATAAAAGCAGTCTCACCTCAGGCCCCACCCTCTGGATGAGGCGTAATTTCTTGGGGATGGGGGTCTCGGAGGGGTCGTCCTGAAGGGCCTCTGTGTCTGCAACCACTGCAGCACTGTCCTGCTCCTCCTCACGAGGCCTCTTGGACGCCGAGGAAGACCCTGGTGTGGCTGAAACTGGACATGGGTTCCAGGGTCAAGAGGGCAATTGTCGTAGTCACGCACTGTAGAGTTTGCTTGTTCTATAAACATTAACTAATGTGTTTTATAAAAAAAAGTTTTTTTCTTTGCTTTTAAATAAAACTCATTTGAATATAATTTCCTTTATATGCTTTAATAATCAATTGAATCTATATCACAATATGACAATATCTAAATTTCAGTATATGATTAAGTGTGATGCTGACGTAACGCTCAGCAAAGCTCTAAATGTAAAATGACTCCCTTACCAGTAGCGAACACAGCTGAGGAGGTGGAGGGCCTCTCCACCTGAGAGGTAGGCGCCGCCTCCATCAACACGGGTGGTGGTTCCTGATTGGCTGGCTCTGCGTGACTCAGGCTCTGTTGCTGTGTTGGTTGGACGAATGCAGTGGCCTGCGTCTGGGTCAGCTGCACCGTCAGCATGGGCCCGGCCAGGGTGGTCTGTACATTGGGACTGGTGGAGCGAACCGAGCCGCTGGCGCTGCCGTACACGGTCACATGCTCCACCGGGGGACCCTCGGTGGACTGCATGGCTGGAGGGAGGGACGAGTTATTGCAAATGCCGAGTCCGGACTGCGTGACCCTGGCCTGGTTTTACACTCGCCAACGGGTTTTTGGAGGTTACTGAGCAAAGCCCCCGATTGGAGGAAAATCCTAGCGTTCGCAGACAACGGCGAGATATCAAGCAGGTTTAATATCTGGTCGTGTCGGGATCGACTTGGGAGTCAAGCTACAGCCAATGAGAGCAGACACGGAGTGAGGGGAGGAGTCGAGAGTATGCTGGAGCAGCAGCCGGAAATATAAATCTCTCTCTCTCTGTCTCTCACAGTGATCAAAAATGAAAAGAATCCTGTGTTGGGCATGGTTTGTGCCATTTCCGGTGTCACGTGTGTTTTCGTGACAAAACGTAATTTGGTGAAACCACAAGGACTTAAAGATTCCCGATCACAAGACAGAAAGTCGTGTCGTGTCAACAGTACAGCAACCTGACGACTTTGAAAGTCATGTAGTGTGCCCATTGCATAAAAAGGCCTCTGCCCAAGCTACCTTTCAGAGAAGGAAAATGTAAAATCTTTATTCATGAACACTGCTGAGTACTATGCGACATTGTCAATCGTGAATATGCATGACATTCAATCTATTACAAAAACAGGAATTGCAGTTATTTTTAAAGGGATACTCCAATCCTGCATGATAATTGTGTTGGCGACAGAGGGGGTCAACTAGCCTGGTCCCTGTGAAATTGGGGAAATATACCGCCCATCATCTCAAAAGCAGAGTTATACATATTGTATCTCTCTGAAGAGTTAAAGTAAAGACATAACACCTAGATATTATTTTTAACGGCGCTACTTTTAGAATATCCCTATGAACAGTATGAAGAGGGGAGGGGTGAAATGCAACTTTTGGTAACTGATGACAATGACAATCTCAATCGACCTCACTGACCTTCCTGGCTCTCCACCTGCGTCGTGGGCATGACCGTAGCGGTGGGTGTTGGGGTGGGCACTGTGGCCGGGGTGATCATGGGCCTGATGCTTGCCCTCGGAGTGGGCTTGTTCCCAGGGTTGACAGGCTGCTTGCTGGCTGTAGCCACCAGAGGGGTCGGCTTGATGTTGGCAGTTGGGGGAAGTTGCTCGGAGGTACTGGTGCTGGAGGGGGAAAAAATAAAAAACACCAGGGGTTTGAGTAATAACATTTCCATGGTTAAAATAAACAGATCAGAAAAAGATTAATAAATGTGCATCATACCTGCCCCTGTCAGCAGCTGGGGTGGTCTTGAGACTGATCTGTCTCTGCTCTGTGCTCCGCTGCTGTTCCTGGGTCTGACATTAGAGGACCACATTTACAAATTACCTTTCCATCACAGATTAAGCTTATCTGTGATCACTGCCTACTTTCAAATGAAACCTAAAATGTCTGGTATTTGCGTGTTGTTCTGCCCCTCACCTTGCTAGGTCCTGCCTCTGGGGGTTCGTCCCGCTGCTCTTGTCTCTCCTGCTGGCCCCGCAGGTCTCGGAGCTCCCTCTCCTGCCGGCTCAGACGGCCCTCATACTGGGACTTGAGCACGGTCACTCGCACCTCCAGCTCCTCACGCTGCTGCTTCAACTCCTCGTTTTCCTTCTGCAGCAGGTCTTTGGCAGCTGCAGCAAGAGGGAACAGAGTTGTCACTATAACACAACCACTGGGGGTCGGAAACTTATCAAAAAGTCTAAATTTGAGTACCATTATGGGGAAAAAAAAAAAAAAGATAATCACAGTAGCATAACACAAATTTTGTAATACACATTTACCTATTGCAGAGGAGCCATTTATTAGAATTAAGAGCATACAAAAAACTAATTGTAGACAGTTAATTTACATCAAGCCAACTGGTGAAAACTGACCTAAATAACAGTCTATTTATTGCTTTGTTTAAAATTCCCATTGAATTTATTATAATGAAATGCTCCCAAAATTTGGCTTTCCAAGCAAAACTGCCAAAAAGCCAAGTAATGAATAGTAGAGTTATCAGTGTTGACAATGCGTTGCTAGAAATTCATCCCTTGACTCAGTCTTCTCACCCATGAGCTGGTTGATCTTCTGTTTGGCACCAACGAAGGCCTTCCTGGTCTTCTCCTCCTTGTCGACCATCTGCTGCCTCAGTGTGTCCTCCTGTGAGGCCTTGTCCTGCAGTTCCTGCCTCAGCCTGGTCAGCTCCACCTGCAGCCTGGACGACTGCTCCTGGGCACTACGCACCTCCGCCTCACGCTCTCCAACCACCTGCGGAAGTAACAGGAAGAAATGTATTTTTCCTCTGAAAATTAAAAATACGAAACTACCAACCCCCCCACCATAACCAGTCAATTAAATCGCCAATTTAATCCTAACCTTGTTAAGGTTCTCAAGTTGCCCCTCCAGCTCTCTGGTGCGGTTTTCAGCCTGACCCAGGGAATCTCTCAAGCCCTGGAGCTCCTGAACTGAAGCCTGTCGGGCCTCCTGATCCTGGGAAGGTCCAGCTGCAGCCTCAGCCACCATCTGGAAGAAACACACCATCATAACAATAGTTAAACATGTGTAGAGGTTGTACTACTGCGGGAAAAAAAACATTTCACAACAACGTTTTTCTTTTCTCAAGAGTTGACCAGCTAATCTGGTAGTGGGGAAAAAAATAAATAAATAAAAACACAAACTGGATTTTGAATTCCGACTAGCCATCTTTTGAAATTAGAAAGTGATTAGTGCTTGAAACAACTAAAACATACATATCGCTTGACCCTCACCTTCTCGTGTTCCACCTTGACTTCTTCGTACTGGGTCTTGTAGCGCCGCCCGATCTTCTTGACCTGGGTGATGGTGGACATCCTCTCCTGGAGCTCGTGGTTCTTGACCTCCAGCTCCCTCTTCAGCAGGTTCCTCTCCTCCGTCACCCTGGCCAAGCTCTCACGCAGGGCCTGTGCCTGAGTCTGTAGGGAGGCCACCCTGTGGGGGAGGAATGGAGAGAGAGAGAGAGAGAGAGAGAGAGAGAGAGAGAGAACTAGCATTGAGCAGACGAGAGCAAGAACATTTTTGAGGAATATGATAGAAAAAGGATTGGATGCGGGGCATAAATTATAAAACATTGAATCGACAGTTAAGTCACATGTTTAAACACTGCAAGCTACTCAGGGCCTTACCTTGCTACTTCTGGTTTAAGTCTGCCGTTTTCCTCTGTGAGCTGCTGGATGCGTTTGAGGTGAATGTCTTTCTCGGACAGAAGGCGCTTGTACTCCTCTGGATCGGCATCTTTCTGCTGGCTCACCAGGTGCTAGACAACCATGTGGGGAACACAGTCAGTACATTGAAAAGAGTGCGACAAAATAGTGTATTTCCAATCTATTTCGTGAAAATTTGGTAATACTTTTCGCCCCAAACACACAAAAAAATAAAGTGTCTTGTGTATAAAATACATAATGAATCCTTTCCATTGACCTGCGTCCGATTCTTCCAGCGCTTTATTTCCTCTTCCAGAATCTTCTTCTCAGCCTGCAGCATGCCACTCTTCTCACTCAACTCAGAGTTTGCCTGCTGCATTGGCATGATGTCCGACTCCAGTTTACGCAGCTGAAAACACAGCAACCGATATACATTTGTAGTAAAAATGAAAATGTGGGTGTCAAAATCTTTAGTAACACTAACTTCAACACAAAACTTCCTCTCAAGGTGCAGTGTGTAGAACTCAGTGGCATCGAGTGGTGAGGTTGCAGATGGCAACAAACTGAATACCCCTCCTCATGGCGGTCTCCGTGAAAGAGACGGTGGCCATGAAACTTGCAAAATGCCGTCTCTAGAGCCAGTGTTTGGTTTGTCTGTTTTAGCTACTGTAGAAACATGCCGCTCCTCCATACGGGTCATTCTAAGGTAATGACATGATGATTATTATTTTCATGGGATTATACACTAATTAAAACATACATAAGAATACTATGCCATGCTGTAAATTTTATACATTACACCCTTACTCATAATTTAATGAAATAATAGAAATTTAGAAAACGTAATATTTCAACGTTAGATTTTGAAAAAGAAAGTGCAGGGAGCACCGAGCAGCATTTCTTGTAAAATGAACTGAAATTTTGAATCGATAAAAATAATTAATCAAATAGATCCCCAAAACAGGTTAATCTTACTGTTTACAATGTTTGTCAGTCTTTTTCCTGTAAACGTGAATAAATAAAGTAAAAATAAATAAAAATAAAATTAAAAATTGTAACCCTTCTCTCCAAGTCCCTGTCCCCACTAGGAATGTAATGAAAAGGATGCAATCCTTTAATGTATACCACGGTATCAAGCAACGACAGTGCTGAACCGTAGGCCTTTCCCTGTAAAACTGTACCAGCAATATACATTATGTTGCAAAGTTGAAGATGTAAACTTTAATTCACCCTCACCTTATGATGTCACTGCGCGGTAGCCTACGGCCAAATGATGTAATAAAACATCCAATAAGTAATTTTGCCAAGCTCCGTCGCTGTGCAATAGCAGGCGGCAAAACATTGTAATAATCCATCCAATGACTAATTTCTCCAAGCACTGCGTTCCACCATCTTCGTCACAACACAACAGAACTGCTTTAGGCCAATATTTTACAGCACGTGCATTAATTGCGCGCTCATCGGAGTAAGTGTAAACAAACAGGGCGGAACGTGGCGCCTTGGGAAATTACTCATTGGATGGATTATTACAACATTTGCTACTGAGCAGGGGCAACATAAGGTGAAAGTGAATTTATGTTGACATCTTCAATTTAGGAAATGAGTTGGATTTTAGAGATGAGTTGTCGCTTATTTTGCCTCTCCTGTGAATGTGAGAGCCCCGACATGCGCCTTCACATGCTGCGCTGCAGAGGCCTTCCCATGTGTAATTTTTTATCATATAAAATAATCATTAATTGAATATACAGGAAACGAAGGGGGGAAACAATACTGTGACAACAATACAGTATTTTAGTAGATACCGTAGAATACAGTGAAATTTCATACGGTTACATCCTTAGTCCCCAATAAGCCCTCAGTACTCCTAATTCAACAGCACCAGGCTATGGTGCAGAAAGCACAGTTGTTGTCTCCTTGCTTTACAGCAGCATTTTACAACACAGTGCTTTACGTAATCTGCACATGGGAGCAGGTGTAATATCGGCAATCATAGACAAAATAACAATTCCAACAACTTGAAAAATGATGAATATCCGACAGGCTGATAATCAGTCGACCCCTAATATTAACATTCCACACACAATCCTTACGACTAACCATTTAAATATGGGGTTTTGAATGCCTAAACAACCCTTCAGCCATAATGTTATTCAATGACTCAGAGGACACAGACTCCATGGTCTGTGGTTGCTACCTTGGCTTGGGCCTGCTCAAGCTCCTGCTCTATCCGGACCGTCTCCTCTCGCAGCATCTTGTTGGTCTCCATCAGGACGCTCATGGTCTCAGTCTTCTTCATAAGCTCATCATGCTGAGCCAGAGTCTTTGCTGTGACCTGGTTTTGAAAACAAGAAATACCGATGTAAAGATTATACAACTCTTTAAAACATACGCATTTCTTTGTAGCTTCCTGATGCTGAAGACATTTATTACTCGGGTGGGCAAGTTTGGCATTTAAGGCCACAGAATGTTTAGTTGTCCATAGTATTGAGCAGTCTGGTCAATAGGGCCAGGCGATATATTGACATAATATATGATGGTTGGGAGCGATGTGATGGTTAAATAACACTGCATGACAGGAAAGTAATACACACTTTTGTACTGTTCTAGATGTTCCCCTTAATGACTCTTGCTGCTTGGTTGTTATAGCTACATTACTAAGGCAAAGCAGATCCTGGTTATACTACTTTAAGAAGTTTCATAAATGTAGGTGGGGGCTGGCAGGCATGATGGCTCACCTTCATCCCCTCTCTCTCGGCACTCAGACTGTCCTGCACCTCCCTCAGCTCTCGCTCCAGATGCTCCACTCTCAGACGGTGGCGGAGGCTCTCTCCCTGAGCCACCTCAAAATGAGACTCTGCAATCTCCTTCTCCCGACGCACAAAACTGCGATAAAAGGAGGGACGAGGGTGAGGTCGTTTGACAGATGCAGCGAGGAGACCATGAAGAGAAAATAGGGATGGAGAACTGTTGCATTCTTTGTTTGAGCGTTTTGTTTAGTTAAGTGGTAAATTGAATTGTGCCTTGCTCCAGCACCAAGGTTTTCAGTTGAGATTAGGGTTTTGTTTTTTTACCGAAGTATCTCCAGGACTTGGTCTTGAGATTTTCCCTCCTCTGTGAGTGAGATGTTTATGGGGCTCTCTCCGAGAGTGCGCTGCAGATTGGCAGCCATTGTGCTGCTCATGGCCTGGATCTGCTCGTGGAGAAGAGTGTTTTGCCTCTGAAGCTCCTCAGAGCTACTCTCCAACTTGGACATCTCCTCCTGAACGACACAGAAAGAGATCCTTTGTCAACAATTATACTCTTACAAAAAAAGGTAAGGTAAATGGCTTCATCAATGGGATATAAAAGGACAATCTGACAATGTCAAATAGTCCAAAAAGCAAGAAGCAAAGTGAAATAAGACACATCATCACAAAATAAAAGTCATTATTCTGTGGATTTGTGTTTTATTTGCTGACAAACCTTGAGGATTTTTTCTTGCTCCCCCCAGGAGACTCTGGCCTCCAGCAGCTGAGCACCCAACCTCTGACTCCTCTCCTCAAGCTGGTGCCTGAGCTCGCCCGCCTGCAGGACCTGAGCTTTGGCCACCTGCAGGGCCTCCACATCAGCCGCGTGCAACATCATCTCTCGCTCATATTTTTCCTGCGCCTCCGCTGTCAGCCTGGCCTGGGGTGCGAGGGGTTTAAAAGAGATTTAAGAAGGAAGCCTCTCTATGCGCAAAACCTTTGATTGGCACGCGAAAAACATTTCAGAAAAGGCACAGGTGAATGTGGCAGCTGGTTTCTGACCTGCTCCTGACTGTCCAACAAGGCCTGCTGCTGCTGGGTTGCAGCCACCACCACCCTCTGCACCGCCTCCTGGTGGTCAGCCTGGGCACTGCTCAGACTTCTCTGCAGCTCACTCATCTGACAAATACACGTGTTATGCTCACAGATGCGAATCAAAACCATATTGATTTTTTTTCTTTTAATATATAAAGATGGACACTTATGAGATTGCTCAAAAGGCTTGAGGAGCTTATACTATTTCTTCAAAAAGGCTCAGAAAATGAGCAGAGCTCGGCTGTTCAGCGAGCTTGGGATTTAAGAAAGCGCCTCGTCAATTGAAACTGACATTAACATTGCTCACTGACATTGGTCGCTCTCCCGTCTCCGCTATGACTCAACAACGCCACACCATGGATTGCAGTTTAAATAATTGATGCATTGAGAGACCCAAGAAATCAACCAATCAGGATTTTTGCGTTATGAATTTTGAGAATCATATTTAGGGCATTACCAAATTCCTGGCAAATTATGCTCAATTTCACAGATCTAGATTCTCAATTATAACAGGTTTTAAAAGAAATATACAACATTTCACAGAGATTATTAAATTACACCTTTTAAGCACACACAGTTGGGCAGAACCGTTCATCACATGCAGTGACGTTTGATCCAGAAAATGTTTTATGTTTACATCCAATGGCACGGAAAAACACAACAACATAAAGTTTAAGATAAAAAGTTTTAAAAACTAAAAATAAAAAATCCAACACAGCCATTTGTTGAAAGACTCACTTTGCATGAGAGCTGAACATGCACTCTACAGTATTAAAATAATTTATTTCAAATATATTTGCCAAACAAATGCCAGATTCGTGCGTGGACAACACCACAGGTCCTTACATGTATGGAGATGATAGCTGTAGCATAAGCATGACTTGGACAAACGTCGTGGCTGACGCATTAGGTCATTTGTTGTCGTCACTGTAGTTTTTCTTAAGTACATCCTGCGGCTGATTCCAGCTTCGCTGCCATTGAAACAAACTGTAAAGTTGGTTTGACTCTGCATGGCACTTTGCCATTTCAAACTTGATTGAAGGCAGATTTCCTGGTCCATGATCCGATTTTCACGGCCGTGAATTTGGTATGGCCCTAATCATATTTTGTCCTTCGAAGTTCAGTTCCAGTTATTGTTGGTATTCGGCGACTGCTTTCTTTTTAATTTAAGATTTTAACTGTTTTTGAAGTTTTGCTTGCTAAAAAATCATTATAAACAATTAATAATTGGTAGCAGAATGGGATTTTGAGTAGTGTCCCTGTTTAAGAAGTGAAATTATATTCACTTGGTGGTTTTTCACTTTTCTGACAAGGAGTAAGCCGACACTTTTTGCTTTACCTGCTCCTCCAGAGAAGCCAGGGCTTTTTTCTTCTCTTCCTCAATCTCCTGCGTCTTCTTGTTAGCTTCCACAAGCTTCTGCTCCAGCTGTCTCTGCTGCTCCTCAGCCTCCTTCACACGGGCCTCGATTGAGCAACGCACCTGCTCCGTCACCTACACACAAATAAAAAATTGTTTGAATAAATACAACAGTAGAACAAAATAACATGAATACCAAACACTCATGAATGTTTTTGATAAGTCGTGATCTACAAGAAGCTGAGAGACCTCCCAGATACAGATGTTCATGTTTTAAGGCGATCCAAAGGGCCAACCTAGTAAACCATTAACCTCTTTTTCTTTGTCCAGAGACTCTTCCAAGCACTGGGCCATGGCTCTGTAGCGCTCCATGCTGGAGGTGGCGGTCCTCAGGGTCTCCGCTAGCTCTTCAGCCTGTGTCTCTGCCTGCTGCAGGCGGCCACGCAGGTCATCTTTATCCTGTGCTGAACCCTGGAGAGCTGGAGGGTGAAAGTTACACTCTAAAACCTCCATGGCAAGTGCTGGTGCAATAAAATAATAAATCAATAAAAAGGTGGCTGGTGGAAAGAAAAAAGGTTTCCGAGGTTGTAATCAAAAACTGAAAAAAGAAAAACATTGCTGTTAATTGTGCAAGTCAAAATAGTCAAAAATAATTTACATACAAGTCTTGTGACTTCATTAGCTGTTTTAACAAGAGTTTACTTTCCACAAATGAAAGTCACACAAACAGTTAATGGGCTTGCCTTCTGACTATGAAACATGTTAAAAAATAGGACAATTGTAAAATGAAAGTAGGGCACGTGTAAATATGGGACAACCGACTGACTAAAGGAACTACAATATTTAGAAATTTGCCAATTAAACTTGCCTGTACAATGTCCTAAAGA
Organism: Zeus faber; assembly: GCF_960531495.2. NCBI lineage: Eukaryota > Metazoa > Chordata > Actinopteri > Zeiformes > Zeidae > Zeus > Zeus faber. Next base: position 58,622,833 of record NC_137193.1, on the reverse strand, counting down.
TTTGTATCCTGCAGCCATGTCTAGCTCAAACATTACATTTACAGTGAAGACCACATTGTTTGGTTTTAACTTGGAGAAGAACAATAAGCATCTATTGCCATCTATCAGCATTCATGGATTGTTATGAAACGGCTATTCCTCTGTACAATTTTGCTTAAAATTGCTACGATGTTGATTAAATTGTGTGCATCTGCATACAGACCTCCGAGTACCATGGTGGAGGGGGCATGTCCGCCGCCTTGCTGCGGCCTGAGAGTGGTGCTCTCCAGCTGGGCTGCGCTGAGAAGTTCCCTGGTCTTCTGATGTGCCGCCACCTGGTGCTCAAGCTGCCTCTTGGCATCCAGCAGCTGGATCTGCGGATTATTCAAATGGAGGTCAGTTGTACCAATGCTTTAGTTTGATTGAATCACGGCCCATTTTTTCCCCCTCAAAAGAAACCTCACAGAAAAGAAAAAGAAGCTCAAGACTAAATGTAAAAGATCAATGTGTAATTTTAAAAGGTCATGACTTACAGATTTCAAAATCATATAGTGACTAGGCACAAGCTAAAAAGTGTTGACACGGATTATTACTTATCACAAAATAGATAAGTTATTCAATAGTAGTTATGTAGCTTAACATGCCCCCCCCCCCCACACACACACACACACTTACTTCCTGGTTTCGACTGAGCAAGTGGCGCTGTTCCACCTCTTGCTCCAACCTCTTCTGTAACTGGGAGATCTCCCTCTCCTGCTTCTCCACCTGGCTGTTCAGACGCTGGCGGGTTTCAGTTTCTGAACGCTCTAGAGTTTCCTACGACAAGGAGGGGGTGGGTATTATCAAACCCCTTTCACACACACATCCCTGAAATGTTCCACAACATTTCTTGCATGGGGTCAAGCAAAAATAATAATGATAATAAAATAATAATAAAAATTTATACAAAAACATTACTTGTCTCAAAAACTTGTTGAAAATGAGATTATGCCATGATTATTCATGGCTGATTCAGATTTTCTAAATATGACTGTTTATATTTTTTTGCAGTTTTTCGTCAGAAATGTATTTTTTATGAAAATGCTTCGTGCATACGCCCACATACATCCTCTTTGTGCACACAAGTGAATGAGTTTGTCCATGCACCGCACCATATGTCGCTCTACGGCCTCACCGTGGAAGTTCTTCTGCATGAGTGAAGACACAAAATTCGCAATTTTATTTTGTCCTTGTCGATTGGGCCCATCATAAACATGCCACGAAATAATCGAAGTTTACTTATATTTGATTGGTTGGTCTGGCCAGACATAGCGGGGAGAGCAGTTACTTCAAGATCAATTGACTTCTAGTGTTGCAAACTTCGCGACTTTCGCTAGATTTAGCGACTTATTCAGACCATCAGAGAACCATGCACACTGTCTGTACAGCTTTCTCCTCCGTCCCTCCCTCCGCCTTCATAAAGTGCGCTCCCCCTTTACTTACTTTCCTGAGGAGCATCTCCCAACTTACTAAACATAGTAAAAGGGATGTGCCCAGTCCACTGTCTGGTTCCTATCACTCAATAAACAACCAATTCAATCCTCTGTATTTTGCTTCAACAAATATAACGTGTGGTAAGTCATTTGTGTTTCAACATTCAAGTGATAATCTGTGAGGTTATTGTGTAAATGAAAACTACTTTATTTAGCTGGTACTTTTCAAGAATCAACCCTTCAATGTATTTCCGTTCAGTTTGTAGCTGGGTCCGCCACCCGCAAGAAGTTAAATTTGCAGCTGCGGTAAATTTCATAAACCAGTGTAGTTAGTCGTTGTTTGAGTGAGAGAAGGTCCTGTAACCAGGTGCAGAAAATGCAAAAAAGTTATGAAATAGTCACTGTTTAATTATGAAGATACAATAAAATTTTCCAATAAAGAAAAGTTATAAAAATGTTTGATGCTGGTGCTGTCTGTTATAGTTCTTGGAAAGCAAGAAAATCTGAATCTGCAGGTCAGAGAATTGCAATCAGTGCATCTCATATACGGCAGTCGTCAGCCCTACCTGGATGGCTTGGAGGTTGGTGAGCAGCAGGTTCTGGCTGCGCTGTTGGCCCAGGACAGCCTCCTTCTCTTGAGCCAGTCTGGACTCCTCTAGCTTCAGCATGTCCCTCTCCTTGCGGAGGTTCTCAGCACGGCCCTTGAATGGCAAAGGGGATAATATGTAAAACAAACAAACAAAATTTATAAAAAACACTAAAACATGTCGCATGATACAATAATTTGCTGAAAAATGATAGTGATATTTGAAAAGGAAACTATAATGAGGATTTTTTTTGAATTTTAATTTTATTTATCTAACAGGGACAGGGCACACTGAACATTGCTGTAAATGTGCCAAATTTAGCCAAGAGGCTATTGGTGGAGTAATTCAAGACTTACAATTTGAGATCAATAATTCAAAAGAAATGATTGAAACTCATTCGCTGAGGAATGATCTTGATCATTTAAGGTCTAAATTAATGACCCAAAACTGAGGTTGAGTACTGTATAAGGTTTACTTATTTTTATTAGATGCATTTTGGTTCTTTACTATATTACTGACATATTAATGTATTTTGAGTTGAATGTTTTGTATGAAAGGTAATATACAATTGATGCTATAATGTAGATGTTAATAATGTTATTAATAGAGGTAAAGCCCGCAGGGCTGCAATCCTATTGTTCTTGTTCGGCTTTTAAGCCTTTCCCTGTAAAACTGTACACGCAATATACATTTATGTTGCAAAATTGAAGATGTAAACTTTAATTCACCCTCACCTTATGATGTCACTGCGTGGTAGCCTACGGCCAAATTATGTAATAAAACATCCAATAAGTAATTTTGCCAAGCTCCGCAAGAACTGCTGGTGGCAATATTTTAGGACAAGTGCGTTACTGGCAGGCGCATAGGAGCAAGTGTTAACAAAGATGTCGGAACAAGGTGCTTTGCGAAATTACTCATATATGGAAATATATAACGGCCACGACAAAATCGGGTTCAAATCGGACTGAATTTGTGTAGTCTAATTCCGGCATTACAGAAACTTGGAAAACTGTAATACGTATATTACGTACAACTGAACCCTGTGTATTGCTGCCTGCAGCTATATTTATCATTATTATTGTTCAAGTGAACGATGGGGGGCCACACAGAAAGGTAGCCAACGGATGTAAACAGACACCTCAGCCATGTTGAGTTTCTCCTGGGCAGCCCTAAGGTCCTGGGTCATGCTGTGGATGGTCTGCCCACTCTTCTGAGCGGCGGCTACCATCTTCTGCTCCTTCTCTGTGAGTGAGGCAATCTCTTTCCTGTAGCCCTGCACATTGTCCTGCAGCATCTCATATCTACAGGAACAGGACGGAAGACAGTTGTGCATGCCGGAGTTGTGGCTCTACCAAAAAAATACAGCCTACTGCCATGGGAATGAGGCACAAATGGTCTGGAGTGAAAGTTTCATTCATCTTTAAGGAACAGCAACAGGTATCATAGAAGTGCTGCAGAAAATGTAAGCAATAGCCAGGTGACTAATAAACAATTAAAAGACTTCACAGGTGTCTCTTGTGTGTTGTGATGAATAGAATTTGAATAGAATAAAAGCAGACTTATAACTTCCAAATGTAGACCTATCAAATTTCAGTTTGGCATAAGCAGAGGAAAATCATCTATGATTGCACTCTTACCTTTTGGAGGCAAACTCCAGCTGAGTGGAGACCTTCACATTCTGGGAGCGAAGGTCTGAAAGCTGCTCCTGCAGCTTCTCACTTTGCTCCATCAGTACTTTGTCACCCTTTACACGCTCTTTCTTGTAGGTGGAGAACACCTCCTGCAACTGAAGATTCAACCAGCCCTTTCAAAATATTATTTATATATATATATATATATATATACATACACACACACACACATATATACATATACACACACACACACACACACACACACACACACACACACACATATACAAACCATTAAATATTATAACAATGCTTGTGCAAATTTTTGAACCTACTTGAGTACTAGTATGTCTAATGTTAAGTCTGCATCAGCTACACCAAATGTGTGTTAAGTCATAAGAATAAATTTTTTGTTAACTGGTTTCTTGAGCTTCCTTGCATGAAAACTGTTTGGTTACACAGCCCCCTAGTGGCAAAATAGTCATTCATTCTTATAGAGCCTCTAGTATAGCAATTCCAAAAGTGTGAGTGAAATGATTCAATAACAAAAATATAAATGTTAACTATTTTCTTTTTTTTTTTTAAACCCGCTGATTACATTTTTCCATAGAGAATGTAGTGAAACTTGTAAAGATAACACAGATCATAATCAAGTCTATCAGTGTTTAATTGACATAAGTAAATCCATTTAATGTATTTATTTTTAAAACTATTGGTTGATTAAAAACAAAATCAATTATTGATTTTATGATTAAAAGTGTTACTCAATACTAAGATGAAAAGTTATTTTGCTTAATTCCCCACACCACTATTCAGAATGAGCATTTATTCACCGACCAATGAACATGGACTCGCACGTGACACAAACCTGCCGCAAAGAAGCCTTGGCCTCCAATGCTTCAGTGGATTCTGTTGCTATGGACACGAGTGTGGTAGGCGTGGCAGCAGTAGGAGTGGTGGCTGGGGATCGGTGGGGGGTAGAAGTCAGAGAAAACTCCTCGGCCGACGTACCTTTGAAGAAAAAGGTAAATAAATAAATAAATAAATAAATAAATAAACAAACACATGGCCCAGTGCCAGTCAAGGAGCATAATAATGTCATAATAAATACAACTCGTAAAGTAATTCACAAAACACAGAATGAGAAACAGAGAATGACAATTGCCTTCTGTATGCCGGAAAACTGTGGTGGATACAAACAAATGGGGATGATTTCGGAAGACCCCAGTGTACCTTGCTGAGGGAAGCTGACTCCGGTGGCCTGAGCCAGGAGCATGCGGTACATGTCCCTCTGCCTCACGATGGACTCCGTTAATTGCATCTGCTGAGTGCGCTGCTCCTTCAGTGCCTCCAGCTCAGCTTGGGCCTTCTCGAGACTCTGGGCTAGTTCACTGCGCCTGGGACAATCCAATGGGCGATGCCAATATTTAGAGAGCAGGGTGACCGCAGGCCGATATATATAATGTCGATATCATGTCGGGTTTTTTTGGTTTCGCATCTGATAAAATACAACTATTTAATAATTATAACAAATACAAACACAAATTTGATGAACATAAATTAACATTTATTTAACAATAGCAAGATGTTGTCTGCATTGTCTCTGCAGTGCAATATTTTATATAATAAAAAGGTATCAACTAAATAAATGTCCATGGGTAATCAAAAAACCAAACTTTGTAAAAAATAAATAAATAAAAAATAATAAAGAAAATAAAAAAAATCTAATAATAATAAATAAATAAATAACTTATGAATAAAAAAACATTTTTAAACCATGAATGGAAATCGAGGCCGCAGATTTCTGCCATCCTGATGCCTGACCAAAATTTCGTACAAGTTGGGAAACTGAAAAATAAATAGATCCAAGTAAAAAGACACAGGAACGTACAGTGGGGCAAAAAAGTATTTAGTCAGCCACCAATTGTGCAAGTTCTCCCACTTAAAAAGATGAGAGAGGCCTGTTATTTTCATCACAGGTTATAGACTATGAGAGACAGAATGGGGGGAAAGAATCCAGGAAATCACATTGTAGGATTTGTAATGAATTATTTGGTAAATTCCTCGGTAAAATAAGTATTTGGTCACCTACAAACAAGCAAGATTTCTGGCTTTCACAGACCTGTAACTTTTTCTTTAAGAGGCTCCACTCCTTACCTGTATTAATGGCACCTGTTTGAACTCGTTATCAGTATAAAAGACACCTGTCCACAATCTCAAACAGTCACACTCCAAACTCCACTATGGCCAAGACCAAAGAGCTGTCAAAGGACACCAGAAACAAAACTGTAGACCTGCACCAGGCTGGGAAGACTGAATCTGCAATAGGTCAGCAGCTTGTTGTGAAGAAATCAACTGTGGGAGCAATTATTATAATCTCCCTCAATCTGGGGCTCCACGCAAGATCTCAACCCGTGGGGTCAAAATGATCACAAGACCGGTGAGCAAACATCCCAGAACCACACGGGGGGGGACCTAGTGAATGACCTGCAGAGAGCTGGGACCAAAGTAACAAAGGCTACCATCAGTAACACACTACGCCGCCAGGGACTCAAATCCTGCAGTGCCAGACGTGTCCCCCTGCTTAAGCCAGTACATGTCCAGGCCCGTCTGAAGTTTGCTCAAGAGCATTTGGATGATCCAGAAGAGGATTGGGAGAATGTCATATGGTCAGATGAAAACAAAATAGAACTTTTTGGTAAAAACTCAACTTGTCGTGTTTGGAGGAGAAAGAAAGCTGAGTTGCATCCAAAGAACACCATACCTACTGTGAAGCATGGGGGTGGAAACATCATGCTTTGGGGCTGTTTTTCTGCAAAGGGACCAGGACGACTGATCCGTGTAAAGGAAAGAATGAATGGGGCCATGTATTGTGAGATTTTGAGTGAAAACCTCCTTCCATCAGCAAGGGCATTGAAGATGAAACGTGGCTGGGTCTTTCAGCATGACAATGATCCCAAACGCACCGCCCGGGCAACGAAGGAGTGGCTTGGTGGGAAGCATTTCAAGGTCCTGGAGTGGCCTAGCCAGTCTCCAGATCTCAACCCCATAGAAAATCTTTGGAGGGAGTTAAAGTCTGTGTTGCCCAGCGACAGCCCAAAAACATCACTGCTCTAGAGGAGATCTGCATGGAGGAATGGGCCAAAATATCAGCAACAGTGTATGAAAACCTTGTGAAGACTTACAGAAAACGTTTGACCTCTGTCATTGCAAACAAAGGGTATATAACAAAGTATTGAGATGAACTTTTGTTATTGACCAAATACTTATTTTCCACCATAATTTGCTAATAAATTCTTTAAAAACCAGACTGTAATTTTCTGGATTTTTTTTTTCTCATTTTGTCTCTCATAGTTAAGGTATACCTATGATGAAATTAACAGGCCTCTCTCATCTTTTTAAGTGGGAGAACTTGCACAATTGGTGGCTGACTAAATACTTTTTTGCCCCACTGTATGCACGGTGCAGTGTTGTCTGGAGGAGAGGGAAACTCCACTCCAATTCTCTTAGTTACGTTTACGATTTGTCTCAAATACAAAGTATTTACAAACAGCACTGCTGCTAATTTCTTTCAAAAGCGGTCGCGGAGGCTCTGCACTGACTATCTTTATTGAGTAATACCATAACAAACCGAAGCGCATGACACTAGTGAAGACAGCCAGTGAGTGATGGGAGGTGGGGCTATGTGGGCGCTACCGTGGTGTGTGTGTCAACTCGCTGTTAGAGTAGAGAGAGTGAGGAAGCAGCTACTACCGGTATATCGATAGTGCAGTAAATGAGTATCGAAACTGTTTCAAATATTTAGAATCGATATTTATAGAAAAATCTATATTTTTGACGACATTAATCCGCAGACATTTGTTTATCGGCCTCATTTAGGGCTGGGTATTTGGCAGGGTCTCGCAGATTAATTTTGATACATGGTCACCATTTGAGTTGATATTGATGAGATAATATATTTATAAATAAAAAATATTTCAAGGAACAAATTCAGTCCAAAACAGTGAAAAATTTGCAACTATTTTGGTATTAAATTTAAGCAGAATATCTATAGAGTTTTCCAATCAATTCAGAAATTGAAAATAATTGAATTGTATCAAATTTCGATTTTTCAACCTCAATATTTTTAAGTTATAGTTGCTTTATATAGCGCTAAAGCAGCACTATGTAACCTTTGGTATTTGGCGCGCCTACAGTTTGAGTGCAATTGCACTTTTACACCAGTCGTAAAACCCGGTCTGGTGTCCAAAAATAATTTATTTTACCAGATAAAATTCGGCCCCCTGCTACCAGTGTAGGTGCCAGATGTGGTCGCCCTGGCAGATCGCTCGCAAGCGCAAGTTAGAGGGTATAGCAAATCCTGTGGCGCAATGACAGTGGGGGCCAATGGGCACCAGCTGCTGCATAGCACACCACTGGCCCGTCTCATCTACATCGTCGGCAGGTGGAGATCAGAAAACAAAAAAAAAAAAAACACAGTAATTACCGGAGCCAAACATCAAAAATGTAATGTGCCGTAGAGCTTATGCACTTTTCTACCGGTTTCATACCTGAACACAGTAGTTACATAATGCAAGAACAAGCGTTCGGCGGGAATGAAAGAGGTGCCAGTCTCCATATTAGAAGTCAGTGTACCATCAAAATAGTTCTGAAACTGTTATTTTAAAGGTAAAAAAAATAAATAAATAAAAAATCTGGTTTGTATAAAACTACTGTACAACAATATTGATATTGATGAGATATCTAAATGCTCCAAAGCATGTAGTTTCTGAATGATTTTTAATTAGATGATTCAATATCTATCTCTGGTATCATGTAGAAAGTGGGCAAAATGTCTCATTATTAAAATTATTATGATCAATATTAAAATTAAACCTTTCCTGAGTTTTCACCAGGGATTCATTTAGTATAATCTCAGAGGACATGCTGCCAAAACAAACACAAGACCTTATGTATGGATTGGCCTGAAAAAAAAAACGTACTTGATGCCCACAGCTTCAAACTCCTCTTGCTCTTGGGCGTCGCCAAGCTCCCTGAGGGCCTGTAGGAGGCGCTGGTTCTGCTGCTGCAGCTCCTCCACGCTGCGGAACGTCACTAGGTGCTGGCTGATGACTTCTGATGCACTGCCGACGTCGGAAGAACTCACGTCCTCCTCCTGGACCACGTGGTTCCCACGCGCCTCCTCCAACTCGATGAGCAGCACACGCACCTGCATTCATTTACACAGCACTTTATGGAAAACCGAATCCGAAGTGTGCTTTACGGAAAATGGAGACAACTTACTTGCTGAGCCATGTCTCCCAGCTGAACTTCAAACCTTTGGTTGTCCCTCTCCAAGACGGAGGAGTGCTTGTTGGCCTCATCAGCCTCCCTCTGTAAGCGATGCACCTCCTAAAAAATCACACACACACACACACACACACACACACACACACACACACACACACACACACACACACACACACACACACACACACACACACACACACACACACACACACACACACACACACACACACACACACACACTCTTTCTTGAGCTGTTTTCATATTTGCACAATGAGAAGTCATTGTGCTTTATGCATTTACACTATTCAAATTATCTGTGTTCTTTTAAATGAGACTCATTAAAATTAGAACCGTGTTTGAAGAGTCTGATCTCAAAAGCACATAGCTCATGTGAAATTATGGCACCTTCACAGCCTGTTCTAGTTTGGCCGACAGGCTGGCCACCGACTTCTGCATGCGCTCATGCTCGTCCCTCTGCCGCTTGAGGATGGGGGCCTTGGTCTCCACCTCCTGCACAATGTCATCCAGGTACTGGTTGACCCGCTTGTTCTCCAGGCGCTCGAACTGCAGCTGCTCCTGGGTCTCCACATAGGCAGAGTACAACTGGGAACAAAGATAGTGGTTAGATAAATGGTTAGTTAACCATTTAGAGTACTGAGGTCTCAAAATGTCCCTCAAACATTACTTCTTTCTACTTAATGTCTTGCAAATATTACACCCTTCTACGGTTATGGTCTAAAAAAATATTTATACCTTGAACTACTGATCTAACAATCCTGGTCATTGGGGGTGATACAAGTTCATAGCATCAGTAGTGAACAAATGGACATGCTCACACATTTGCATGTTTCACAACAACGAACATTCTGTACATGTTGACCTGTTCATCCCTCCCTCTGCAAACCCAACATCTGCCTGCAGCATCATACACACCACCATCTCCAAACTTCAAACTCAACACCCCAGTGCCCACATCATCATGTCGGGAGACTTTAACCATGTCACCATGAACAGAGTTCTGCGACTTTCAAACAGTACTTGAACTGTCCTACGAGAGAGGAGAGGACCCTGGACCTGATGTATGCTAACATTAAGGATGCATACATCTCCTCTTCTCTCCCCCCTCTGGGCAGGTCAGATCACAACCTGGTTCACCTCAAACCCTGCTATGTGCCTCTGGTGAAGAGGAAGCTTACGACCACAAGGACTGTGAGGAGGTGGTCGGAGCAGGCTTATGAGGCACTGCAGGACTGCTTTGAAGTGACTGACTGGCCTGCACCCTGTGAGCCCCATGGGGAGGACATTGATGGGCTCACGGAGTGCATCACGGACTATATCAACTTCTGTGTGGACTGCAATGTCCCAGCTCGGACTGTCACCTGTTACGCCAACAATAAACCATGGATCACCTTCTTCTTTTTGCACATTTTTAACTGTACATTTTACACTCTATATAGATATGTTTATAACATATAGATATGTTTATATATAAATATGTTTCTTAATAATTATTATATGTTGTATGTAAATATGTTGTATGTAGATTTGGAGCTGTAACAAAAGTAATTTCCCCCTGGGATTATTAAAGTATTTCTGATTTCTGATTCTTCTGCTGTTTGGATACTGAAATTCAGATGAACATACCTCTGTCAGCTTCATGCCAGGTTTTATTTTAGCTACTACTGCTGCGGTTGGAGACATTGTTGTGACTGGTTCCTCTGACAGCAACGAACTAGATCCAGCAGGTCCTGGAAATAAAATGGAAAAAAAGGTAATATTCTAAGTATGTAGTATTATGATCATGTTAAATTTAAAACCCTTACAAGGAGGTCACAGATCAGTATTTGTCGGCGAGAATTCGCTTTTTTTTTTTTTGCCTCCCCCCTCATCATGGGGGGCTTTAATCAGTGCAAAAAGGACATGTCTACATGTTGTCATGACACACAAATAAACGTAAAATAAGTACATAGCCCCATAGTGAAAACCTCTGGCTCACCTCTGTGCTTCCAGTCTGACAGCAGTTCATTGGCGTTGTCCAGCTCTTTCTCAAGGCTCTGGATCCTCTCCTGAAACTCAGCGACGGTCTTGTCTTTGGCACCGTTTATCTCCTGAAGTTTCTCCTCCAAGGCCTTGTTTGCTGTGGTGAAGCGAAAGAAAATGCACATTTAGAAATGTTGAAGTATTAGTACATAGTAGACACTATAGTCAACATATAGACAGTCAAAATATCATATATTCACAAATCCAGATGAATCTATAAGACCTAAAAAAAACGAATAACCGCTAAAATAACAAGAATGTTTTTTGTTGTTCCTCGGGAAATAAAAATAATAACGTGCATGTGATACACAGCACATACATACAGTATTATACACAGTTAAAAGGCAACCAGTGGTCCAATACTGCATGATAAGACTTTGTAATTCTCTGTGCTTACCTTCTCCAGCATCCTTCAGAAGCTTCTGTAGCTTTTCCACTGCACGCATCAGTTCATCACTCTTTGCCTCAGAATCTGCCGCTGCTCCCTGTAACCACAGACTGATCGTTAGTCCTGGAAAACTCCTTGTAACCGAGACACGCCACAGCACCCAAGTTATGTTTAGCAGTACCTAATTAAGTTGTTAGACAGCTTTAAAGACCAGGGCTTTGTTTGCTATGATTGATTCTCCTTTTACTTACCTTGTACAAATTGGAGAGCTTGATGTTGGCATTAAGCTCAGTCCTGAACTTCTCCTCCATGCTGGCATGTTGCTCCTTAGCCTAGAACCACACAGTCAGTCAATAAAAAAATTGTCACAATTTAAAGGTTAAAGTACAACACACAACCAGACCAGGGTCTGCGGGACAGGAGTAGTGCGAGTAGGGCGGGGTCTTCAGGGTGCCCTGCGCCATGTGCACTGGTCTACGTGGGTGGGCACTCGGGGTTTGTGGCTGGGTAGAACACCAGATGGTTGCAATATGGCAGGCCGTTGGTGGTCATGGGGATCCCCGCCGGGTCGCGGGCATTTCTGGCAGAGTGTCGGCCTGTTGGCATGGGACCAGGACCGGGACCTGGACCTGGCCTGTGGTCCGTGCCTGGCACCCCTCGGCCCGGTTTCCCGGTGCGTCGCATGCCTGCATGTGGGGGGTGGGTTGCTCTTCAGGGGTGCAGGGTATCCTCACACTCTCTAGGACTGGTTTATTCTCCTCAGGAGAACACTCAACACCACCACCAATTCTCCTCAACACCATGAGTGGGTGTTGCTCCGCAGGCTCCCAGATTCTCCGGGGACTGGGAGGTCTTCTGTGGATGCAGGGCATGGTGCTCAGTGTGTTCCTGTGGACGTGGAATGTATATGGCTGCGAGAATAAGGGGTGGCTGTGGGGCCTATTCCGCCGCTTGAAGGCACGATGATATAATTCCGACCTAATTGGGACAAGTCTTGTGCACAACACACAGCACCAGCACCTGCTTCGAACAGACCCCCGAACACCATCCTGATTACATCCTTCTCCTCCTTTACTGGCATAGCTATCACAGGAATAGGCCATATGACAAAAACCGGTTCCAATTTTCCTGGACCTAATTATGTTTTGTCAAGACATGTCATCTGAAGTTTGTGTGTGTGTTTTTCCAGGTACATGTTTGTTTCTAAGTTTATTTGTCTCACCCGTGGCTATTCTCCCCTCTTGAAGAAGTTATGATGATTAGTTGATTATAGACCAACACATGGTAAAATTGTTCTCTAAAGAGGGGGATTGCTGGCGGTCTTGTATAACAATGAGGCTGTGCTGTTATCCCACAGGCTGTCCACAGGACAATTATTGTAGCAGTTCTTGATGATTAAAGAATCAATGGAGTGGCATTGCAGGTTGAGAAGTTGAACTCTACTTGTAGATTAACGCCGTCCTAGATACAATGGCATACAAAAACGCTGTTGAATGCCAAGCAGGCTGACAGCACAGGTTAAAAAAATAAAAAATAAAATAAATTTGCCTTTCCCCTGTTAAAGGGGGGTGACCCGAAAGTCTTAAACAATTATAGGCCCTCCTATAAATCAAAAAGCAACATTGTGCAGCCCTTTTCATTGCCTCATCTAAGGCTTTTGATAGTGTGGATCATTCAGTATTGAAGCAAAGATTTATCAGTGTAGGTCTGTCAGAACAAACTGTCTGCTGGTTTGATTATTATCTATCAGGCAGATCTCACTGTGTGAGGCAGAAGGTATTACTTCTGGTTCCCTTAGTGTATCCAAGGGCATGCCTTGGGGATCGGTCCTGGGATTAGTCCTACTCATTAAATATATAGTGGGGAGAACAAGTATTTGATACACTGCCGATTTTCCAGGTTTTCCCACTTACGACGCATGTAGAGGTCTGTCATTTTTATCATAGGTACACTTCAATCGTGAAAGACGGAATCTAAAACAAAAACCCAGAAAATCACATTGTATGATTTTTAAATAATTTATTTGCATTTTTATCGCATGAAATAAGTATTTGATCACCTACCAACCAGTAAGAATTCCGGCTCTCACAGACCTGTTTTTCTTTAAGAAGCCCTCCCATTCTCCACTCATTACCTGTATTAACTGTACCTCTTTGAACTTGTTACCTGTATAAAAGACACCTGTCCACACTCAATCAGACTCCAACCTCTCCACAATGGGCAAGACCAGATAGCTGTCTAAGGACATCAGGGACAAAATTGTAGACCTGCACAAGGCTGGGATGGGCTTCAGGACAGTAGGCAAGCAGCTTGGTGAAAAGGTACCTAATCCTAATCTACCTAGGTACCTAGGTCTAATAATTGCGCCAACAACTGTTGGCGCAATTATTAGAAAATGGAATAAGTTCGAGATGACAGTCAATCTCCCTCGGTCTGGGGCTCCATGCAAGATCTCACCTCGTGGAGCCTCAATGATCATAAGAAAGGTGAGGCATCAGCCCAGAACTACATGGCAGGACCTGGACAATGACCTGAAGAGAGCTGGGACCACAGTATCAAAGAAAACCATAAGTAACACACTACACCATCATGGATTAGAATCCTGCAGCGCACGCAGGGTCCCTCTGCTCAAGCCAGTGCATGTCCAGGGCCGTCTGAAGTTTGCCAATGACAATCTGGATGATCCAGAGGAGGAATGGGAGAAGGTCATGTGGTCTGATGAGACCAAAATAGAGCTTTTAGGTTTAAACTCCACTCGCCATGTTTGGAGGAAGAAGAAGGATGAGAACAACCCCAAGAACACCATCCCAACCGTGAAGCATGGAGGTGGAAACATCATTCTTTGGGGAAGCTTTTCTGCAAAGGGGACAGGACGACTGCACCGTATTGAGGGGAGGATGGAGGGGCCATGTATGGTGAGATCTTGGCCAACAACCTCCTTCCCTCAATAAGAGCATTGAAGATGGGGCATGGCTGGGTCTTCCAGCATGACAACGACCCGAAACACACAGCCAGGGCAACGAAGGAGTGGCTCCATAAGAAGCATCTCAAGGTCCTGGAGTGGCCTAGCCAGTCTCCAGACCTGAACCCAATAGAAAATCTTTGGAGGGAGCTGAAAGTCTGTGTTGCCCAGCGACAGCCCTGAAACCTGAAGGATCTGGAGAAGATCTGTATGGAGGAGTGGGCCACAATCCCTGCTGCAGTGTGTGTAAACCTGGTTAAGAACTACAGGAAACGTCTGATCTCTGTAATTGCAAACAGAGGTTTCTGTACGAAATATTAGGTTCTGTTTTTCTGATGTATCAAATACTTATTTCATGAAATAAAATGCAAATGAATTACTTAAAAATCATACAATGTGATTTTCTGGATTTTTTTTTTTTTTTTTGATTCAGTCTCACAGTTGAAGTGTACCTATGATAAAAATGACAGACCTCGACATGCTTTGTAAGTGGGAAAACCTGCAAAATCAGTAGTGTATCAAATAGTTGTTCTCCCCACTGTATCAACAGTCTTGATAAAATTGTTTCCAATGCAAATTTCCACTTTTATGCAAGAATACTGTGATATACTCCTCTGCACCTTAACCAAACCAGGCTCTTGGTCAGCTACAACTTGCTTTTAATATTGTACACCGTACATTGTGTGATTTAAAACTTATTTTGAAGGCTGACAAAACAAAACACCATTATTCAGGGCCCAAGATCGAGTCGTATCTCAACACAAATATCTAGGAATGGTGATTGATAAATGTCTTTTAGCCTCACATTCAGAAATTGCTGAAAAACACTGAAGTTGAAATTGGGTTTTTTAATTTTACAAGAGTCTTGCTTTTCCTTCTAGGCCAAAACTGGACTATGGCGATGTTATATACATGCATGCATCATCAGTGCTGCACCATGCAGCACTGAGGTTTACTTCAAATTTTAAAGCCCTTACTCACCATTGCTCTTTGTATGCTCGGGTGGGATGGTCTGCCTTGTCCACCCGTAGACATAACCATTGCATGGCATGTTTATATTTACAAGACTATTCCTGGTCTGCTTCCATCTTAACTACGGATCTACATCCCTCAGAAAAGCATGGAAAGATTTTGTCTTCACTCCCAGGACTTATTCCTAGTATCTGTCCCTCAAGTCCCTACTGAATTGGGAAAAAGGGCATTTAAGTATTCTGCTCTCTCTGCTTGGAAACAGTTGCAAAATTACCCGATTCTTCGAGAGCTGGTCTCACTCGATGCATTTAAGTAATTTTAAATTACTTGGAGGAATCTGGCTGTAGATGTTTCGACTGATTCATTTTGTGCCCGTTGATCCCTATTTTGATACTGACAACTTATGACTGATTTTTTATTTTATAATTCTGTAATTTATTCTTTATTTTCATTGTAAATTGTTGTAAAATGTTTTTTTATGTCTGCAACTCTGCTAATTGTGCTGCTGCCTGTCTTGGCCAGGACGCTCTTGTAAAAGATTTTTTTTTATCTCAATGAGACTTTTCCTGGTTAAGGTAGAGGTTATATAGATAGGTTATAAAAATAAAAAGTTATAAGAACAAGTCTGGATTGGTGCTGTGCATTCATTTGACAGGACAGTAACAACTTATAGCAATATAGATTGACTATGAATTGCCTGCAGTATTAACTCCGGTCGGTGGTGCTGGACCAGACCAGGAGCTAAAATGAGCATGGGTACTTCAGCATAGTGTGGCCTGGTTGGCACTAGAAAAAGAAAAACAAAACAAGTTCAACCCATTTGCTATTGGAAGTGTCAGACTACAGCACTATCGACTCCTCTTAGTATTCAATTAGTTTGAAGCCTGTGACCAACTACATACAATTCAAGTTATGAATAATTTGTTGTGTTTTATTAGTTATGTGTATGGAGCAAAGGGAGAGACCAACTGTAAGTTACAATATACCCAATACCAAATTCTTTCATTGGAAAAAAATCTTGTAATGTGCCCGAGCTTAATGTTGCTAGAACAGACTAAACAAAGCCTGAAGTAGGACATCCACGACATGGCCCTGACCTTGGAATATTTGTCAAGCATGGTGAAATTACTTCAAATGTAATCTGGTGTAAGGTCAGCATTTCCTCCAATTACCAGTAGTTTGCAGAATATACATTATGATTGAAACATTAGTTAACACAAGGGCATCTGATCAAATGTTTATTAATCTGCAATAAGTCCCGAGCAGATAACAACTCCAGGGAGAGTAGTTTAAAATAAAAATAAAAACCACTTCACCTCTTTCAGTTTACTGATCATGTCTTCAACCTGCTTCTGGAGGTGTTCATTTGAAGTCTTCAAACTGAGCACGTAGTCTTGAAGTCTCTTCAACTGCACATCACAAAACAGGAAACACGCATTCATAGACATGGTTATTTCTTTTTTAGTTTGATAAGGAGTTTAATAAAAAATAGATTTTCATTGTTGAAAGTCTTTCGTCCTTATTAATTTGTCATAAAAAAAAAAAGCATCAGGTCCTTACATACCAGTTTAATAAATTATTATATGTTTTTCTGCCAAGAAAAGAACCATACCTCATCTTCTTTGTTCTCCAGGCTGCATTTGAGTTCCAGGATCTCGTTGCCCTTCTGACGTGACAGAGATAACAGCTCCTCGCTCTTTTCCTTCAATTCAGTGTTCAGCCAAGCCATCTGGCCCTGGAGCAGCTCCTTCTCCAGCTCCATACGATTCTCCCTGTACTGTAGGAGAGGGCCACGGAAAAACAGATCAATGGAGGAATTCATCCCAAAAATCTTTAACAGAAAATACACCAACAATAGCAATTTACGTTCGGTATCAACATGTTTAATATCTGAATTGTGTGTACAGAATTGCTCTATCTTGGAGATGTATGGCACTAATAACCCTCTGCTGGTTTCTACTTCTTAAACCATCTGTGTGGCTAACCTTTATGTTGACCTCTGCTGCTTCAAGATCATCCAGTTTGATTTGCAGCCCCATTTTGGAGGCGTTGACTTCCACCAATTTGTCATTGAGTTGCCTCAAGTCCCCTAAAGGGGGAGAGGAGAAACAACACACACTGAATAAATGAACACATATTTGTTACACATCATGCCTATAGATCTATATAGCACAATTCTAAAAAACATATTTGATAGAAATAAACTTGTCCATACCATTTAAGTTCTCCACCTCCAGAGATCTTCTCTCCAGTGTTCGCACAAGCTCTCGCTTTTCTGCCTCCAGTTCCTCTTTGACTTTTGAGATCTGCACCTAAAAACATTGGAGTTTGCAATGTTACTTATGTTAAATAATGTTTTAACTTGATCATATTCAGAAGATTTTTTGGAATCCAGCTGACTGATTGAGAGTGATGCAATAGATATGAACAGCTACCCCCAACACAAATGTATCCAAATTTTAAACATGTCAATATCAGTCTTTTCTTCCTTACCTGTTCCAATGACAACTTTTCCTGAGCGATTTCATGTTCCTTGTTCTTCTTGCTCACAGTTTTAAGTTTCACATCTGAAGGAGGTATTTCAATCAAAGCATTATAATTATCCTAAATCCGGAAGGGATTTTGTGACCATTTACAAATGGTCACAAAATGACAGCAGCCACAATGAGTACATTTTAGTTGATGATTAATTGTCAAACAAATTATTGCGATTAACAATGTGTCTTTTTTGTCCATTTTGTGGGACAATATCAGTCGATGAAATAAAAAATGTTATATAATACACTTATGACAGGCTTTAGCGACAGGGTAAGACTGTGGCTAAGAATAAACACTCACCAATGTCGGAGTACAGTTCTCTCAGTTTTTGATGTTCTTGAGAATGGGACACAAAGTCGCCCTGGCACTGTTCGAGGCGTTTCACTTTTTCGAACAACTGTTGTTCTGCACAATAAAAACGGCCAATGCATAAGAAACAATCACAACTGCACACAATGTCTAACGTGAATATTAGCTGGTATATCTTAGCTCGACCGATCAAGCTTGTCCACTGACGAGGTGTGTAAACCAGCTTAAACACTGCCTCACGCTCCCACACATGGGCGCAAATGCAACATTACAAATAACAGATTACGTTAGCAACATGCTATCGAGGTGAGCTAGCAAAACAGACCGCAGGCTGCACTGGGTTGGCGTGCCAGCTAGCATGCTAACTTGCTAACCGACGTGAAGTATGGGGGGAAATCTCACCGCTGTCGACCCTAAACTGCTCCTGGTGTGCTTTCAATGTGTCTATCTCATATTGCTGATCCGAGAGAAACTTCTCGAGTTTATTTTGGATTCCTTTCGGAAGTTTAGTTAGTTCTGTACGTTCCAGCACCTGCTGCAGCAACGCCGCCATCCTTGAGCGCCACCGAGTGACGTAGTACGAAGCGGACGGCTCGGAGCACCAAGTCTCGCGAGAAGATGTATCGCCAGGCCATGAATTGCTCCCATGGTGCATTGCGATGAATGCAGCGCAAAGGGCAACGGCTGCAGAGACGTTTTGTTAATTTACTTAAACCATGTTCGGACGCACAAGTTTTTGCCCAAGAAAAAAAACATGTATATACATATATTAAATATAAAAATATAAATTGATGTATGCGATGGAATTATGGCGGTACTGTGTTTTGTTCAGTCATTGTTAACGTCGGAAGGTGGCGCTGGTGCCATTTCTGTTTTGACGAACACTGTGTGTGTGTGTGTGTGTGTGTGTGTGTGTGTGTGTGTGTGTGTGTGCGTGTGTGCGTGTGTGCGTGTGTGTGTGCACGTGTGTGCGTGTGGCATTCTGAGTTTTGGCTCCAAATTCAACGTTCAAGACTGCACGATATGGAACGTTTGTACAATTTGGAATTAATTTGGAAAATCCTTTTTTTAAATGAATATAGCAAATAATTGAGCATGTCAATAAAAGGTATTTGTATATTTTCTATAAAATCAAACGAGTGGCTCAAAATTGATATCAAAACTGGTCAAACCATAATATTTAATGATATAAAACATTGAAACTAGGTTAAACGATTAAACGCAATCAATCTGTACAGCCCCATCTCCTTGGAAGCTCGAGATGACCAACATGTATTAAATGGTATAATACAACACAGAGCAGTAGTATCGTGTTTTTATTGTTTTAAACATGTATTTTTTTTAAATTGTATGTCATGATCAGTAAGATCTTTGTCCTGATTGCAGGCGATTAGTCACGATTCCATCATGCCTCTCGGCCTTGGGGTCTAAAGACGCAGACTTAAACTTACCCTAATGCTGTGTTGTGTTGTACCTGCACTATGCTGTATCTCTCTTCTGATAATTATTATATTATGAAAAATAAAATAATAAAATGCACCGCCTGTCTTTTAATTTTCAACACCGTAACAGCATAAAACGGACCAAAACACCCTAATACCCATAAAAAAGAAAACAAATTATAATATTTTCATTTCTAATGTAGGGCTACTCACGAAAGACTAAAAATGTATGTTGAAATCTTGAACTATCGCACTGTAAATTGATATAGTGATATTGTTATATGGTTGTTCAAATGCATTGCTGGTTTCAGCTGCACTCATTCCTCTGCTGTGCTACTTGACTTGTGGCACATACATTGTATGTATTCAAACCCTGTCTGAACCCGTTTTAGGGTGGTTTGCAGATGAAAAACCGACACGGTTGGTTCTTTTATGAGACAAAAGCCAGTTTCCAGGAATGAGGGAACCGCTCGGCCAAAGTTTTGCCCCAGGCGGCAGACGTATTTCAGTACAGTCGTCTGTCACGCCTGGATGCAGAGTTGTACAGTAACCTCGGCATGCAGACCTTCCAATTTGACTCAGCCGTTGAATATCGCCAATATCGCTAATATTGTCAAGTTTTAATCTGTGTGAAAGAAGTGGTGAAAGAAGAGCTTTGACTTAAGTTAAAGTACAAATACGCACACACAAAATGACTATGGCGAAAGTACCATGTTGACATTTCTACTCAAATAAAAGTAGATAAGTACTAGCTCTTATTTGTACTTAAAGTATTAAAAGTAAAAGTATTTGTGATATTCAGTCTAGAATATGAAGTACTACTGTACTCTTTTTATGCAGATGAATGCTCAGCATATTCTGATTTGTCTGGCTTTTTATAGATATAAATATAAATCCTGATTCTAAGAATGTACATGGATACATATCCATATTTTCAAAACTCATTGTATATAAATATAAATAAATATAAATATAAATACAGGGGGGAAAAAATTGAGTAAAAAGTATAGATATTTGCTTTTAAACGTAATGGAGTAAAACCAGCCCAGATCAAGTACATTGTGGGGGTGGCTGTAAGACTGTCATTAATTTTCTTTTGCAATTCTGATCCGGGACCTCCCCTATTGTCCCTCTCTCCTTAGCCCTTACCTCCTCCTCCTCCCCCGCCCTCCCGGGTGACTCACTCCCTCTTTGTTTTGGGATTATACTGAGGACCGGGTCGTTGAAATGATTTCTCTGCCGCCTCTCTGATGTAACGCAATCTGATTTGACCCTCAGTTTGATATAGACCTGGAGTTGACACAAGTGCTTTAAACATTGCAAAAGTAAAACTGAGATCTTTAAAAGGTGTTTTTAGTGATCTCTCTGTTATTGCGAAATTTAAATTATTCCTGGGTTATGTCATTTCCTCCTCCGTCCATTGGTAAGAAGGGACGGGGGTGCCTCAGCTGAGAGCTATGTCATGATGTCACTCGGCGAAACTGGGTTTTATGTGGGTGAAGTAGAGCATTGCGGCCGGGCCGCCCGTGTGTCCCCGGCAAACAAAAGCTCTCCAATTAGTGAAGCAGTATAAACGGATGAGTGGTGAAATTGTTCTACATGGGGCACGGGATCAAGAGTTTAGTGCATTGAGGTTAATATTATTTCGAGGGGAATCCATAGTTGATGAGTCAAACATTGTTTAAAGGAAAAGGTTATATATAGGCGCGTATTGAGGAAAAACATGGGTGTTGGGCCACCTCTCAATAGAGATGAGTCATCTTGTTTTTGAGGTGTTCCAGTTCTAAAAACCTCTCGATGCAGATTCTCCTCTTTCTCGATGTCTTTAATCCCCCTGTCTGGAAACTGTAATGTGTTGTGACATGGACAGGGTGACCGCGGGATTGGACAGCTCAGGAAAGCCTTGTTGCGTAGAAAGTTTGTGTGCGAGTTATTACCAAAAGGTGTGATAAATCTCAGGCATGCTAGTTTGCGAAGCACGCCATTGTCAGCTGGAGGCGATGCATGTCGGGTGCAGCGCAGAGAAAAACAGCTTCAACCTCAGAGAATTGTGTGAGAGAATGTTGCTGGTCACACTATATTTCCATGTCTCTATAATTAAAAGGGCCTTTTTGCAAACAAAATGTTGAATAATAATATGAGTTGGAGAGTTCCTTTCTATCCCAAGAAATACATCAAAAATAGAAATGCAGAGTAGAAATGGCTGTAACACAAAACATTAAAACTTTGGTTTTGCCACATCGCCAGGGGTAACAACGTATATGCAGATGAATGCGCAATTGTCTCTATTACATGTAATGGATTGATAATGAGGATTTGAATGTGTACTTTCTTGAGCTTGTTTTCTGGTCTGCAGTGTGGAGCACACACCCAGACAGCCCAGTGATTGTTCCATTTTAATCCCATGAGAGGATCAAGAGAGTAGATTACCTCGGTGTTGCTCTCACGCTCTGTCCATTGATGAAAAACATTCTTTTACAGGGCGTTCAGGATGTGCGGCCATCATCTCAAAAGTCAACTTTGTCTCCTTCATGCTGGTAAAGAGGAGGCCACTTATGCCAGGCCTTTCTTTTCTCCGGTTGGTGTTACTCAAACAAAGGTGAAACCGTCACACCTTTTGTCTCGCTGGTCACTATAGATGGCTTATCAAGCTTGCATAACAGTGTCGTGAAATGGATCTTGTCACTGTTTGCAACCATGTACACACGCTCTGTTTGCGCCTATAGGACTGTTACATGCCTTGTCTGTGGGTGGCAACCTTTCTGAATCTGTGTGTATGTTGTGTTTGTCTCCCCTATCCCCTTTCCCCACAGGGAAAGCAGGGGTACTAGGGACGCAACGGTACACAGTATATTATCAAAAAAATTCAGTGATGAGTCCTTCTTTTTTTGTCCAGTTTTACAGTTTTATGTTGTGCTTGTTGAAGTTGCGCCGCAGGCTTCAGCGCTGAGGGGCAGGAAGGAGCATAGGACCTGAGCTCCTACGGAGAGGGTATTTGTGCTGCTGGACCGTTGGCTCCACCTCTAGGTTTAGCATGAAAAAGTCTGTCTGCTGTACAAATACCTGTGCCAGCGAATGCCATGTGGTTAATGAACACAAAATACACACAGTATTTATCTCCCCTCCTTCTCTCCAATGTGCTTCCCAAGTGTGATTATCGGGGCGCCCTGTCCACTCAGAGACATGAGCGGCATGGCCCAAAACTAAAACATGAGCCCGAAGCCTCAGGTCAGGCTGGGACATGTCACCAAACACATAAACATGGGTGTGAGCCTCCCTTCCCAGATATTGTGGCCAGAGGCGCATTTTGTGAGCAAATCCTTGTGCCAGCGCTATCAAAAATCAGAGCACGCCTCTCCGCTTGCACGCGCAGTTTCCCCCTTGGTAGAGAGGACTCTTTTAAAGGGCTATGCGCTGCAGTTTGCCCTTTGTCCACCAGTGTTTGCTGGAGTCACGCAGACGGAAGTCTTGGACTCAACATCTTCCATCCTTGAAGATTCGGTCCTTGCTGGAGAAGGGTGCAATTTGCCCGACAGAGAGAGAAACTTTAAGAGCAGATATTTCCTCATTCCAAAAAAAGACAGCTCTTCTCTGAGACCAATCTTATCACCAACCAACCTAGATCTGAGAATTTTAAACAAAACATTGAGCAAGCTCCCGCTTCGAATGTTACCACACCTGTTCATATCGATCCGATGGGGAGACAGCCCCTGAGTAGGACCGGCTTTTCTGGGGAGGGGGGGCCATCGTGCCGGGGCTGGTTAGGCATTCCATCTGGTCCTGTGTTTGGCACTGGGCTCCATGTGGTCTCCTTTGGTGGGAGGCAGACTCCTGTCATCGCACCAGCTGCCTGGGTACCTGTCCCCTGGTGCTCTCGGTGCGCGGGGGGCTTGTCGCTGGGAGGATGGGCTGTGGGTGATGGGGCAGGCTGCCACCCTCTGTTCTGTGGTCTGCATGCGCGACACGAGGGGCTGACTGTCACGACCAGAGCTAGGAGAGACCCAAACGCACGACACAGGGAGACGGAAGGCAGGCAAAGGATGTTTATTAGCCTGGACGGTGGAGCTGGCCAGGGGGACCCGGTCAGGTAGGGATGGAGCAGGGCTGGGCAGGGACGATGATGACCAGGACAAGGGGTCCAGGATCCGGGTGGAGAGACGGGGAACCAGGCTGGATGGAGAAGGACGGGCAGCCTTGGTCGACGAGCGGAGACAGGCAGGTAAACCGGGCTGGCTGGATTTGGAGAGAAAGGCTGGGTCGACGCGAGGAGACAAGCAGGTAAGGGGCAGACGAGACAATGAGACATAAACTAGGAACTAGAAACAAGCACTAGGAGCTAGGAACTTGGAACTTGGAAGGGAGCCAGTAGCTGTACAACTCGGGTAAGCTAGTTGACGGTCTGGCAAGGAATGACTGGGAAGCTGAGACTAAATGCTGTGAGAGTGATGCAGGTAATTGATCCCAGGTGTGTGCAATTGGGCTCGAGGGGGAGAGAGGGCTGGAAACCACCGGCTTAAGCTGGGATACATGGAAGGCAGGGTGGACACGGAGGGAGGGAGACGGAGGCGTACGGCACAGGGGTTGATGATTGATACAATGGGGAAGGGGCCAACATACCGGGGAGCGAGTTTTCGGGAGTCCACCTTGAGGGGCAAGTCCTTTGTGGAGAGCCATACCATCTGTCCGGGGACGTATGTGGGTGCGGGCGCACGGTGCCGGTTCACCTGCCGCTGGGACCTGGCAGAGGCCTGGAGTAGTGCAGAGCGGGCCCTCCTCCACATCCTCCGGCAGCGACCAATGTGGGCCTGGACGGAGGGTACGGTGATCTCAACCTCCTGGGCAGGGAACAGCGGGGGTTGGTAGCCCAGAGAGCATTGGAAGGGTGACAGGCTGCAGGGTGACAGTATTCGGCCCATGGCAGCTGGTCGCTCCAGGAGGTGGGGCTGGTGGCCGTTGGTCTGGGGGTGGAAACCGGAGGAGAGACTGACCTGTGCCCCCAGGTCTGAGCAGAAGGCGCGCCAGACCTGGGAGGTGAACTGGGGTCCTCTGTCCGACACCACCTCTGCCGGGATGCCATGGCGGCAGAACACCTCGGCCACCAGCAGGTCTGCGGTCTCCCTTGCCGATGGTAGTTTGGGCAGGGCGAGGAAGTGGGCCGCCTTAGAAAAGCGGTCCACCACCGTGAGGATGGTAGTGTTGCCCTGGGATGGTGGAAGACCGGTGACGAAGTCCAGGGCGATGTGGGACCAAGGACGAGTCGGGATGGGTAATGGGCGGAGGAGGCCGGAGCGGGGTCGGGTGGAGGTCTTGGACCGGGCGCAGGTGGGACAGGCCGAGACGAAGGATCGGGTGTCAGGGAGCAGGGTCGGCCAACAGAAGTGCTGGTGGACGACGGCCAGTGTGCGGGTGATCCCGGGATGGCAGCTGAGGCGGGAGGCATGGGCCCACTGCAGAACCTGGGAGCGTGCGGTGTCAGGGACGAACAGGCGGTTAGGGGGTCCGGTACCTGGGTTGGGCTGGTGTTCCTGCGCTTGGGTGACGAGGGACTCGATCTCCCAGGTGTATGTGGCGGCAAGGAACAGGGGTGGAAGGATGGGTTCTGGATCCCCTGTCTTCTCCTCTGGCACGAACACACGGGACAGGGCGTCAGGTTTGGTGTTCTTGGGCTAGAGAGGTAGGATAGAGAGAAGTTAAACCGGCCGAAAAACAACGCCCACCTGGCCTGCCGGGAGTTGAGCCGCTTCGCCATCCGGATATAGGCCAAGTTCTTATGATCGGTCCAGACACAAAGGGGTGGATTGCTCCCTCAAGCCAGTGGCGCCACTCCTCCAGGGCTAGTTTGACGGCCAGGAGTTCCCGGTTACCCACGTCATAGTTGCGCTCGGGTGGGGTGAGCCTGCTGGACAGAAAGGCACAGAGGTGGAGCTTACCGTCGGTTGGAGAGCGCTGAGAAAGTATTGCTCCTACCCCCGTGTCTGAAGCGTCCACCTCTACCACGAACTGGAGGTTGGCGTCGGGTTGAGCCAAGACTGGGGCCGATGAAAAGCTGCTCCTGAGGTCGAGGGATGCGGCCTCGGCTGCGGGGCTCCACTTAAAGGTCACTGCGGTGGAGGTAAGGGCTGAGAGGGGAGCAGCGATGCGGCTGAAGTTACGGATGAAATGGCGGTAGAAGTTTGCAAACCCGAGGAACGGTTTGAGCTGCTTCCTATTGACTGGGGTTGGCCACTTCAACACGGCGACCACCTTCTTGGGTCCATCTCCAGCCTCCCTCGGCCATTGATGAATCCCAGGAAGGAAATGGACGGAACATGGAAGACACACTTCGCGGCCTTAACAAACAGACGGTTCTGCAGGAGGCGCTGCAGCACCAGGCGTACATGTTCTACGTGGTCGGAGAGGGATTTGGAGAAAATCAAGATGTCGTCGAGGTACACAAAGACAAATGAGTTGAGCATGTCCCGGAGGACATCGTTAATTAGGGCCTGGAAGACCGCTGGGGCATTTGACAGGCCAAAGGGCATTACTATATACTCAAAGTGTCCTAGCGGGGTGTTGAACTCGGTCTTCCACTCGTCCCCTTCGCGGATGCGGACCAGGTGGTAAGCGTTGCAGAGGTCGAGCTTGGAAAAGTGGGTGGCACCCTGGATGGGGACGAAGACTGCATCCATCAGGGGCACGGGGTACTTGTCTTTGATAGTGATGTCGTTAAGTCCCCTGAAGTCAATGCAAGGACGGAGAGTCTTGTCCTTCTTAGCAACAAAGAAGAACCCTGCTCCTAGCGGAGAAGACGAGGGGTGAATAATCCCGGCAGCGAGAGAGTCGCGGATGTAAGTTTCCATGGCCTCCTGTTCGCGCCGGGAGACGTTATACAGGCGACTGCAGAGGAGGGGGGCGCCTGGCAGGAGGTTGATTGCGCAGTCGTGGGTGCGATGAGGTAGTAAGGATATCGCCCCCTGCTTGCTGAAGACCGGGGCCAGGTCCAGACATTGCGACGGAACCGAGGACAGGTCAGGGCTCTTGGGGTCCCCCGGTGGCGCGTCCGGCGGCGGGGTTGAGGCCGAGCGGAGGCAGTGGCCATGACAGTGTGTGCTCCAGGAGTTCACGCTGCCCGAGTGCCAGTCCATCTGGGTCTGGAGCCAGGGGTACCCCAGAACCACGGGGTTCAGTGGGGAATCTATGAGGAAGAACCTCAAGGACTCACGGTGGTTGCCGGAGAGTAGCAGCTTGAGGGGGACTGTCTGGTGGGTAATCCGGGTCAGATGTGACCCGTTCAGCCCCTTGACCTCAAGCGGTGCGGGGAGAGGGACGGGTGTCAGCCCTAGCTGGCGTGCTAGTCGTGCAAGTTGCATTGGCTCAGCATCGGAGAGAGTCGGGGGATTTCTGAGGCGCCCAAGAGTAGCGGGCGCTGGGGACCGGGGCGTGGCCGCCCAGGCGAGAGGCGCGGGCTGGAGTCTCGCCCCCTCCCGTAGCTGATTGTCCAGGCAGATGGTGGTCTCCACTAGTTGGTCCAGGTCCGTGGGATCCCGCCGCGCCAACTCGTCCCGCAACTCGTTGTTCTTGGCGCGCTGAAACACGTCCTGCAGGGCTCCGTCATTCCAGCCGCTTTCTGTGGCGAGGGAGGCGACGCTATGGGAACCCTGGCGGAGGGAGAGGAGTCTTCTGGCAGCCTCCTTGCCGCAAACTAGGTGGTCGAAGACTCTCCTCATTTCCCCCTGACTCCAGACCGCGGAACCCCAGCCGGGAGCCGCCCCTCTCAGGCAGGAGATGAGGAACACGATGCGGGCACTATCAGGGGCACTGCACTGCACGAGAAAGGCGCGGCAGGTGCCGAAATTGCCGTCGTAAGGCGCTGGAGCTGGAACGTGGGGCTCAGGGGGGACGAGAGAGGCGCTGGGAGCCCTGGTGGGGGAAGGAGGGCGGGTCGGAGGAGCAGGGGGGGCCACGGGGGCCGGAGGACCCTGCAGGCTGCTGACGGCCGCCGAGATGGTCCGGAGGTGTTCTGCGATGTCCCGGAGGGCCTGGTCATGTTGCCCAAGCAACACTCCTTGGTCCCGGAGTGCACGGCGGAGCCCTTCTGTGTCGGCTGGGTCCATGGTTTTCTGGCCAGACTGTACTGTCCCGACCAGAGCTAGGAGAGACCCAAACGCACGACACAGGGAGACGGAAGGCAGGCAAAGGATGTTTATTAGCCTGGACGGTGTAGCTGGCCAGGGGGACCCGGTCAGGTAAGGATGGAGCAGGGCTGGGCAGGGACGATGATGACCAGGAGAAGGGGTCCAGGATCCGGGTGGAGAGACGGGGAACCAGGCTGGATGGAGAAGGACGGGCAGCCTTGGTCGACGAGCGGAGACAGGCAGGTAAACCGGGCTGGCTGGATTTGGAGAGAATGACTGGGTCAACGAGAGGAGACAAGCAGGTAAGGGGAAGACGAGACAACGAGACATAAACTAGGAACTAGAAACAAGCACTAGGAGCTAGGGGCTAGGAACTTGGAACTTGGAACGGAGGCAGTAGCTGTACAACTCGGGTAAGCTAGTTGACGGTCTGGCAAGGAATGACTGGGAAGCTGAGACTAAATGCTGTGAGAGTGATGCAGGTAATTGATCCCAGGTGTGTGCAATTGGGCTCGAGTAGGGAGCTGCAGATGGGGCAAGGGCGGCCTCTAGTGGCGCTGGGAGGCCGTGGACCTAACACTGACCAGGGGCCTGATGGCAGCGCGGAGCTGCCAAGCATGGCGGAAACGCATGGCGGGCTGCTCTGTGCCTGTGGCTGGTCGCTGTGGGTTGGGTGCCTCTGGGTATGGGAGGTGGGCATGCTATGGTGTGGTCGGGTCCAGGGGGGGTCCGCATGGCTGCTGTCCTGGCCTGCGCCCCTGCGTTGATCTGTTTGCACTTCGCCTATCTCTCCCAGTGCCAAACCTCATACTCAGTACATTAAGAATGAGGTGTCTTGGAATGTGTGGCGTCCCAAGACAGCCCCATCATATAAGATAATTACTAAGAGACGGTGCCAGGGGTCCCGAGAGAGAGAGAGCACATCACCAGGGGTCCCGGTGATAAGGGAGGTGAAATGTGACCTGTGACCTATGTAGGGGAACCAAATGGTCAACATTGTCTTTGTAGGGGAACCAAATGGTCAACATTGTCTTCGGGCAAGCATAAAATAACCTGCCTGAGTTTCATTCGACAGAGAATCCATCCGGCTCAGTTCTCTCCTCGACGTCCATGGCAAGTCTTGTCTGATGCTGTTCTTTTGTAATAAATCTATTATTTTACTCAAGTCAGTGTCAGCGGTCACTCCTTCTTCATCAGCACATCAAATTCATCAAGAAACTACAAGAATTAATTAAGAATTAAGAATCTTTATTTGTCACATGACCACACTACAACACATGCATATATATATATATATACAGTATATATATATACACACATGCACATGCTTTTTGGGGTGGTGGCCAGTGCAATGTGGCCTCTGCATTTTTCCCATCCTGGCTTGTCCTTCCTCCGGGGGGGCACGATTTGCCCCATCACGCTCCTGCCCCGACGTGCTTCTTGTCCATCCCGAAATTTTAATTCCACTCATATTAGCTTAGAACACATACACTGGCACACAAATCCTACTCCGAACAATACTCCAACAGACAAGGGCTAACATCCAGGTGCCCTGCGCTGAGCACACTCGACTACGTGAATGGGCTCTCGGGGCACGCGGCCAATGGTGGCATCTGGTCAGCTGCGGTGGGGCGCGCTCTTGCGCGGGCCGTGGGGGGGCATGGGGGTCCCGCCAGCTTGGCTGCAGGGCAAGCGGTTCGGGTGGGGTGCTGATCTGTTGGCACGGGACCTGGCTCAGGGCCTGCGCTCCATGTTTGGCACCCGCGGCCTGGGTTTTGCGCCTGCGGATGCGTCTTGTGCCTGCATGTGGGGGTGCGTTGTATGTGTGTGCCTCAGGGGTGCAGGCTCTCCTTGTGCTTCTTGGGACTGGGTTATGCTCTTCGGGGCCAGGTGTGGTGGTCTCTGCGCGGGCCTCTGGCTTCTCTGCGGGCTGGGGGTCTTCTGTGGCTGCAGGGGCTGCTCGAAGATTTTTTCACTGCTTGGAGGCGCTCCAACATAATACATCCCTCTCCTTTTCTCCCTCAGTTACTGCCAAAACTATGATAGGAAGAGCCCACATGCCCAATTGCTGTTTCAGTTTTCCTGGAGATTAATTAACCTCGTTTTACGATACATGTTGTTGTCTGATGTTTGTTTTTCCGTGTACATGTTTTTGTTTGTTTCTATGTTTATGTTTTTCCATTTACATGTGGGTTGATTCTATGTTTATTTGTCTCATCCGTGGTGTTTATAAACCTCTTGGAGTAGTGATTAGTTGTTTCTAGACCAAAACATGCTAAGATCGTTCACCAAAGAGGGGTGTTGGTGGTGGTTCTGTACAACAAGAAACTGTGCTCTTGTCATCCTACAGGTCGTCCACAGGACAGAGTTATTGCAGCAGTTCTTGACGATTTAAGAATTAATAAAGAGTTGCATTGCAGGTTGAGAAATCTCCACTTGCAGATTAACTCTGTCCTAAATGCAATAGCATACAAATACTCCGTGTTGTATGCATGCTGACAGCACAGGTAAAAAAAAAAATTATATATATATATATATATATATATATATATATATATATATTAGGTTTTATTTGTTTCTTATTTACAATTACCCCCCCCCCCCCCCCCAAACAAGACGGTTAACGAAAAAAAGAAAGAAAAAAACAGTGACTGAAGTAAGAACATATCTTTGAACTCAGACACCTGGGAAGTTCAATCTTTTTAGTAAGACTTACAATACACACAAATGTACTGGTCTGTTGCTGTCAAAATGGTGGCGTGGATTCCGATACAGTATATAGTTAACAAATGTTGCTAAATGAAGGGAAAACAAACGCTTTTGGTTCAAAGCCATACCAGGAATAGTAATAACAAACCCATCAATGTTTCCTGGACAGCTCTATTTGGATGTTTCCATGACCTTCTGCGACCTTCACAGAATTATATACAGGAAACACAGTCACTCACCCCTGATTACATTATTTAAGTCGGGGTCCCTTGAAAGCTTTTCCAGATGCAACGTGCGTGGGCTGCTGCACCCATGTGGAAACACTGACTAGACACACAAATTTCATAGAATACATGCGTACTTAGATACAGTTTATTTACATACTATTGCTTCTCCATCCAAACTGCCTATTTACTTCCAGTTGCCATTCCATTTCTTAAATTATGTTCCATTCCTCTTCATGTGACACTAAATGTACATTCAAGTATACTTGTCTTCAGACATACAGTAATATTACACTTTGAATTCCACGCCGTCTAAACTTTGGATCTAAGATTTAATTTGTAAAAGATCCATCCTAGACATTCACATCAATGTAGATATTTTAAAATAGATAAATCATTCTGTTGACATGATGATAATGCAATTTCAGTTATGCAATATTTCAAATATTTGTGTTTAAAAAGATATTTCATGCCTTTATTCAGGCAGCTGGTTTTGAAATTAAATCATGACAACAGAAATCCTTGGTCGCGTAGTTGTTGTTTTTGTGAATGGTATACTGTAGATTATACACTGTGCAGCTGCACCACATGTGCCCGAATACACACACACACACACGCACACACGCGCACACACGCACACACGCACACACACACACACACACACACACACACACACACACACACACACACACACACACACACACACACACACACACACACACACACACATACACACACATACGCACATACTGTACATGCAGGCCCACACACACACAAATGGTCACCCCATGTCCAGAATACTGTGATATCTTTACTAACTGGATGATTTATTTTCCTGAAAGGACAACGGTCAAGCAGTACTGAGCTAATGGAGATGTTGTGTGTGTAGTGTGGTTTTCTTCTGTCATCTGTCATTAACCCCTAACCTGCTTCCCAGTACACTTCCCCAACCTTGCCCACTCCTCCCTCCCTTCAACCCCTCTGATTCATTCCACATCGGGCTCGTCCTCCTCGGCTCCCAGCGGCAGCTCCTTCTCCGGCAGCAGGCCGTAGCTGTTGAGAAAGGCCTCCACGTCGTTGGCAAAGAACTCCTCTGACAGGTGCTGGGTGCAGGCCAGGAAGTTCCCCAGCAGCTCGCCGGCCTTGTACGCCAGCAGCGTGGGCAGAACCTCGTCGGAGAAGCGTTCCCCGGCGCCCGAGGCCACTGCGTCGATCCTGCAGAACTTGACAGTGGGGTACTCGGTGGCCAGGCAGTCGAGACAGTTATTGAGCTCCTCGCAGCCCTTGACTCCGACCTTGTAGATGTGGACCAACACCACGGTGGAGTGGTGCTCCTTCTCGATGACTTCCAGGAAGTCCTCCCCGCTCTCCAAGTCGTGCACGCCGTCAAACTTGGGCCCGAAGCTGAGCTTTTCGTGCATCTCCTGCATGCACCGCGTGCGGTACTTCTTTAGGCACCCGTCATCCTCCTCCTTGAGCAATTCATACTCTTGGACGCTCATCTGAAAGTGAAGAGAAGAGGGCATATTATGATCATTCTTGCTTTGGTTTTTCGATATCTTCTCTCCGGTTCACCGCCATAACCCAATGTTTATATCAGAAGAGAAACCAGAAAGGCTGTAAATCGTTAAACGAGGAGGTGCATTGTCCGGCTGTACCTTACGGTTGAGTCCTGATCTGCAGCTGTCCTTGGGATTGTGGGGGGAGGACATCTGTCGGAGAAGTTCTCTCTTGGCAGGCGGCAGGTTCTCTTGGTCCATACTTTCCAGTTTAAACCGCCTCCAGTCATTGATCACTCCCTTTGGGCCTGTAAATGAAGGATAAATCTGTAATAAACTGTATTTAATCGGGGGAGCGCATGGACTATGCCTTTCTCAGTGATTAATAAATTAGTAAGCGGACTAAAAGGTCGCAAGGTATTGGATGGACACAGAATTAAATGATCTAGCATGAACTGATCTCCTCTCGAGATCTGACCAAATAACAGGTTTAAACGGCACTTTTAATTGAATTTGGTTGAATTTGTATTTAGAACATCGACAAGCGCTCATCTATTGCTTAACTTCTTGCTCACATCATTAAAATGAATAAGGGTATGCACTTTGGCAGATGCATTCCAATGTTTTTCCTTGACGGACAATTGCACATTACGCAACGTTCAGGCACTGAAAGAGTCTCGTGTTTGCGTTTCATGTCCTCCAATGTATTCAAACCTCAACTCAACCTCAAGGGCAACAAGCTAATTGCAACCACAGTTGTGTAAGAGCAAGTAGAGAAAGAAGATTAAGGCGTCTGTCAATTTGGCAAATCTCCAAAGATCCGCCCCGCTTCTTTGCTTTGTATTATTTGTTCATATCGGTTAATTCCTGAGATAATGCTTTGTGCTTACTGAAAAAAAAACATAATACTTGAGTTATACATTTTGAGACAATGAGGGTACGGTAGAAGTACAGACGGAGGATAACTAAGCGGTATAAGCCTTCAGTGCCCAAACCTTAGTTTGAGGACATTGTATTTGCTCCTCACCTGTTTTGGTTGTGCACTCCTCCATATCCAGCACTTTGTCAGACATTTTTTTTCTTGATCACCTGTGAGGAAGACACACGAGAACACAACACTGGTGCTTGACTTATTGAATCAATGTCTCATATTGACTTGGAGTATTTGGTTACTCCTCATCAGCTGTAGCTACCCAGGGGTAAGGTCTTTGTAGCCGTCTCTCCACGACCAAATTATTACATACCTATAATCCCACAATAATTAATCTGATTAATGTGGTCTAAGAGGATTACAGCGTATGTCAGATATCTGTTGTTTGCCCTGAGCTCTCGGAGCACCGTCCTGAAATGGAACAGCAGAACAACTTGAAACCTTGTGTAAAACTTCTTCTCATTAGATGTCTATTGGGATGAAAATATTTCTATGGGCTTTACTCCGCGCATGGAGAGGAGTTGTGGCACCGGTAGGTTGCATGATCTATGGGGGTGCCAATACATCATTGGATTACGTGGACGTAATCGCCAGTGTTTCAAATCTGATAATTTGAATCTCATCTTGATGTTAACTCCCGTCCTGGAAGAGGTCTCCATGCTGACCAGAGCCACAATCTTCAAATTCTAGAGTATTTTAGAATTGCTGTTGTTGTGGCTAATTTGAGTGTATATGAGTGTGTGTGTGTGTGTGTGTGTGTGTGTGTGTGTGTGTGTGTGTATGTGTGTGTGTGTGTTTGTGTAGGTAAGACTACTGTTAATTCAATTGAACACGTCACAAAATATTTCCAATGGTTGATTTCTCAAGCAACCTACCAAATGAATCACCAATGTATCCCTGTTCGTAATGAAAAGAAAAGATGAATATATAAATTGTAAAAATCTATACTCAAAGTACCAATTTGACATTTTGATGATAAATCAAAAATAAAATTCCATGTCAAACGAACTGATATCAAACCGCTTAAAATTAATTGACTAAAACAATTTTACATGAGACCATGAGTGTCTATAGAACATAATGTTAATCTCCTACATAATAAATAAATATGAACTATTATTTTCACTCAAATTGAACTATGATGCAAATCCCTAAGAGAAATAAGAATTTTTCTGTTTTTCTCACCAGTCTTCACCGTCTGTCCAATTCCCGTCGCTCACCTTGGTGTGGTCAACGCTCAGTGGCTTCGCCAAAATGCCTGTTGCTGGGTTGCATGTGTGATCCTTTTCCAGCCAATGAGCTCAGCCTAATGGAGATTTCCAAAAAAAGAAGACACCAGCATCACGGTTGGACCGAACAGAAATAGTGTATCGATCCTAAGAGGATTTAACTGACTTAGAGGCCTCCGCCATGTGGAAAGAACGAGAGAGAGAGAGAGAAAGAAAGAGAGAGAGAGAGCGAGAGAGAGAGAGAGAGGAGAAGATAGACTTATAGATTGAAAGAAAGACACAAATAGATGGAGTGACTTATTACGAAAGGCATTCGAAAGAAAGACAACTAAAATGTTTAAACCAAAAACGTGTATTTTCTTGTCGGTTAAAGGGCAAAAAGGACTACCGTCAATTCAATTTGCAGGGAATTAACATCAGGATTAAAGAATAACTGTTTGATTAAATTGATTCCAGTCCACTATCCTATGCAGCATGTGATGGGTTAACCCAAGTAGCTGGAGTTCAGATTTCTCCCAGGCATAGAGCCTCGCACGAAGTGAAAACATAATGGTTTCAAAGCAGGAAATACCCCAGGCTGCAAAGCAGGGAATTTGCAGGGATGTGTCGCCTCGTGCACTATTATGTGTTTATTTCCTTTTGTCAGCAACAAAACTATGAGCTGTGAGCGTGCTGAACCTCAGTAAATGCTGTCACGCTAAGTGCCGGGAGGGGAATTAAGCATCGGGATGAGGGAATAGGGCAAACAATCTTTTTTTTTAACAGATTTTTTACAATCACGATAAAACATGTGCAAGAATAGGTACGTATGTACCTGACACCAGAAAGACAAACGGGCTATACTGCTCAAGAGGGATTTTTAAGATAGCGCTGGGAGCTGGAAACTCTGCAGAAAGCACATTGCAAACAGTTAGAAGAAAGATGTCTTCATCTTCCATCTTTGTTGTCTTTCCCCGAATCCCCTCATCGGAGGTTTCTTTTCGTGTGAAACCTGAATCATTGCTAGGCAAATAGTGAAACTAAAAGCCCTCCACACACTTCCCCTATTTGCCGGTGCAGCTCTTGCACGGAGTCAGTTTCTTTGTAGTTTGTACGTGAGTGCATTGTCAGTGGACTAAGGCTCTTAGGGCTAACTTTTTACCCCGGCAAATTAACTGTAAGTGTCAGGGCATGTCACCCAGTTGAGCACAGATCACGTCTAGGACATCCAAGAGATTATGCAGAACCTCCTGTACGGCAGATGAATCTGGCAATCATATTTTAGAATCCAGTATTGGCCTTGGAGCTTATTTTGGATTACGTTGCTATTTTTGGTTGTGCCAAAAATGAGACAGCCAATTAGTTAGTTGCCCATTTTTAGCGTTGTTTCAGGCTGTAAATAGCGTTCATACATTATCCAGCTTGCGCTTCATGCCCGTTGATACACACACACACACACACACGCACGCACGCACGCACGCACACACTCACACATACACACACACGCGCGCACAGGCATGCACACACACACACACACACAGCCAAATAAAAATAGAGGATATGCAGTTGATTATATTCTCATTGAGAATGATCTTTCATAAACACTTAATTCTGAAGTGAGTTTTGTATGCCAACAGATTGATGTCCAATCTGGGCCGAGGGGATAGAAGTTTGTATGTCTATCCCACTCTCTCTGGAACCTGTTTTGTTACAATACTGCTTGGATCACAGTCAGGTCATATCATGTCACCACCAGATAGCGCCATTGGGTCGCATTAAGTCTCAATACAGTATGAACAGATATTACATGGGCAAATTGGTCCCTGATGTCATTAACGACCAATACATAAATAAATAAATAAACAACCATTCAACTTGTCCACCCTGTTTGTGCACTGGTATTTAAATGTTCTCATAGATACTCAGTTATTAATTTTATAGTTTATCTGTGTTTTTTTGCCAGGGCCGGGGAGTGGCAGATTAGAAGGGAAGGAATCACGCAGTCAGTCTTTATAGGCTTGACCTAATTGGATTAATGCTCTCAGATGCCACCAGCGGCCAGCACCTAGAGCAACTGTACACTGTCGTGTCAGACAGGCCTCTGCGGTTATGTTGGAGAACATTGTACTTTTATCGTGACATGAATTGACTCGATGAGGCTCGATGTTCATATTCCCAGCTCGAATAATAGCGCTGTTAACCAGTACCATGACGACTTGGTAGCAGGGGATGTGTAAATATGGGGTTAGGGTCACACATGAGGGGGGTGACTCATTCGTAGGCCAACAATAATTATATGTCTGATTGTCGACGGACCTGACAGCTGACACCCTGTAGCCCGTCCTTGACCTGCAATGAGTGGAATTCACCGCTTAAATCTGCATTAGACTGTCGACACTATTTTCCCAGCGGATGCCTTTAAGGTGACAAGCCGGAAAGGTGTGTCGCTTCATGTGCCGTGGGGAAAAATTCCTCGGATTAATGGGTGTATGGCATTGTTTACACAGCCTATCATTCCCATGCCTCTTTAGAAAATATTTTACCTTTATCGCCCTGAAAAATCACCCCTTGAATGATTCAAGATTCAAGAGTTTTGTTTGTCACATATGTAAACATACGTTCATACATATATGGAGTGAAATGTCTTTGCAACGCAATTTCAACAAGAACAACAATCAAAGTTGTTGAACAACAATTCAACAACTTTGAATGAAGTGTTGAAAGCCTACCACTACTAACATTGGTTGGTGTTAATGGAGGAAGGGGCCGGGTTATGTATTGCCAGGCTGATTTTTCCCTTTACAGCCTCTTATAGGAACCATATGCTCTGTGACGTTCATTTTACGGGAACTCTGGGGAAAAAGGGTACGTGGTTTAAGGCAGTTGGTTTCCAGAAAGCAGAAAAGGGATTTCCATTCATCAGATCTTGAACACTGTCTCACAGGAGTGTATAGTCCCAATCTATAATGAGACGGAGCATTACAGATGGGCGTCCGCCAACAGAGGGTCTCCATATTCCTGTACCGCAGACATGTACAGGAATGGTGGCCGGGGCTTTTGCAGTGCATTGCATTTCTGTGGGAGACGTGTTTTAAAACATATCCACAATCTGAATAAAGGATGGTGGTTCTTCCACTCAATTCCTGAAGTGAATCACAGTCTGGAGGTGGTAATCAGGGCAATTGCTATGTTCAACAATGGCCACCCGCATTCTTTCGCTGAAAGTGATTTGAGGTGTGTGGCAGCGGAGGAGGAGGGAGTTCCTCTCATAGATCACAGGCGTCCTCCGCGATGCCCTCACCGCCATTCTTTCTAATCGGCTTTACACAGCAGGAGGGCGAGGCTCATCTCAGAAATTCTCAACTTTCATGGGCAGTGTGTTTTCAACGTGTCTTCCTCTTTTACCTTGCCTTGCACATGCTAATACTTCCCCCAAGGGACACTCACCCTACAGCTCAAAACCGTGAGAAGATGTGAAATTGACATGCCCGCACACACAGACACACTCACACACACACACACACGCGCTCGCACGCACACACGCACACACACACACACTCACTCTGATGCGGTATTGGATTCTGTCTTTGGTATTATATATGATATTATAATTTGATTGCGATCCAACCACCGTTACGACTGCGAAGGCACATGTTTTAGTGGCCTTCAGAAAGTCCAGGGTTGAGCTGTTTCAAGGTTGAGGTTGAAACATTCCTTCTCCTGTGATGTGACTCAGGAGATTTCACTTCTGGTTAAACTGAATAAGGCTGGTGCTGGCAATCTTGGTCCGGGCGACGAGAGAAAAAAGCAAAGAAAAGAAAATGTCAAAACATTCGAGGAAGTCTTTTTCAAAAAAAATTGGTCAACTAAACATAGGAACAAGCCTTAATGTCTTTGCTTCTAACCGGTGGCACATGTGTGTTTGTCTTTATGGGAACTCCTGCTCAGCGTCTCTCACGCCTTCAATAATTGAATGTGAATGTCTGTGTGTGTGTGTGTGTGTGTGTGTGTGTGTGTGTGTGTGTGTGTGTGTGTGTGTGTGTGTGTGTGTGTGTGTGTGTGTGTGTGTGTGTGTGTGTGTGTGTGTGTGTGTGTGTGAACCCACGCGCGGGAGGTGTTGTCTATGCACACACTACGTGGTTGTGTACGCATGCCCGTTACATTACACGCGTGACGCCATGTCTGGGTCTATGTGTGTGTGTGTGTGTGAGTCTGCATGTGAGTGTACACCGAACAGGTCGAGCCTTTACGGAGCATATTACGAATAACCTGTCAATTTACTTTGTGATTCACTACGGTCTCTTTAACAACCTCCCTTCTGACCAGGATCGTTTTCCTTTTGTCTATTTTTTGCTGCTCCCTTGTGGATCACGCATGTGTACATTTTGTAGGTAATTAAATAAAACCGCAGATACGTACACTCACACACACACACGCACACACGCACACACGCAGCCTTTACACACCATAGCCTCACAACATCTGTAATATCTGCTAAAAAATAGAGACCATTCTTGTATGACCGCCTGTCTCAATGAGATATCCTGTAATATATATGTACATATTCTGACACACGAATACGCACACACACACACACAATCACACACACAGCCTGCAACCATGCTTAAATGAAATACGTGCAGGCTAGAGTTTGGTGGTGAAATATTGAAACATAACATATTTCAATCAGATATCCTCAATCACATACACACAAACATAGGGAAATTAACACACTAAAAAGGAGTGTATTTACTCTCTCTCTCTCTCTCTCTCTCTCTATATATATATATATATATATGTATGTATGTGTGTGTGTGGGGGGGGGGGGGAATCCTGTTCTTTGGGGATTAATTGAGGTAGTTGAGTATTAGTACATATCCTTTTTCATCATCCGCACACTCATCATTACCAATGCGGTTGGGAAAGAGGAGAAAGTTGCGGGGACAGGATATTTACTTCATTCAAGTGGCATCTGTCATTTGTAGCTTTCCGAGTGTATCGCTACTGATTCACTGTAGCTGTGTGCGTGCGCGCCTCGCGTCATCCCTCGGGGTGGACGTAGTATTGGTGGTACCGATACTACGTCTGGTTTTGAAGATCGACTCCAGCGTCGACAGCATCGTTACCAAAAACAAAAGGGGCCAGTTTGTCTGTGCAAAACAAGTCAAATTGTTTTCGTAACTCTACGTGTATATTCCCCCGTCTTCGCTGGCTCGGTGCCCGTCGGTGTTGGCGCGGTGAGGCGGAGATCCTCCCCGCACCACGCCCACTCGGAGCGCCGCGGAGTGACGCGTCGGCTCCGTGAGCCGACGATGGACGATGGAGCCGCCTCCCGTCCGAGAGCCCATCTCTGTTTTAAATGCATTTCTGTTCTTTTTGGAAATTAATACAATATAACGCGTTTGTTCAATACGACCAAGAATCCTCTCACTTTGGTACTAACATTAAGAGCCAAGCATGGTGAGATGCCCCCCCCAAACCCCTTGGAGCATGGCCGAAAAAGAAAAGCATGACGAATAACAAATAACATTTTAACAGAGCAAAAATATTTCTTGTTTCTTATTATATCGTACAAATTAAATTAAAATATGTGTCTGTATAGAGTTGTGCATTTATTTATTTAACATACTATTTCATTAGTAATGTGATTGCTGTTATACAACTTGGATAGTTATTCATTAACTGTGAATGTGACGCAAAATGTAAAAATGTTGTTTTACATTATTTAACATAATCTGCAAATCGTAAGGTTTAGTATAAATGCATTGAATAATTTAAGTGATATACATGCACACATACCAATCATAGGCCAAAACTTTGCTAAATGTGTGTGAAATATAAAAGCCAGAAGTGGTACTGAACGAAGAGCCGTTTGGCTCTTATTGCTGAGCTAAATGATCTGAGTTGAGCAGGAAACTTACACCGCCGGTATCGGTGATACTTAGAAGAAGAATCTTTAATTGTCACGCAACACACCACACTACAACACATGCATACAGATACACACATGCATATGCTTTGGATGGTGGCCGGTGAAATGAGGCCTCTGCATTTGACCCATCCTGGCTTGTCCTTCCTCCGGGGGGGCAACCAGGAGCAGTGGGCAGCATTCGCCGGGGACCTAGTAACAAGTTCAAAGTTCAGTTCAAAGTTCAAAGTGTACTTTATTGTCAATCGTATCATGCAACACGTAATTACATAGAGGATCAAAATTGCGTTTCCCCATACTCCAAATGTGCAAGTAATATTTGTAACACACAACATATAATATGAAAGTGCAAAAAGACAACAACAATAGACCCAACAACACAACAAGACTAAGGATAGTCTTAATATACTCAATAAGTCAAATGAGGTATGTTATTAAGGTAATAAGGTGCAGTACAAAGCTAGCAGCAAGAGGATACATATGTATACCAAGGGGATACATATGTATTGTAAAAATGTAAATATTGTGCAGTCAGTTGGTCTTTGTGGGTGTCATGTTCATGTCATGTTTGGTGAGTTTAGTAGTCTGATGGCCTTTGGAAAAAAGCTGCTCCTGAATCTGGTGGTATTGCACCGCATGCTGCGGTACCGCTTGCCAGAAGGTAGGAGGGTGAACAGTTTGTGTGCTGGGTGGGTGTGGTCCTTGATGATATTAGTGGCTCTCTTGCGGCAGCGAGACAGGTACAGGTCCTGGATGGATGGTTGTGCTGTTTTGGTGATCTTCTCTCCTGTCCTCACCACTCTTTGTAGGGCTTTCTGGTCAGCAGCAGAACAGCTGCCATACCAGACTGAGAGGCTGCTGGTAAGAATGCTCTCAATAGCACCCCTGTAGAAGGTGGTGAGGGCAGAAGGGGGGAGGTCAGCTCTCCTCATCCGGCGAAGGAAGTAGAGGCGTTGCTGTGCCTTCCAAGTGTCCATCGCTGGTCAGACGATGATGTGTGCATGTTTTTGGTGGGGGTCCTTACTGATGGTAGGTGGAGGAATCCCCTTGTGAGCACGGGGAGATTAGCAAACCCCACACAGAAATAACATTGGGAAATAACCCGCCGGAGCACGGTATTCCCTGGTATTGCTTGGTATCGGATAAAAATTCTGCGCTATTGCCCATCCCTAGTCAATACAAGCGATGCAATCAAACAAACTCCTCGAGGGAGATGAGTGAGAGAATCTTCCAACTTGCGAATTGAAAATGTCATTACAATGTGGAAAAGGGGCATTTGGCCTAATGGAAATTGGGTGTGACTGGATTCTGACAAACAATATTTATTTTTTTGTGATTCAGATTTTTGGATATCTCCGCCAGAATAAATATTTTTTAGAGAACTGGGCAAAATGCTTTTTTGGCATGCCCATTCTGAGTTCCTCCATCAAAATCAATAACTTTGACAGAATTATTGATATTTCTTATTCTTCTTTTTTTTTGTTGCTGCGAGAATTCCGTGTCCAATAGAGCCAAAACGACTCTTCTGAGTCTTCATCATTCCACCAAAGTGCCCCCCTCGCTCGCCCCTGCATGACACCAACCCCATCCAGTGAACTAACGCTTGGAAAGACGAACACACGGAGCACCGAGCAACTCCTCGAGAACCGAGTCTCAAAGAGGGATTGAACCTTCCATCACTGTCGGGTGCGCGTCCTCTCCAGGAGGGTCCTGCGTCCATGCACCGCTCATGCGCTCCTGCTGTTCATTCACCGTTAATACCACTCACCACCCGCACCCTTGTCTTTGTTTATTTCTGTTTGGGGCCTCACCGGGGAGGAGTTGTAACCGCAAACCCGTTGATACTAACGTGGAAGTGTTCTAACCTGCAGTTCAGCTGACGGCCGCTATGTGCTGGGCCAGAAAACCACAGACTCAAAGGATGTCAATGGAAAAAGAAGAAATACAACCAACATTTATATATTAACATATATGACCCTATATTAATATAGGGCCTCAATATCTCTCAATATTACTGACTTGATTTTGTCTAATGTGTACTATTTTTTATTTATTTAAAAATGATTGATTTTTTACATTTTTATTTATTTTATGTGTGTTACAATAACTATTGTTATGTTCTAATGTAGTTTTCACAATCCTATGATTATATTTCTGGCCACCATTCCA
>NC_137193.1:58350441-58577941 GCF_960531495.2 Zeus faber | reverse complement strand
ACAGAGGGGTCACTGCCTAAGATAGATAAACTAAATCAATAGGTAAAGTATGAAGCACAGTCATCTTTTCCCGGCTTTCTGTCGCTCCCCCACGTCTGCTCTGGTTTATTATAGTTCTTTTCCTGCTTCTTCCTCCTTCCTTGTTTTGCCTTTGGCACCATCTCAGTTGTGTGCCAGCCAAAATGTTTCAGACTTTCTAACTGTCACAGGTGAGACTTGACTTCAGATGGGTAATACATCATCAGACAAGTTGATGAAGTTGTTTCAAATAAAGAACTTCAGCTGTAAATATGTGTTCTAGGCACTTTCAGGTTTATGTGCTTTTCACGTGCCCCCGGCATAATCTCAATACCATCGCTCTGACATACAGTCTCATAAATCAGCCGTACGTACGTTTGTGACGTCAGTAGACACTTATCAATCTATCAATTGATTAGTGTCTGGATTGAGAGACTCGTTACCACATGAGAGAGGCAAACAAACCCCAAAAAATAAACAATGACTTAGTGATATGGTTTTACATGCGCCCTTTTAAGTATTACGGCTATTAAAAAACCCCATCAGCATTTATGATGGCTGCAGTTTAAAAACCAATAAAGTAGAAAATAAGTATTGATACTGCAGGTTTCACCCTGTGCTTTGCACATACGCTGCTGGCGACTCCCAGAGCGCCAGCACCAGGATCTCACGTGCCGTCGTGCCGGGTCTCAGCTTTTGCTGGCGTATGGACCCTGCCATCTGCAGGGAGTCACGTAACGCTCCTTTCAGGTCCCGGCCTTGCCACCGCGTCCAGTTCCGGCAATGGCCAGGGCCTTTCAGAGGGAGACCACAGAGAGCAATCTCTTGATCCCTTCCCAATACAGCGCCCACGACCTGCTCATGCTCATTACAAACGCACAAAGGCTGATGTGTTCCTCTGCTCGATCTCATAGACTGCGACCTGAGCGCTCCACACATTGTACAGCCGGATAATACATGCGCCGCACCTCCGAAAGTATGCAAAACCGATAACGTGCACGCACAATTAGGTCATTGTCCTATTGTGATGAGCCAAGTCACCGGCCATCAGGTTTGGTGGAAATGACAACTGATGCGCATGATTCAATTAATCTCATTTCCCTGGTGTCTGCGTGTGCGGTGTGTGTGTGTGTGTGTGTGTGGTGTGTGTGTAGTGTATGTGTGTGTGTGTGTGTGTGTGTGTGGTGTGTGTGCGCGCACGCAAACCACTGTCTGTGTGAGTTCTCCGTGCGAGTGTGGATGCGTTTACACTTTGATGGGAAAGGGGTAGTT
The DNA here is from genome assembly GCF_960531495.2 of Zeus faber. NCBI lineage: Eukaryota > Metazoa > Chordata > Actinopteri > Zeiformes > Zeidae > Zeus > Zeus faber. The sequence continues at coordinate 58,576,651 of NC_137193.1, read as the reverse complement.
TTGGGGTCACGTTGTGTGACGGGAGTTGTGTGCATGAGCGTCAGGAGTGTGTCAATGGATGGGAAAGTCTAACTTGTCATTGTCTCTGTTTGCAGTGGATGATGCTCCGCGTCCTCACTCACCACACACTGTGCTGCGGAGCACGTCAGCATCCCCACAGGGGATCTGCTCCACTAGTCTGTCTGCCATGTGATTTTTGGACGGGTTACCTCAGAATAATAATCATCATCCTCTCTGCTTTTACTGTAAAGACCCCGCGCCATTCTTCTCACCTCGCACTAAAGCGGCTGTTTTGATTTCCATGCCCGTTTCCCGTCAGAGAAGAAATAAACTGTGTGGAGCATTTTGACCCTGGAAATCTTTTTTGTTCATTATTCTTTTACAGTCACCTTACAAATTTCCTGTAAGAACTCTATTCACCACATTTCTGATTGAATGTTAGTCATCTAAAGAAAACAAGAAGATTTTCCCAGGAGACTTGTACTGTTATATTACTGGATTTAAAAGATAAAGAAACATCCAACTAGACCACTTAGAATTAAAACCAAAAAAACCCCTGAAATATTCTTTAACTGTACTTCTGAAATGGGCTTTTGATTGACTTATTTAAGCCTTATTTAATCAGCAAAGACCAAATGCAAGAAACATATGCATACAAGTACATAAACCTACAAGCACATAAAAAGCTTATACATACTGTAGCAATAGCATTAAATTAAATTACAGAGCATATAACTAAAGAACCCAGAACTATAAAAGATAGCCTCAAACTTAATTCCTTAAATGTAATGGGAATTATTTATAATCCAATGTAAGAGATTATTAATTTGAGGAAATGATTAAACACGTTTTTTTTTAAACCAATACTGAATTGAGAAAACTGTATTTAATCGCAGAACAACAATTTCAACTCTTTCACTCAACACTCCATTGTGTAGTGTTCCATTGATTAGCAGCCTAAATGCTGAAACTGTTTCCATGTAATTCTGTATGCGTAAAATAAATGTTCAGACCAAACTAACTTGTTATTTTAAATATATAAAAATAAATCAAAGTCCACCCAATGTCTCATTTCTGCCACTGACACATAGAGCTGATTACATCTTAGTTTACAGTTACCACTATCCACTATAGTTATCACTCTGGCAATGATCACTATTTATTGTTTAATATTTAAACTAACAAGTGGTGCTCTGCAGTGTGTGTGTGTGTGTGTGTGTGTGTGTGTGTGTGTTGTGTGTGTGTGTGTGTGTGTGTGTGTGTATGTATGTGTCTATAGAATAGTGCATACGTGCCACTGACTATAAAAACATGGCTGTGGCGACGTTACTGAGTTGCATGGGCACATTTTGGGGAGATGTACTGGTTAGGTGGGGTAACATGTAACTGCATACATACATTTTTATATTTTAATAGGTAATTTATAACATTTTAAACCGGTAATTTGGAATCCAAACAGATTCCAAACTTATAATTTGGGGTCATATACAATATTTCCCCAGTCACAACTGCTATTTCCTATGTAATTTGAGACAATAAATATTTTCTATTTGTATCAAGGAGATACCCTTCATATTCTTTTGCACTGACATTCTCGTACACAAAATTAAACAACACACAATTGAATGGGACTCATTTTACACTAGTTTTAAATTGGGTCATATCCGCTTCACTTCGTAGATGAAAATGACTTAAACAAAATTGAAATATGTCTTGCAGAGCACATTTTCATGTGTATTACTGTACAGATTTCTTTGTGGGGACTGATGTCAAAATCATCAAAATCTCCGGATCTGAAGGTTTCAGTGAACCTTTTCAGCATCGGCAGAAGCTGCAAGCCGGATTTACCAGTTGTTCAGACTCCACATTGTCATGTTCAATGGAAATAAGTCTATTATTTAAATGTGTTTTTCCGCCCTTTCCTTTAAACCCGAGTCTTAATTCCTCGGAATTAAGCGGAAACAGTAAATGAAGTAAATAAATTACGCTTAATTGTGTCTGTAAAGCCCTTGAGATAAAAACACGGGAGAGAATTATTCAGATTAAATGTTCTTTACTGTGCACATGATCAAATCGACCAGTCCCACGCCAGTCACATGGTACAACATCGCTCTTTGCAGTGTGGATTCACTCATACTGAGGCAATAGATTGAAAAAGGAAAACCATAACAGCAACAGTATCAGTAAAGCAACCTCAGATGAACAATGTCAATGAAAGTTGCCTAAAATTCAAGTATTAAGAAACAAAAAGGTTAACATTTACATTTTACATTTATTAATATATCAGATACTTTCGTCTGAAGTATGGGAGGCTAGAAACAATCAAAACATACATTCGACTATTGGAGCAACCTCGAACTTAAGTGCATGATCACCTGTTTCTAAATTCAAGCAGACACAAGTGTAAGATAAATGTAAGGAATCAAATAGTCGGAATAAAATAGTGTCGTTAGTATTATATCAACATCAACAATGCAGCCAGTGCTTCCTCTGAGGTCAGTTAATTATTATTATTATTATTATTATTATTATTATTAATAATAATAATAATAATAACAATAACAATAACAACAACAACAACAATAATAATAATAATAATAATAACAATAACAACAACAACCACAACAACAACAACAATAATAATAATAATAATAATAATAATAATAATAATAACAACAATTTCAATCATAATTACGTAATTTGCCTAGCATTGATAAAGCTGACACAGATTGGAACGCGGGCAGTTAAAAATACTCCTAAAAACAAGTGAAAGACTAAATTATTACGTGTAGATTCCAGAATAGCTTTTAAGAAGTGAATGATGACACCATGACACTGAAACTAAAACACAACACCAGCATGTGTCATACACTTCCAAAGCCAGGGAGCTGTCTCACACTGACAGGCTGCGTACTGGACTGGTCCAGTTTGTTTTCAAAGCTTGGAAAAATGTTGAGGGCATTAATGCTATAGGTTTTCTACTGAGGGATGGTTGAAGAAAAATAGTTTCAGAACGATAGAGACAACTTCCTGTATTTCCCAAGTGTTGGGGTGTATTTCTTTTTTTTTTTTTTTCGGTCAAGACAATTTAAATAATTTCACATTTCACTATGCAGTGTTTTTTCCAACACAATATTATTTCAATAAATAAAAAAACAAGCATCAAATGTTTTCCCGGGTCATTCTTTTACAAAATAGAAAAATATGTCCAGTATAAAAGGTAAACGTTCTACTTTACTTTCGCATTTATCAAATAAATACCTTAATAAACAAATAAATAAAATAAATACAATAAATAAAGTCAAAGACTCTAAATAAAATAGAATTTACAGCTCTGTAGTCCTTTCTTTCAGAATGACGGTGGGGTTAACGTCGCTGCCGCGTGAGTGCGCCGTGCTGGAGTTGATGGTGACGGAGCCGGTGTCCTGGAGGTCCGGGACCCGGAAAGAGGCGATGGGACACGGGCCCCGTACGTTGTTGCAGACCAGCTTCTGCAGGGAGGCGGCGTTGACGATGGCAAAGCCGGCGCTGCCGCCGAAGGTGCTCGGCTTCCAGTACTCCGGAGAGCAGATGGGGTTCCCCATGAGGCCCTTGAGCGAGTACGGCGCCCCCATCTCCACCATGGTCTCCCCGAAGATGCCGTTCTGCCTGGGCTTCTCCACCAACAGGCCGGGGTAGAGCTCCACGGCGTCCACGTGCCCGTACATCTCCTCCAGGATCGCCGCCATTTCCTTCTCGCCTAGTCAAACACACATGGGATTGTTATGGCACTTTTTAGGGGATGTTAATGCCTAAATAAGACTAAGTCTAAATAGACAAGACTGTGTTTTGTCTGAATAAAATCCAGCGGTAATATTCACTAATCATGTGTAAACATCAATTGATGCAATAACCTTTTTTGAGGATATCTTTGGGCTTCTTAAATCTGAGGGTAAACTGTTGATATTATCTGCTAAAAGCTAGGATGAACATCTGCTCTCAGACAAGGTTAGGAATTTACTGCAGCAACAACAAATGACTTTGGATGATTTCATAGGATTTGAGCACAGCGCTCAAATATGTTCACGCTTCGTAGGTTTTTTGCCCTGAAGTTTGAAGAGCTCGCTCCTGTTTGCTTTAACGCATGAGCACCAAATGTGAAATAATCCCTCCCTCAGAATTCCCGAAAGCCGGCAGTGTCTTATCTCGGCGCGCCGGCGGCGACCTCTCCACGGCTGCTTGCTCTGAGGGCCTTATCTTATATCCACATCATGCCACTGTACGGTGCTGTGACCGAGCCTTTTTCTATGTGGTCATTCACCTGTTAGGTCTTCGAAGGAGCTGTAGGGCTTCATGGAGAATCGTTTCCGGTACGCGTTGAGAGACTGGTAGCGCATCTTCCTGCTGTTCTCTATCGACTTGATGGCCACGTACATCAACGACCCCGGAACATTCCGACCGCCGGCAACCTAAAACACAGAGCAAGATCCATCATAAACCTTAAAGCCACGGTTAGAAAATCAACTCACACACTTACTACCGCAGACGTACTACCAAAGCTATGACTCAAAGCTCCGTTCTTACCCGTCCTGCAATCTGCTTGGTGAAGGACTCCACCAGGTTGTTGATGCCATGTTGCGTCACCATGGAGGTGTTGAAGACAAACTGCTTGTAACTGTAAACCTCGTCCTGGATGTGGAAATCTTCGGGCATCAGTGGGTGCCAGTGGTAGATCGTGTTGAACTCGGACGCGATGCGGTTCTGGTACTGGAAGCGCTGGCTGAACAGCAGCTCGGGGTCAAACTTGAGCTTGAAGTTGTAGCCGCTCAGGTGCTGCACGTAGTCCTCGATCACGATCTTGATGGTCTCCCCTGTAAGGAAAGGACGGAGTGTTACGGTAAGCGCAGGGCGTGCCACGGAGGTGAAACATTATTCGACAAACGAGACGACGACTTGACGTCGACACCCCGCCACGCTCACCGATCAGAATGAGCCGTGCGGTCTGGAACAGCCGCTCGTCGTCCCAGTCGGGGTGCACGTCCTGGAGGACGTCGCACACCCGGTTGTGTTCCCGCAGCCAGATGGTGGCGTACATGATCAGGCCAGGGACCAGGCCGAAGGCTTCGTGCCCGACGGCGAAGCGCTGGGATTCGGGCAAGTTAGGAGGGTAATGCATTGTCACACCGACCTCGTCTACCGTCGGGGGATACACCTCTCCATCGATGATCTAGGGAGGAAAAAATGGGGTAACATTTGTTATAACCTCGAAGGAACCAAATATGTAAATGTTTGATTGAGGATATGGTTGTCTTAACATGTCTTCCTTACCTTAAACCTCAGCTTGCCATCCTTGAAGAGTCTGAGCTTGTGTTGTCTCTCCAAACTGTCTCCATAAATATGACTGAGGTCCACCTAAGAACACCAGCAAAGGGCCACATTTAATCATTTATTATTTTAATGTACAATTCAACTTATTTTTCCCCCCTTTTCCCTCGTCAAACGTTTCCAATGCGATGTCTCCCATGTTTGATCCGCTCTGCTCACCCCATGTCCTTTAGCCTGGGTAAAGGCCGGTCCCTTCTTCATGTCGGATTTGAAGAACTGGTGGGTGAAGTGCTGTGCGAAGAATGCGAACATCAGGCTGGAGCTCTGAGGGTCTGGGATGAAACGTCTCCTCAAGAGGAGCTTCTCCGCCAGAAGCTTAGTGTTGGGCAGCTCTTTCTTTCCTGTTGAAACAGCGCAGATTCAGAGATAGGATCTGCGAGTACAGCACCGGGCGGCTGTTCTCCGAGACTAGGTTCTAACGTTCTCCACTAGCTTTCGTATGTCATTCATTTTCTCTTTCTTGTCAGGCAGGTTCATGGGTGAAATGAGGAAATTTGGTTCTAAATAATAAAGAATCAGGAGAAACAAGTTTTCAAAATGCAGCGAGAGATGTACTGGTTAGGTCACCTAAAACTCCCATAGGGGTTGGGCAATCCTTTGGCACCGGGGGGAGAGTGCGTGTGAAGTAGGAAAGGTTGGAGTAAGCTTCCCAGTTTTTGTAGTCATAGTCTGCATTGTAGGTAGGGGGGCTGTCGATCATGTGGGATCGGGCTGGAGAGAGAAAGGAAAGGGTACATTATTGTTTGTTCAGACTGAATGCTTTAAATTTTGTCAATGGTAACCTTTTATTTGACTTTTGAGTTTAGCTATTAAGCGTGGACTTACATGTCAGCACATATCTCATGATGGCGTCTCTGAGGGGTGAAATGTTGTTGACAATGTTCCAGAATCCCTTAAAGTGAGTGAGCAGGTAATGGACAGTGTTTGGAGTTGGCTTCAGGGAAACTTTTATCCACGTGAAGAATTCCGCTGTAAGTGGAGACAAAGAAAAACGAACGAAGGGTCAGTTTCAAGACATTGTCGGGGATCCTGTTCCGTTTGTTCTTACAATTCTTTTAACTTCTTCGAACATTTTTTGGGTGGACTTACGTGTTGTGCAGTTCTCCCCATAGTAGCCAGTCCGTGTGCAGTCACACTCATAGCCCTCTGACCGAAGAGCTGTGCACACTCCCCTGTTTTGGCATGGCTGTGAGCAACACGGATTACCTGTCCAGGGGAAATTAGGGGACAAGGTCACATCATGTACAATCAAACACACACACACACACACACACACAAAAAAATGTTAACGGTGTAAATGTTAAAAAAAAGTAGCCTTACCTCCTTCACAGAAAATAAATGCCAATGCCAAAAGTAAAACTGCAGGTATGCTTGTATTCATGCTCCAACTGTCTCTGGGCCTCTCTGTGCTGCTGTGCTGCTGGTCTCTGTTTGCAGCTCTGAGGTTGTGAGTAGCTCCTCATCGCAGCCGACAGCGCTTTATAGCAGCTCCTCATCACCCCGTGGACTCAGGCCCCTCCTCATGGGGAGGAGGGGCCTGGGGCCGCCGCTCACCATTCACATTCCTTTGGCTTCTATGAATGACATTTTTCGGAAGAACGTCTTCTTGGGAAAGGTGAATTTACGCAATGTTGTACTTTAAAAGCTTCCATAATTTCTATGGGGATTTTTTTTTTAAACTCGTTTGATTTAAAATTCCTGCGTGTATATTCCAAGCAAACAATCACATTTTAAAGGGATAAATAGTATGTAGATACAACTACTATTACTACTACTACTAATAATAATAATAGTAAAATTATTATTATTAGTAGTATAATAATAATAATAATATGAATATGAATATGAATATGAATACTTCGACTACTACTGCTGTTGCTACCATGAAGTTTAAATCATTGCCAGTCCTCCTGATGATACTACTACTACTACTACTACTACTACTACTACTACTACTATTACTACTACTACTACTACTACTACTACTACTACTACTACTACTACTACTGATAATAATAATAATAATAATAATAATAATATAATAATAATAATAATAATAATAAAATAAACAAGTTATAACAGCAATATAACTATAATATTAAAACTACCACTTCTATCTCACAACAATAAGAATACTACTACTATTAGTCCTCCTACTACTACTACTACTAGTTCCACTAATACTAATACTACTAATATTAACAATCATCATCGTCATCATCATCATCATCATCTTTTGAAAACTGAAAATAAACATAGTTCTGTGTTTTTAGGATCTAGGGTATTTTATTTTCTGGTCAAATCTGGAGGGATACCACTGACTGACTGTAATGTTATGTCTTCATTCATATTTCCCTCATACATGGCATAGATATGTATAGGTGGTTGAAAAACACAGTAGTGACAGCTTATTCCGTAACATAAATAAAATCAAATCAGCGGCGCGCCCCTGTCGGCGCGCCGCGTCACTGCAGTATCGTGAGCCTCTTGGGGAAGTGGAGGCTGGGCGCTCGTCTCCTGGAATGTATGCGGTCCGCTTCGCGTTTGTTGGGACGCTTCCTCTGTTTTCTTTTGGTTGGGATTTTGAGATGTATGTATATTATGTTATGTTTATTGTTTATTTTTTTCATTTTTATTTTACTTAGATCGCTCCTTGTCTGTGCTTTGCACTAGTTCGAGTTGTGACTTCCGAAACCTTCCTCGGTTGGCCGGTGCCAAGCGGTGCGTGCGTCTACTCCTCCTCCGCTGGTGCGATATAATGCAGCGTAATGGAAGCGGACTTATGCACAGCAGGCTCTGCGTCTTTCACGATTCGTGAGTCGACAGGACAACCCCGCCAAGGTATGTGGACATGTGGACGTTTTGCTCTGGTTCCGAGTCACTCGGGGAAGTGTCATGTTGTATTCTAGTTGTGGTCAAACTTTCTTCCAGAGGATCGGAAAGAAACACCTCGGAGCCACTAGATCGATATCATAACTATTTAAATTCACTTAATAAGTACGTAATAAGAAAATGCAAGCATAAAAAGCGGTCCGCTTGTTTTTGTTTTTGTTTTGGTTCTGAATCTAATTAAAACATGTTATTCTGGTTATTCATTTCCAGTCGCAGCACTAATGCAAATTGCATATTCAGCAACCGGGCTTCACCCACAAGAAACCAAATGCTTTTCCATAATAAAAACAAGAATTACAACCATTATAGCGATCGAAGATAAATAATGTGATTTTTTTTATTATTATAATTGTTATTTATTATTCTTATTTTATAGTATTGTTATTATTATGATTACTGTTATTATTATGATTACTGTTATTATTATTATTATTATTATTATTATTATTATTATTAGTAGTAGTAGTAGTAGTAGTAGTAGTAGTAGTAGTAGTAGTAGTATTATCATTATTATTATTATTATATTATTATTATTATTATTATTATTATTATTATTATTATCGTCATTGTATATAAGCATTATTTAAAAATATGTATATATATATTTTTTGCGCTAATTTTAATTGTTTTTAATAAATTTCTAATATTTGCAACAAAATGATAAAGGTGTAAAATGAGTTTGTCAAATCATACTTTGTTTTCTGTACCAACTTGGTGATTAGTTCACTGGCACATAAGCCCTCCCCAGCCTCTATTATATTAACTACAACAAAATGTAGAGTCCAGTTGGCACATTCAGACGGTCTTAATGCCAAATACGTGACCAGGAGGGTGAACTCACACACGGTACGTGCTTCAAATCCTCTCTGCCTGTTACGCTCTCCTGAACAGCATAGAATTTAGAAAAGCCCCTCAGTGTGTGTGGACAATCTCTCATCACTGCCCGTGGTGGAAGGAGCTGAGCACATCTTTTACTAAAGTAAATATACGAATGCTGTGACGCCAAATGGAGTAAAAGTGAAAGTACCACATTAAAATTATACTAAAGTAAAAGTATATAAGTGCAAAAGTATCAGAAGTAGAAGTACTTGTCATATCCATTGTCCTGATATGACAAAGCATATAATATCTATAAAGTGATACTGTAGATTATTTTCTGTACACATCAATGAACATGTGTATCCTGATCACAATATGCAATAAAAAGGATTGATGGTGAAAATAAAATAATAATGTAACTGTGTAAAAAGTATGCATATTTGCTTTGAAATGTAGTGGGTGATAATTAAAAGTCTCAGAAACTGAATATACTTACAAAAAAGTAAGTAGAGATGCTTGAAAAAAATATTTTAGTACAGTTACTCAGCGCTTGTACTTTGTTACTTTCCATCACTATCAATGCACAGTTGCGCACGCCCACCCACCCACACAGCTACACACACACACACACACACACACACACACACACACACACACACACACACACACACACACACACACACACACACACACACACACACACACACACACACACACACACACACACACACACACACATAGTTCAAACAGTAGGTTCAAATGCATCATAGTGTGTATTATCCATCTAACCACATACAGATATGGTGAATACAGTATAAAAATAATTATTAATAATAATAATAATAATAATAATATATAAATATATATAAAGAATAAATAATAATATATAAAAAAAATATACTAATTTTTAATATGCACATACAGTATTGGTGAATTATCTGAGTTTTTATCTGATATCAATCAACATAACAAAGGCATGACCCAGCAACTTTTTCTGTCACGAAGTGACCCGATGCAAGCTCTGGCAAGTAGAGTGTCTTATATCTAGACACACACACACACACACACACACACACACACACACACACACACACACACACACACACACACACACACACACACACATTATGGTGGCTTGTGAACAACTCTATCTTGGATCACACTCCCCCCCCTTTTCAAACTGCAAGACGCTGAAAGGCTGCATTAAGCCTATTTCAAGGTCTCCAGCAACTTCCAAATAATACTTGTTTTTGCGTGGTTAAGATGTCTGGGATAGTCTAAGAATAAATATCCACCAACATTTTATCATTGCCACATACTGTATACTTTAAATTTGAAACAAAGGTCGTTGGGTCATTGGATTATTTTTTTCATTTCTGTATTGAATTGTTCCACAGCAGTTGCCCCAGTGTTGATGTGTTTTAATGCCGCGATTAAACGTGTCTTTGTGAACCGTAGGATCCTCCTGAGTTCACGTTGGGACACTCTTTCTTTGCAAACTGAGCACTACTGCAGTCCCTGCAGAGCACCATGGCATCCATAGACCCCTACCAGTACATCATTGTGAGTACATTCAGTACAAGGTTTCCTACAATTACTATGAAAACCCATTTTTTAATAAATCAGTCATTACTCAGTAGCAAAGTTGCATCTAATGTGTCAGGGATCTCCCTTCTTACAATCCAAAAAGGGATTCTATAGCAGGAGAGCTTTATTTTCCATGCCAGTCACAACGGTGTGAATAAACACATCAGCCGTACGCTATCAAAGCTTACTCTGCAGTGAGTTGCACAGTAACAGCATTGTGAGTGATATGATCACAACTGTTGCCTCACAGGAAGAGGTAATCACATATACCATCTGTAGTTTATATTGGTGCATAGTTGCATAGTGCATTACATAGTTATTGTTGTCCTATATGAGCTATATCTAACATATTATGACTGGGGAAAGTCAAGATTTGTTTGGGACTTTGCTCGTCCTTCCAAAAGGTTTTATACCGTTTTTTTTTTTCTTTTCCAGTAAGTTAATTTTACAATCTGAATGTAGTTAACAAATGTGCTGAGCAATTTTTTTATGTATTTCCGCATACAGGTGGAACAGCAGTTTTCTCATAAATTGAGAATAACGGTTGTGCGGGCGGAGAGCGTTACCAAGGGAGCTCTGGGCGACCTACGTGAGTGTGATACATTTAATACTTCTCTTTGGGCAAATTTTGCCGTTCGTTTGACACGCACGCACGCACAGACACAGACATACACACACAGACACCCACAAATATACAGATCCAAAGATAGCCAACTTCACAAAAACCGAAGACAAGTAACTGTGAAATAATAATGGTAACACTGTGAGAATCGCAGATTGGGAAGCGGCTGCTTCTTAAACACTGTGAGTTAGCTCCTGTTTCAAATGCACTAAATTGCTTAAAACCACTTTATTGAGCCTTGAAATCAAGAGTAACAATTCTATTGATTAAGATATTAGAGCACTTGATTCAAAGTAACATGAGCACATGTACCGTACAGGTACATGAGGGTGTGTGGATCCATAGGTTTTTATTACTCAATCTGTCATTTGGAGAATTACCTAAGACCTGGACTTAATATGATAACTTGAAGTTATGATATTTTATAGTGGCAGCTCTTTCACCCGCCGCTACAAAGAAGGCAATCTGAGCCTGACTCTCCAGTGGAAACCCCAACATTTTGTCAGAATGTGTTTCTTCATAGAACCTAACAAGTTGGCCAGCCAGTTTGGTGCATTACGTTCACTTGGCTTGGAGCCTCACCCTGCTGTGGCTACATCTGAATTCCCTCCAGCTACCAGATAACAAAGCCAGTATTTTGGGGTAACTATGGGTGGCGTTCCAGCAGCTCGGAATCGAGGCGATATTTGCTGTAAATAGATGAGACAACAAATAGTCTGTTCATTTAATTGACCTTGAGGATTCAAATACACGTGTGTATTTTTGTTCACTTTAGTGAGTGCTAAAAATGTAAATCCACTGGCTGAATTGTGTGCAGTCATTTCAAAACTGATGAGTGGAATGAAACAGTGAATATTTTCTCATCACGCTGCCTGGGAGGGCCAAGAAGATAAATCCTTCATAGAAAAATTTGAGTTGCACACGCCAACGTCTTCTTCCACCTTAACATGAATTGCATTCCAAATGTCTTTTCTGTGCAGTATTTTTAGCGCTGGAAAGGTTTCTAGGTGGACTCCAAAGTTCATCTCGCGGCTGTGAACATACCTCCTCACAATCGCTGGGATTGTGAGGAGGTATGTTTACAGCCTCCCAAAGAGGGTGTTTACGTGGTTCAATGACGGGGAAACAATTCTATTCCTCTAAATCTGCAGTGGACACTCCCGACCCCTACGTGGAGTTGTTTATCTCCACCGCTCCTGAGGGCAGAAAGAAGACCCGGCACATCGACAACGACGTCAACCCAGAGTGGAACGAGACCTTCCACTTTATTCTGGACCCCAACCAGCAGAACGTCCTGGAGGTGGGGGATGCGCCGGGTGTAGAGGGATGAAGTTGTGCGTAAAAGGGCGACCCATTTCAAACATGTGCTTGTATACATTTTGTAATTAACTTCACATTTCGATATTTTTTCTCTCTCAACCAGTTAACATTAATGGATGCCAATTATGTGATGGATGAGACACTTGGCACGGCAACATATGACATTTCTAAGATCAAAGTGGGCCAGGCGGAGACTGTGCCCTTCCTCATTGGCAAAGTAAGAAATGTTCTTCTCAATATACCTATACTGTATATAATTTACACTAAGTAGCTGTAGTGGATTAGAAATACCTTTAAAGCTGCTTATGAACTGCCCAATCTGCATGTATAAAGCAAACACAACGGGACCCAAAACGGAACCCTGGGGAACACCACAGGAGAGGGCGCTGTAGATACAGACACAAAGTTACCAACCGATCCTCTGTATTCTCTCCATTTTGATGAATTCCATCTCACCGTTCCAGTGAATATTTACCGTCTCTCTCTGGTTTCCCTGTTGTATTTTGCAGGTGTCTGCCTGTTCACAGAAAAAAAACAGCAGTCATCAACAGTTCCCTCGGTGTATAGTAACCGCATTTTCTGTTGTTTCGACAGGCAACCAAAGTGTTCTTGGATATGTCCCTTGAGGTTTGGTAGGTATTCTATTCTTAATCTGTTCTGTTTGCAAGATTGTTTTCCTTCCTGCTATAATCTTAAGCGCCGCACAAAGTTCACTGCGTGTGAAAATCAATCAAACAAGCTAATGATAACAACAGCGAAACTGCAGACAGGCGGTTGAATAGGTTGCGGGGGCACGAGGCAAATCAAAGACATTCACCCGAAGTGGTGAAGAAACTATTACTTAGCAGGGATTAATTCAGGGAGTGGAGAAACACATTATCTCCCCCGACAGCGACTTGTGACATCGGTCTGTGGTGTCTGCTCATTACCCTCCTCTGGCGTTTCCCCCCACTGCATAAAGGCATAAAGATCTGAACCTACTGTAGCAGACGGTTGGAATGACACAATCCGTGCTCGAAAAAGATATACATATTTTTTCTCCACATCACCTTCGTGTCACATTGCATTTAAATACGGGCGTCTCTGCAATACCTGTGAATGTGATGGAAACGATGGGCTCACATTGTACCCTACATGTCCTCAGCACCAAACTGGACCTGCGGTTCAGCCTCGCGCTCTGCGACAAGGAGAAGCTGTACCGGAGCGCTCGCAGGGAGAGGGTGATGCTGGGCATCAAGAAGCTGCTGCACATGGAGAAGCCACGCTTCCTCCCCAGCTCTCCCAAGGAGGTAGCAACCAAATGCTCATCGATGTTGGAAATAAACGCTTCGGCCGTGAACACTGTCCCAGTTGTCAAAGTGGCTTCTTCTGGCTGCTTTGAGGTTTTAGGCTGACTCTGCTCTTCTCTTCTGAGCCTCCAGCTTCTCTCTCTCTCTCTCTCTCTCTCTTTCTCTCTCTCTCTCTCTCTCTCTCCCTTTCTCTGTGTGTGTGTGTGTGTGGATGTATTCGGCCCCAGCTCACAGGAAGCAGCAAGACCATGAGATAAAACGATTTCCCCTATGTTGAACCGTGCTACAGCGTTGCACTCTTTCGGAGCCAGTGGAACTATCGCCAAGCTAGTATTTAGAATAGCGGTGGCGATACGACACAGGCGGCTTTCTGGCGAGGGTTCAGAAAGGAAAAGGCGCGGCACAATGAAAACTTACGAAATGTCTGAAAATGAGAGAGCGCCAGTTTAAAGATTCTACAGTGGTTGTGACACGTCAAAAAAACAACCCTCGTGGCGGCATTGCCACAGGAGGAAGTTGTTCACTCTGGAAGAATGTGAATTGAATGTGAATGTGAATTGGACTTTGACACGTAATTTGATTTGAGTCCTGTTTCTCAGGACTCTCAGGGGCAAATTCACAAAAGGATTGCGCGCCATTTGTGGCCGCTAAACCAGCGCAAATTACACAAAAACACGCGTGTAATTCTCAAAGCACCCACAAACAGTGTAATACATCCCTAACTGCGCTGCCAAGCAAATAGTGTCTCGGTGCTCTGGTGCTATTTGCACGTGTATTAATAACGTATTATTCATACGTTCTGTGCAAAATCGGCTCCTTTCTATCCAAATGAGCCTCGTTGCAAAGAACGTAGCTCTCGCTTTCGTTCTCTGTCTCTCTATCTCCCTCGGTCGCCCCCTTGGTCTCTCTCTCTCTCTATCTCTATCTCTCTCTCTCTCTCTCTCTCTCTCACTCATTATCACTTTCTCTCTCTCACTCTATCTCTCAGTTAGTTTCCATGAGCTCTATTGGCATTGCATGTCTAGAAATGCATACATTGAAAATAAAAAAACATATAACATTAATCATCTCTCTCTCTTTCTCCCCCCCTAGGTGCCAGTCATAGCCATCGTAGGCTCGGGGGGAGGTTTCCGGGCCATGGTAGGCTTCTCCGGTGTGATGAAGGCCCTGTATGAGTCAGGAGTCTTGGACTGTGCCACCTACGTAGCAGGCCTCTCTGGATCCACGTGGTCAGTTATCTCGGTCTTTCTCTCTAATGCTCTTTTCCGCCCTCTCGTTGTTTCCTCTCTCCTTGACTTTATCTTCCTGCTTCTCACCCCCATTACTGTGCCTCAATGCCATTCTGGGAATTTTCTCTCTTCAAGTTGGCAGAAAGGGGTTCCAATGTTTTTTTCTTTTTTCATTCCTGCTTTCGCTCTACCATCCTCGGTTTAGCACCCCCCCCCCCCCCCCCAAGTCCAATATCGTTGACGAACTGCATGAACCTCCTGCAGTCCACATGGATCATGTTTTCCCTGAGTCAGCAACGGCGTTTAACCGTTCCTTTTCGGTCTGTGGACTAATTCCACACTGAACCTCCACCGCCCACCCATATGGCCCTGGAAAAGTACAGTGTAGGGAATACCACACTGTTTTCAGAGGTATGGATGGAGTTCTGCTCATGCCTTTATGCTTTCTCGATTGCTAAATATAAAATGGAAGAGCTGCCGTGTAGTGCAGCGATTTTGAAGCCATGTATCATCCTGACTCCCCGACCGACTTCTTCCTTTCTCCCCCTCTCACTCCCATGCGCAGGTACATGTCAACGCTCTATTCCCACCCGGAATTTCCCTCCATGGGCCCGAAGGAGATCAACCAGGAGCTGATGAAGAGCGTCAGCAGCAACCCGCTGAGGCTGCTGCTGCCCCAGCACATCACCACCTACATCCAGGCGCTGTGGAGCAAGAAGGCGGCCGGGCAGCCAGTCACCTTCACCGACATCTTCGGCATGCTCATCGGCGAGACACTCATCCCCGGGGTGGCTACCTCACAGACATTCTCCGGATTGTCTCCTTCATCCTGTTCTGTCTGCACTTCATTTCCTCTGTCTCGTACTGCACAGCTCCTTGTCCGATAACCTCACTTTGTTCTAACTTTCCTCTATCAAATTCTCTGCCCTTATTTTTTTTACTTGTGGTGCTCACCCGATGCTTTTGCACCGATATGTGTATATTTGTTTCTTTCTTATCCGACTTCAGTCTTACCAGTAGGGACAGAAGATACTAATAGAGGATTGATCTATCAGGATCTGCTGTATCTGTTGTACCAATTTTGTCATATTGATGCAAAATTTGCATTGTCAGAATATTATCGTGTTTATTTTATGTAACATTCAAAGTGACTCACACACAAAGCGTTGCTAATGGTAAATATAATGTAAAGTGCAGCGAACTGTTGTTTTTCATAGATTCAAAATGTCAATAAATTGTCACATCGAATTGCAACATTGACAAAATGACAATATCAAAGTGTCAATACATATCCAATCAGCAGCACGGGATCATTCTGATGAGTGAATCGGAACTTAAAAAAAAGAAAAATCCCCTTTCTTTACCTATATATAAAATTGTAACGATCCAATTTATTTATTGTCTGATCTCAACAGAGGATGGACACCAAACTGACGGAGTTGCAGGAGAAAATAGACGAAGCACAGTGTCCGCTTCCTCTTTTCACCTGCCTCCATGTCAAGCCCGATGTGTCAGAGCTCATGTTCGCTGGCAAGTCCATTCTTGTCAATGCAGCAGTTTGCTTAAGAACGCGTGTGTGTGTGTGTGTGTGTGTGACTGTCTGTGTTCCTGAGCGTAAATATATGAATTTCCCTCGAACTCATATGTAAATTTAATGAGTAACTACATGCAAACTAATAGGCTGGGCCGCATGCAAAGCTATGGAACCAGTGTTTTTCTCTGTATTCACCATGACGTCATGGTGCTATGGGCTGGGACGCAGTTTCTGCTGCTGAAATCATGAATTTGAATGAGCCGCATAATTATCAATGGTACATTTCGTATACATACCACATTTGTAAATTTTCTCGTGGATAAAATTTCCATTGGAACAGAATTTACATACACTCTCTTTGTGGTTTCAGACAGGATACATCACGTTTTCTTTCAATGTGACTGTGATGTCTCTCTAAATTACATTATTTAGATATATAGAAATTGAACCATGTGATGTGACATCACATTGGGTGGCAGATTACACCGTCGAATGATGTTGATTGTCGTCGAGACAACCATCAAAACACAAATTTCCCCACATATTTGTTAACTACAGGAGGCTGGCAGATAAGCCTGAGAAACGTCCCATTACCGTGAATCCCTGCGTAATATTGTTTTAGACACTCACTACAGGGCGTGGCCTATCTCAGAGCCTGGTCTAGAATGAGGTCTATTGTTTACCTCCACTATGTTTATCTCTACGCGGTTGCTTATACTTCGACATTTACAACATAGTGACGGCACTGAGTCACTGGGGCAGTCAAAGTAGACTAACGTCACCTACCTCACATCTGCAGTATCACCTTGGCCAATGGAAAACCAAACAGAAACCTTATCTTTCTAATTCAAGAGCAATTATCAGCTGCATTGGGACGTTGCCATGAATACAATTCTATTTTTGTCCCATACATACTGTATATATATGTATGTATGTTTGTATGTATGTATGCATGCATGTATGTTTGTATTTTTGGTTGTCATTTTGCCAGTTATTGTGAATTATACAGTAATTCCATTGCAAATGACACAATAACTGCACACACTGTTTGAAGTTATATTTCTAAAGCAACTTCAGACAATTTGATTTTCATTTCATTTATTATTATAATTGTTGTTATTGTTATTATTACATCATAATAACGACATAATAACAACATAATAATAATAATATTATGATTAATAATAATAATAATAATAATAGTTATTATTATGATTATACAAATTATAATGAATAGTAGTAATAATAAATAAGCAACAGTAAGACATAAGATATAAGAACGATTAACATTATTGTTTATTATTATTATTATTGTTATAATAATTGCTATTTTGAATGTCATTCTAACATTGACATTTCTCTATCCAGACTGGGTTGAGTTCAGCCCCTATGAAATTGGGATGGCTAAGTATGGCACCTTCATGACCCCCGACTTGTTCGGAAGTAAGTTCTTCATGGGGACCGTGGTGAAGAAGTACGAGGAAAACCCTCTGCACTTCCTCATGGGTGAGAGGAACATTTTCCATCAACACAACAAACACAAACAACATACAGACAATTATTATTGACATCATAATATTGACCTCTCGTTCTTCCGTCAGGTGTATGGGGCAGTGCCTTCTCCATCCTCTTCAACAGAGTGCTGGGGGTCAAAGACACCGTCGGTGGCAGCACCATGGAGGAGGAGCTGGGTAACCTTCTTCACCCTCCTTCCTCTGCAACCGTGTTTTTCAGCCGATGTGCCCTTGAAAATAATTAATTAGCCCTTGTGTTGCAAAATCAAAATTGTGAGGCTGTGCTGATTATACAATTTCAGCCAGAATGGCAGCTCTGTGCTTATCAGATGAAGCTCAAGTTTTTCCATTTCCATTTTTCAAGGGCCATAATCAAAAGCATTTATGGATGTTGTGGCGTTTACGTCTGTCGTTTGTACAATGTCATGCTCCATCAGGTTGTTTTTTCTTGACATTTAGACGTTCATCCATTCATTATCTCAGAGTGCAAATTATACAATGACAATCATTAGCTTTTTTTTTTTTTATCCAGCAGCGGGGTAAGACAGTGCCTGAAAAAGTGTCGCCGCACGGTTATGCACAGGGCTTTTTTTGCTCCATCCAATTAGAAAACGGTGGGAAAAAAATAGTAGTATGATAAAAACACGCTGTTTTTGTTTGCTTTGTTTGGAAAAAATATCACTGTGATCTGAGCTGTAGACACGTGATGGTATGGTTTACTTTAGGGGTGTCTGAAATCGTATTACAAGATTCTTCCAGGCATGTATATAGGAAATACATGTATATTGTAATGCTCACGATTACAGGTAAGAAGGATATATAAATGCCCCCCCCCCGACCTGTTGTTTTTAAGTCTTAATTAGGGGGGTCGGACCCCCACCAATCCCTCCCGTAATTCGAACCATGCGTTCTCTCTATAACAATGCACTACACTGTGCCGAATCGCTGAGAATGTCTACACCTTTATAAAGAAAAGAGAGTGAGAGAATGTCGACACCCAATAAAAGAACTTTTCTTATGTTTATCAGACATATTCTGACTGGAGGCGTTTCGGTAGGGAGAAAGTGAATTTGGCCTTTTATTAACCAAGTGCTCAATGAACAATGCGTTTTTTGTTTTCTCATCCTGCACAATGTAGATTTACGAATAGGATAAGCCATGTCACAGAATGCCGTGCGTTTGTGTTCACAGAGCAGATCAAACCGCAGCACATCGTCGGCGTGGACAGTTTGGATAATGATGAGGAGCCACGCAAGGGTGAGACAGCTTATTGTGTTTCTTATTAATAAGGTACAAAATATACACCGGATAACATTATTTTTTTCTCTCTGAAAAAGTCCACATCTTCATTTAACACTTTGGGGTTTCCTTTATTTCAATCCACCCGAGCTGCTGTGAGAAAGAATTGTAATGTTCTCCCTGTTTTCAGTAATAGTCCTACGGTAAATGGTAAGGGTGAAGTTTTATGTGTTTATGTGTAAAAAAAACAAAGAACGAGTCATATGTGATCACTTCCTATGACCACACAAACAATTGGAAATATTGTATTATTCATCATTTTTTCATTTCTGGGCATAAAGAACCATTGAATTAAAGGTACCAAAACAAGTAAAATTCTGTGCTTTTGCTTTGGTCTATGACATTAACTTTTAATTCAACATAGAGCAAGCACCAAATAAAATCACTAAGGCCTGACTTAGGCTCAGTCTCCTCAGGGAAGATGCAGTCTGTTCATTGGGACATTTAATGAGCAAAAAGTTGTGCCCTTCACAAATAAGCCCCCCCCCGAGAAATAGAACAACAAATCCTACTGTAATCTTGTCCTTGAATGTCTTTCCTCTCTAGGGGGTAGAGAGAACACCGAGGCGGAGGACGAGTACCACCGCCACGCTCAGGCCAGCTGGGTGCAGCGGATGATCTCCTCGCTCTTCAGCGACTCGGCCTTATTCAACACCAGAGAGGGCAGAGCGGGGAAGGTGATTCCAACCCAATCCAACCTAATCTGACTTGAAAAGGAGTCTGCTGTCTCATTGTTTTCCTTTCACATTAACAACAAGCATCCCCCTTTGTCTCTGCTGACCTATCGACTATGAACCAGGTGCATAACTTCATGCTGGGCCTGAACCTGAACACCAGCATCCCCTTCTCTCCCTTCAGTGACGTCATGTGCAACACCATGGCGCCGGAGGACGAGGTGGACGCAGTCACTGGTGGGCAAGCAGAAGAAAATAGATTTGAATGAACTACATGCGAAATAACATTTTGATTTAATACATTGAAATTTCTCTGGACAATATTAGTTAGTTATTACGGCAGCCAATCTAATGATTGCGTTTTTTCCACTGGGGTATCTACAACATTTTGTCGTGGACCATCAGTGAACTGAGGATCAACAACGGATATTTTTATGATAAACAACATTCGATTACTTAGAAAACAGATTCAGGCCGTAGCGATATTCTGATGACTTATCAGTAACTGGTGAAAAAAAAAGCTTTTCTTTGAATTAGTCTTGATGTAGGCATATTTGGAAGCAATACCAGCCTAAGCAAATAGGACTTGGACATGGACACAAGGTCGTGACGCATAACCTCAGAAAGTAGTTACATGAACTTTTTCATTCAATAAGATTCACTGGGACTTTCCAGATATCACCATCCATTTTCTTTTTTTCCATTCTCCTCAGACCCAGATGAGTTTGACCGTATCTATGAGCCGCTGGACGTGAAAAGCAAGAAGATCCACGTGGTGGACAGCGGTCTGACCTACAACCTGCCCTACCCGCTCATCCTGCGCCCGCAGCGCGGTGTCGACCTCATCATTTCCTTCGACTTCTCCGCCCGACCCAGCGACTCCAGCCCTCCCTTCAAGGTCAGAGCCCAAGCAACATGTTATGGTTCGCGGAACGTAGATATTGTGCAGGCGGTGTTGAATAAAGGATAATGCGAAGCCAGCCCATCGTTATCGCAAAATAACCCCCGACTGCGTGATCAGGATCTTGTGTCACTCTGAAGGGGGTTGTTTTGTGATAATGACCAGCTGTATGCACGTTATCATGCCTATTCACACAGATACTTACTAAATAAAAGAATACATTGATTTTAAATTATTTTAGAACTAGTATGACCACTTTTATAACTAGTATGCCCGGACTTGCACATCTCCTCCACCTCAGGAGCTACTTCTAGCAGAGAAATGGGCTCGGATGAACAAACTTCCTTTCCCTAAAATTGACCCAAAAGTGTTCGACCGCGAAGGCCTGAAGGAGTGCTACATCTTCAAACCCAAAAAAGGCGAAAGGAATTGCCCCACTGTCATCCACTTTGTCCTGGTCAACATCAACTTCAGGAAATTCAAAGCGCCCGGTGAGTATGTCGATGTGCACATGTGGGAATTTTTTAATGAAAGGGATTCTTGGCACGTGATATAATTATTTTGGAGCCCCTTGCCCGTCACAGCGCATGAGCCATCCGTTCCTCTAGTTTGGAGGGTAGTGGAATTTCACTTTATTTGGAGTCACTTCCGATGTTTTACGCATCATTGAGAGTCGCGGGGCCCCTGTTTGAGTAAATCCTGCTGTATCTTTCCCTGCTCTGTCATATGGTGCGATAGTGGAAATGGTTAGAGGTGTGTATGTATGGGTGTTTATATACTGTTTGTGTGTGTGAGTGTGAGTGTGTGTGTGTGTGTGTGTGTGTGTGTGTGTATCAGTGCAGATCAGCCGTTGTAGTAAATTACGGTCCTTCAAGGGGCCAGGTGCGTGGGGGGGGATCTCTCACAGTGTTGTGTGTAAACAGTCCAATACATCACCGGATCGCCCCTCGGCCTCTTATCACACGGTAAAATGTAACGTCAAGCTTCGGCTTCGTCTTCACTTACTCTAAATCACTCCAACCCTCTCGTTTTCCGGACGCACAGCTTGATTTACTGCAGTATAAATATGAAAGGGAGACGTCCCAGGGAGATTTTTCCATGGATTGATTTGTGTTGGCTGAGCGATTCTGGCAGCTCCGTCTGTGTCAGTGAAATATGCCAAGATTGTGGCGCTTTTGTGGGAGCAGGCGGCAGAATATGAGGCTTGAAAAGGTTTTATTGTTTCTTCTTCCTTCACAACTTTTACTACGCAGACTTGATTTGTGGGAAGTGAGGTTTTCGTACCGACTGATGGGACTTTTGGGGCAATCAGTTTCTATGTTGGAGTAAAAGAGTCTAAATAAATTGAAAAAATAAAACTTTCTGCATGGATCTTTTGTACATTTTGATATGAAAACTGCGCAGTATACTGGACAGCAGCGTATCTGCTCCTCATATAAGCTGATATATTTGTTTGCTGCTCAGAGGCTCAACCTTTTGCACTTTCTTTTAGGCAAACACAATCTGCAGTGTCTGACACACTGTATTCAGGAAATGTTTTGGATTTTCACTCAGCTCTGTTTGTATTTATGAGTCAGCATGTGCAAAAAAAAAACAAAAAACAATAAGAGCTTTGTCATAATGGTGTTGCAACTGTTTCTTTTTTCCCGGTTGGGGGATTGGGGGGAGTAATTGTGCTGACTTTCTTCCTGTTTCATATTTAAGGAGTCCCCAGAGAGACTGAGAAGGAAAAGGAGTTGGCAGACTTCGACATATTCGACGATCCTGAGACGCCCTACTCCACATTTAATTTCCAGTATCCCAACCAGGCGTTTACGCAGCTCCACGACCTCATGGAGTTCAACACACTCAACAACCTGGAGGTCAGTTGTGCTGCCGATTGGAATCACGATGTATGTATTCACGTTACTATCTACGCAGGAAAAAGGTAGAAACGTGTAAAAGAAAATGAGTAAAGCCATAATAAAAAAAAAATCGTTTAGCTGTAGACCCCTTGCAATTCCTTCACGGGCACCTAGGGGGCCGCAGACCCGGGGTTGGGAACCCCTGCTTTGCAGTATTCCATCCACTCTTCTGCCGTCCAATTCAATACAATGATACTGAAGCTCAGATGGGGTTCAACCATGATTCATTGACCTTATGAAAAATATCATATCCGACAAATGTCAATACAATAGAGTCAAAGAAACAAATAACCTAAAAATGAAGAAGCCAAAAGTCTTATTTTAATAACGGATTTAGACTTTGAATTTAATTTAATTTAATTTAATTACCCTACATTTAGAAGCGACTTGCTAGGGCGGGGCCATTTAGGTATCATTGCTTCAATGTGAATAGAGTGTGAGAAGTCGCGCTCAACTGCTGTATTGTTATTATCACAACTTGCAGTTGATAAAGGAGGCCATCAAGGAGAGCATCATGTACCGGAAGGAGAACCCGGCCCGCTGCTCCATTTCACTCTCCCTGAACGAGATCCAGAACAAGAGGTTCCTGAAGAAGGAGACCAGAGCCAAGACGTTCAAGTGAGCGCCTCGGGCCCTCCGGGGTCTCTGAGGAAGGGGGAAACTTGCAAATCGGGCTGGACTTGACTAACATTTTTCCTGTTGCTGTTGCGGAGTAAACGTATTTTCTTTTTGGAAAATGTTTTTGTCACTTTGTCGTTGCTGTTTCTTTGGCATTTCTTCTCGCGTGAGACCAGAAGAAAAGCGTGTCGGAAGGTGGATGATTTGGTAAAGTCACTTCCAAGTCGTCCCCTGTGGAGCCTTGTCTCTTCATCACTTCAAACGTTTTCAGTTTCTCCCATTGCGTGTGTTTTTTTTTTTTTCTCTACCCAATGGCTCGTCCAAACACGCAATCCTTTTTGAATATACAGTATGGAGGACCGGGTTTTCTTTTTTTTTTTTGGTTTTAACGGAGCTCCTAAACACGGCATGATAATAAATACCTCAAACATCTCGATGATGTTTATCCACCTACAGGAAGGGCGTCGTCCCTTTCGCCTGTGGAAGGGAGTGTCTCACGCTAAAGCCACCATTTTAACAAACAAAACAAGACTGGATACCATAGAGACGGCCCCTCTCATCCTCTTCCCTCTCTCCCTCCCTCTCTTTCTGTCTGTCTCTGATCTCTCTCTTAACGGGGGGGGTTGAGGTGTGTTTATTTTCCTGATCGTGTTATTTCAGGCTTCTCTTATATATCGGGCCAAATGGTTGCAATCCCCCCCCCCCCCCTCATGCTCCACCACCACCCACCCAACCGCCATCTCCCCACTTAGCCCCCCAATGAACTGATCTACCCACGGCAGAGGTAAAGGGTGAGGCGTGGACGCACGGTGGGAAATCTCAGTCTCTTGGCGGCGGCCCGAGTGGAATTTGACACACTACACCTCCACCTGCAGACGCTGGAGCCACCATGGAATTTGACACACTCCTCCTCCTCGCACTTGCGGGGGCCCCGGGGCCGTGCGGCAAGAAGTGGAATATTACACCGAGCTCTCATTGACCTCCGCAGGCCTGACATTTCTGCTTGAAAGAAATTCGAGAGAACAAATGTAAAAAAAGGGTTTCCATCTGTTTACTGTAGTGGGTCTACGGCTTTGTACTTCCTGTTGTTCCCGTGCGTCCAAAAGCCCTCATCTTTGTTCGAGATGTTGAGATTTGCAATTTGCTATAACTTTTAATATAGTTTTTTTTTTTTTAGTTATACAGAATAAACACATGTCAAGCACTGTACTAAGTACTTAGTTCTCTTTTTCCATTTATCCGTACGTTGCATTTTTAATCCTATTGTTTACATGTACTACTGTACGGAGTTGTTTAAAGGCAATGAAATAAAGGGGACCAAGCTGTGTTCATTAAACACTTCCATGACTAGTATGTGGTTCTTCAAGAAGGGTTATTTATTGTATTCAATGCATATAATTCTCACTCTATACAGTAATAGCTAATTTTTCACAAGAAAGAAAGATAATAATCCTAACAGTAAATGCCTCTGCCATTAACTGCCCAAAGCTGATGTAAGATCAACAATGGAGACAGAAAGGCAGAAGTGGAAACGCTCTCACATACTGTAGGGTCGACATAAACCAGGCATTTTTCTGATGAAATACCTAAACATCCCATGCACTTTAAACAGGAAATGTGTATTTGCAAATTCTGAAGTCCGATATTAGCATAGAATATTTTGTTATAGTACAAGTAGGATACAACAAAGTTTGTCCTCTGCATTTGACCCGCCCTACACCTAGGAGCAGTAAGCAGCTGCAGTATAGCGCCTGGGGACCAACTCCAGCTCTTTTGGACATGCCTTGCTTAGGGGCACTGACAGGAGTATTAACCCCAAAATAGAAGTATTTTATTTTTGACGGTGTGAGGAAACCCACACAAACACTGTGAGAACATACAAACTTCAACAGTGCTAACCACCGAGCCACCCATTAATTAATAAAGGGGGTATCTCATTGAAGATAACGTTTTAGATAATCCAGGGAAAACATGGCAGAAGCCTTTGATTCCAATGTACATTTCCAGAGGGATTTCACTAGACTCCAGCAGTGTCGGGACGCAAACATTTCCCCCAAACCCCTTCCATCTCCACCCAAACCCACCCACGGCTGCTCCCGCTCCTCTCCCGGTGTTAAGACTTGCTCGGACCAACCTTCCAGTAAATATTCCCCATCATATCACAGTGCCAATTATCTGCTCAGGATATCTTTGCTAGAGCGCTGTGCTTGCTTCCCGGCATGGAAACCTCCTGGCACAACGCCTTGGCCTCCATCTGAGAGTCACGTGTACTAAGAGAGCTCCAGCTGTGCCTGGGGGGGTTGTAGGATTTTTCCACGTGGAAGGTTTTCATGTACATACCTGTAGTCTCGCCTGTAAATGTTGAGTCACACATGGCATGGCCGGGGTGTGCCGCTTCACAAAGCGCATGGACGACTCTCCTGTCAATCGTGCAAAAGAAAGAGGAGAGAGGGCAAGTGTGTATGTGTGTGTGTGTGTGTGTGTGTGTGTGCACATTGAGTGGCAAAGGAAGTGAGGCCAGAAGTGAGGTCACGCCACATGACTTACATCTCTTTCACAACGTCCCTGACACCAGCCTGAACCATCTTCACTCCATCCAGCGCAGTGAGCAACCCCCCCCCCCCCCCCCCCCCCCCCCCCCCACACACACACACACACAGACCTGTCCGGCCTCCAATTCAGAGAGACAGAGAGGCGTGATACATTGGACCACATAAGGGAAATAATGTGTTTGGTGTGGTCCTCCTCCCCCTCCTCCTCGTCCCCAAATGCAAAGGCCCAAAAGAGTCTAAACGGATTTTAAATGCATCAATAATATGCACTGATCTTTATAGTGTCCTTTCTGGGAAAACAGGAAAGCGCTTTTTCTGAACTTTGCAATTACTTTACAAACTATGACACAGGGTTTCAAAAAAATTATAGAAATTTTTGCTCGGGGACTCTCACATTCCGCTTCCTAGGGCGGGTGAGCTCCCCCTGCTTGTGAACAGGTTGACAAGGTTTGAACACCTGATTTATTGTTACCTCACCATACAACCGATATCAGTCTTGGCGGTGCCTTCGCAAATGGGGATCAATCCAAATAAGGACAAAGATAATCTGTGTCCGCCCGGGGTTTACGGAGGGGTTCAAATATAGATGAGTGAGGTGCATGTAAGCAGGGGCTAAACTTTCTCATGGAGAAATGCACTTTCTTTTGACGCAGACTGGCCGTGACATCATGGCAAAGTCTCTGCGGCCTCCCACGCTCTTCAAAGACCACCGCACGCTCAAAAAACCAGCCCACTAAAGTAAATACTTCCACCGCAGCACAGAAAAGAGTTGTAAATTCAGTGAGTCAGCAAACGCAAATGCAGACACACGCGCGCGCACTCCCCCATGACACAAACGCGTACACACACACAGACACACACAGTCACACATACACACATGCATGCACAAATTTTGGGATAGGTTTCTTAAGTCACCAAAGAAAACTGGGGGGGAGGGGGAAGATAAATTGGGATTAAGTCGATTTAAAAAAACACTAATTTCTCTTTATGAATATGCATCTAAAATGTTTCACTTGACTTGTAAAAACAAACAGCATTAAAGCCTTCCAGGTCATG
Organism: Zeus faber; assembly: GCF_960531495.2. NCBI lineage: Eukaryota > Metazoa > Chordata > Actinopteri > Zeiformes > Zeidae > Zeus > Zeus faber. The sequence continues at coordinate 58,549,477 of NC_137193.1, read as the reverse complement.
AGGAAATGAAATGTCTCCTGATATTTGAGAGGTGTTTTGTCCTTTTATACACGCATGTGCGTCACGTGTTTGCTTTCCGACCAGATAAAAACTACATTTCAAGGTCAGGTTTCTGTTTCCCGCCTTTTTCGCCCTCTAGCTACATTTCAGTCTGTGGTGTCGTTTCCCTGGACTCCATAAATCAGGCGTGCCCAACTGGCGGCCCGCGGGCCAAATGTGGCCCGTGTGTTACCTTGACTACATGTGAAGGTGAAGAATGAACTGGAGTTATGTTGATTTCCGGAACGTGGCTTAAATGCAGAAGCAGCGTGAATTTAAGAATATGAAACATGAGGGAATATTAACTAAAATGTATTTATGTGTATAATGTATAGATAGATAGATAGATAGATAGATAGATAGATAGATACATAGATAGATAGATAGATAGATAGATAGATAGATAGATAGATAGATAGATAGATAGATAGATAGATAGATAGATAGATAGATAGATAGATAGATAGATGGATAGATAGATAGATAGATAGATAGATAGATAGATAGATAGATAGATAGATAGATGGATAGATAGATAGTACAGACAGGCAGACAGATAGATAGATAGATAGATAGATAGATAGATAGATAGATAGATAGATAGATAGATAGATAGATAGACGGCCAGACAGATTGACGATTAAAATTGGCAAAAAAAAGTCTTAATTAAATAAATAAATAATATAAATATAATAAAAATAAATTGGCAATGCGCAATAACGAATGAAATACAACAATTGAAAAGGTGGCAGGATGGAATAAACCTGCAAATGAACAATATACACACTGTGCGCCATCCATACATTTGTGTCAGCAAGTCATGCTTGGTCTGGTACCTGTATGTAAAATCTGTACATATACGATGCAACACTGTGATGGAAATAATTTGAAGAATTGTGTTCTCATTATTATAATTATTATTTTTCTTTGTTATAAAGTGCAAGCTCCACCCTGTAACCCACGGAGTTTGCACCGAAACAGGTTGAAAACTTGGCCCCCAGCGGAATAACCTCGGACTCTACTCTAACATTTCTTAGGCTGGTGTCGCCCCCTGGTGGCGGTAGAAAACACACACACACACACACACACACACACACACACACACACACACACACACACACACACACACACACACACACACACAATGACGTGTCATTACACACTCTGGCCACGGGTGGCGGTGTGTATGCGGAAGTAGAGAGGGGAGGAAGGAAGGAAACTGACAGCCATAGAGGGGAGGACCGCAAAAAAAAGGCCCGACTCCAATCGTTCTCTTCGAATCAAAGCGTAGGAAAATGTCGAAAAACACGGTGCTGGACCGCTTCAGGCGACTGGAAGTGGACGAATACGACGAGAACAAATTCGTGGACGAGGAGGACGGAGGAGAGAACCAGCTGGGGCCAGACGAGGCGGAGGTGGACTCCCTGATCAGACAATATCCTTTCAATCGCACCGTCGGGCTCCAGAGGCTGCCGCGACGAGGCTCCGTTTGTGCTTAAATGTGGAACATGCCGGCGTGTTAGCCTGGGGTTTGGATTTTGCTTCGCTGTGGTTCCTACTAGTGATGAAAGGTTCGATTTAGTTTTTTTCTAGATTCGGTCTTCGACGAGTCACTCGGTGAAAAGGGTCGTTCGATCGGACTCTTCGTTCGGTCGGTTCCGCTCGTGTAATGCATGGCGTGCGATGCATGATGCATGATGCATGATGCGGGGTCGGCTGTTGAGTTGTGATGCACAATCCTTACGTTGGCCATTTATTGAGGTGACGGTTATTTATCCAGGCGTATTCGTGCAAACCGTGGATTCTTCATCACTGTTCCCTGCAGCCCCAGGCCAGCCTCTGCCCAGACCTGCCCGGGCTTAACATTCCACGGATGGCTGAGTCTTGTGGGGTGAAAGCTCCCCCACTTCCTGAGCTTCATGATTCGACGTCAAGGTGTCTTTAAAAGGAAGCTTGCTTCGTAGCCAATGGGGAGATCACGTTGCATGAACGGCCCAGACCTTCAACAAACGGACCCTATTCAATGAGGAAGTGAAGCCTGTTTAGTCCTTATAAGTGCAAAAGAAAGCCAAAGGTGGTTGGCCACTCGTCTCTCCACCTACAGAAACCTGTGAACGGTGATGTCTCTGTGGTTGTGTGCCGCGCTTTATGTAGACCAGACCAGTAAAACACTGTACTTAGTATCGTTTGCTGGGCACCATAGCAACGGTGGCGACCGCGTCTAGGAAGCGATGCGACAACGGTTGTTGTTTAAATGGAGTTTATGGGAATTCATAGGAGCAAGAATATCTGTCGGGTGCTTTAACATCAGCTTGCGAAGCAATACAAGGTGTTTTAAACGGTCAAATCCGCAAAAAATGATATCAAGGATCCGTCGGGACACTGGAACGCCTTGCTCTAAATCGTGCCCATCCCACAGGAAGCGGGAAATCCGGTCTGACTATGAAGGCATCATGAGAGTGTTTTGGTGTATGGGGAGTCCGGTTGAGTTCAGGGTTTTGGTGGATGGGGAGTCCGGGTTGAGTTCAGGGATCCTCACTGTGTGTGTGGCGCCTCCTTGACGTCATCTCCACGGGGAACCTCATGGAAGCTCTACTGGCGGTTCTGAAGAACCCGCCCATCAACACCAAGAACCAGAACGTCAAAGTAGGTTCATGCGGCGCTCCAGTGTTGTGTTCTCTGTGCCCCGGTCTCCGAGCCGCGATCGTTTTTACGAGCGGCCGTGATCTTTTTTTTGTGCAGGATCGGGCGGAGGGTCTGGTGCTCAAGGTGCTGAGCTCCTTCAAGAGCAGCGACATCGAGAAGGCGGTGCAGTCGCTGGACAAGAACGGCGTGGACCTGCTGATGAAGTACATCTACAAGGGCTTCGAGCGGCCGTCCGAGAACAGCAGCGCCGTCCTGCTGCAGTGGCACGAAAAGGTGAAGGATCGGATCGGGATGCGGGGTTGTTGCCGGGGCCTCGGGGTGCTTCGGGTGCTTGAAGTGCTTGAATTTCATCCTCAGAAATTGAAGTACTGGAATACCCTGGGGAAAAAATATCCTTTTGTGCTGAAGTGATTGGGAGAAAAAAAAAGATCATTGAAAACCTGTGATATTCCTCCTGGTTTTGTTATTGAAATGGTAACATGATAGAAATGTTCTCGAATGACTTGTACGACATAGATGATGCAGGGAAATGTACATTTAATCCAGCATGGTTGGAAATAGGAACTTATAATAGTAGGTGACAATGAGACTAATAATAGAAATATGGATAATATAACAGATATACTTATCTAAATATTAGATTATGTATATTTAATTTAATTATAATTGAATTAATAAAGATCACATTGAAAATTGATTATATTTGTTTTCCATAAAGTCCTTAAAAAATGGAAAAAATAGCGCTTAAAAAAATACATGAAAGTCCTGGAATTTGATTTTGTTACATCTTTCCCTGGGGAAGATGAACTTAACTGTGTATTATACAGTATATAGGACAGTGAGCATAAACAAAAGGGATATTTACGATAACCCAAATCCAAGAAGGATTTATGGTCTCATTTCAAAATATAGATATTATATCGATATATCGGCCATCTTTGTTGCTGGCTGGCCTTATTCTTTTATCCTTATTTTGCCTGACGTAGACGTAGATGATGAGTATTTAAAAGGATGCTGCAGACATGTTAATACTGTGACCTGGGTTCATGCTAAACGTCTCTCTTTGCCTCCAGACCCTCTCTGCGGGCGGCGTGGGCTGCATCGTCAGAGTCCTGACGGCGAGGAAGACCGTCTAACGGCGAGGAAGAGGAGTAGTTAAGATGTGAGCGAGGCGTGAGGTACTCTGTGTATTAAAACGGATGGCGCAGGGAAGAAGAAGAAAAAAAAAAAAAAAAAAAAAAAAAAAAGAATTTTTGTGATACAACGTCTGGGTCACAATCTGATAGTGAGGAAAAACCCCGCTCGCTGTTTCCTCCCCGTGTGTGATTGCAGCCTGTGACGCGGTATTCCCCCCACGGGGCACCGGAGAATATCCCATCATGGACCTGTGCAGTTTGTTAAACTCCAGACATATTCACAGACACAGCAGGGGGTCTCTTCTACCGCAATAACCCCCACCCTTCATACACCCAATCCACCTTCTCTCCCACAGAGCTTTTATTATTATTATTATTGGGGGGGTTTTTTTGCGTTTTTTTTTTTTGCCTTCTCTCAGAAAGGGAGACTCCTGGTGGAAGAAAAAGCGCAATTTAACTCCCAAATACTCTCATCGCTGCTCCCCCGACCCCCTCTCAGTGGAATTCCTCCACGGAAAAAAGCACAATCACAGGATGGATGGATGGATGGATGGATGGATGGATGGATGGATGGATGGATGGCTGGATGGATGGATGGAGTGGTGTTGGCTGGTGGTGGTTGCTGCTTGCATAAGGGGGCGGGGCTTCCATCTATCCATTTATCCATCCATCCTTCCTGCCCTAGAAAGGAATTATTATCTCTTCACCACCCACTTTCTCCACCACCACTTTTAATAACCCCATTTTATTGCTCCTAACCCCCCTGTGTACAGTGCAGGGAGTCAGACAGTTATTATCGCTGAGAGGTGGTGCATTATCTTATTTTTTTTTTTTCCCCCTGCTGTATTTCCAGGAAGATTTAACATTATCACATGAATTCCATTTCCGTTGGCCTTTTTTTTCGTTTTGTTATTTAAGAGAAAATGTAATCTGGGATTATTTTTTTTCTCACTCCTGATTACCGCTCCTCTCCGAGACACACACACACACACACACACACACACACACACACACACACACACACACACACACACACACACACACACACACACACACATCCAATTCTCTCTTGATATTGTTCAGGGATCAGTATAATTGTTAGTCTCACTGCTAATTTAAGCTCCTTTTGAATAATAATACAATGCTCTTACTCTTTTTGACGGTGACACAGTCATAACCGGAAAGTGACTTAAATTGAGAGTTATTACTATTTTGGCCAAATCTGAAGCTAGTTACATGCATGATCACGAACCTGTGAGAAGGCGTTATTTTCACGCCTGTGTTTTGTACTGATACAACATGAGCTTTGATTGAATATTCAAAGTAAGATGTTCATCTACTTGACATAAAAAAAATCAATTTTTCCTTACTTTTCCTGTTTAGGAGAAAATGTTATTTGTGCGCTTTTGTTGCCAAATTATTACTTATGCTTTCCTGCAAGTATGATGACTTAAGTAGACCTTTTTGAACATTTATTTTTAAGACAATGAATCAGAAGTTGTTGAGTAATATATGAAAATGGATATTCTTTATTCTGCTTATTATATGTTTGGTTGTAATCCCGGGAATTCAATTTATTGAAAAATAAAATAAAATTCTGTCCCTGCTCATTGTCAATCAAACATATAATGTGTGAGGATAATCTTGGAATTTCTCTTGGTGGGTGGGGAGGAGTGCTTTTGATAAATGGTGAATACATCATTTAATTTTGAATGATGTTTCAGACATTGAAAATATAACTAGTGTTTATCATGTGGGTTTTCATGTTTGAATCATGTGATCAGTGACGGTGCATCGGGACATTAGATCACGTGTCTGATGTAGTAATGGCTGGTTTTGCACATGATGAAAGAAGAGGGGGGGAAAAAAGCCTGAATTTTAAGTCAGAGGTTTTTGTTACGGTGTATATCTAGCCAGTGATGCTCTTTTGACCAAGATTGGGAATACAGTGGAACGTATTAACGTAGTAACTGATGGACAAACTGCCTTACTCAAAATATTCATTTTTTATGTTTGTGCTTTTCTGACAAAACAATAAAAGTTATGAGATTTTGTGTTCCTTGTACAAGCCAATGTACATGTTTAATTTCCATTACAACAGACATATATTGACATAATACTTTTGTTTGTGTATTCTTTTATTACTTTTTTTATAAAAAAATTGATAGAATACAGGACAGTATAGCAATACATTATGAGGAAAAACACCTATATACAAATTGTAAAAATACAATACATCTTGGTAATTAGCTGTGGATGTAAATATTAAGGCATATTAATGATGTTGCTGTAATCTTGTATTTAACGGTGTTGCTTCTAAATGATGGACTTGTGTAACCTAAATTACCTGAGGATGTAAGACAGTCAAGTTTTCCCTTTACCAAGATGTTAGTTATGTTTATTGACCGGCTACTTTTAACCGTAGCCACTACACTGCTTTGATGACTAATGAACCAAGGGCTAAGCAAAGTTGGGAACTGATGTTCAAGCACTTCCAAATAAGTTAATAATAGGTAGATGTAGATCGGGGCTAGCTGGGATGTCTTAAAGCATGGGTGTGAGGGTGCCAGGAGCCTACATTCTGGGCCAGTAGTGTACCTAGTGCCACTCGGTCATCCATTAATAACTTTAATGTAAGGGTGGAGGAACAGCACGGGACAGAATATTAAAACACTTGAGAGTCCTGAGGGAGTAACGTGAGTTGGGTTCCTGATAACCGGGGCAACTGAAAGCCACTTTCCTCTGAGAAAGAGGGCCTTAAGCGTTAACGTTTTGTGGAGTGCACCAGGGGCCCGCACCAGGGGCCCGCACCAGATCCCCTCTGATTTGACTTCCCGTTTGCAGCGCTGCGCCGCTCCCACACGTACTCCGGGGAAAAAAAGTATGTCATTCAGTACATTGACAGGCGTTTTCTCTCTTCCGAACCATACTACTCCACTCTCACGCGCGCGCGCGCACACACACACACACACACACACACACACACACACACACACACACTATTTCTCAGTGGTGCTGCACCTGGAGGATGACCCCCCTCGCCCTTCTCTCATGTCATGTAAAGTGCTCTCAGTAGGGATAGGCGGAGACAGCGATGTAGACGATGAAGGTGGTCTGGTACTCGATGCCCCCGTCCTCGCTGTAGGACAGGGCTCGCACCTTCATGCGGTAGGTGTGGGGCTCCCGCAGCGGCCGCGTGGTGAACAGCACGCCCTTCATGTTCTCGTCTCGCAGGGCGAAGGGCAACGCGCCGTCCTCGTCCACCGCCAGGAAGGTGGTGCGGGGGTGCATCACCCCGTCCTGCGTGTAGGCCACCAGCCTGATCAGGTCCTGGTTGGCGGCGATGCCGAAGGGCAACGACAGCAGCTTGTACTCCAGGGCATAGGGGCTGAGGGCGCACTCCAGGTCGTTGGGCGGGCAGTTCTTCAGGCAGAATCTGCATAGTAGACGGAAACAATAGGCTGAACGAGTAGTGTGACACTGAACGTTGTAGCATTAAAAGGCATTTTGCTCATTTACCCTGTTGCTGGTTCTCTCTGATAGTTGGGTGGACAAGGTGTATCAATGCACTGGTAACTTCCTCTCATGTTGAAGCACATCCTGTTGGCCCCACACTGGATGTTTTGCTCGAAACATTCATCTATATCTGTAAACACAGCAAATAGCTTAACATGAGAGCAGGTTGAGGGTGTTTTCCATTGAAGAACACCGTGATTTAAGAAATGGACCCATTGCTGACATATCTAAAAAAAGGACCGATACATTGAATGCATAGGTTGATAGGTACAGTCGACAGAAAAGATGAGTTGAAGATTCTCACCTTGACAAGTCTTGCCATTGGTCATGAGATGGTAGCCGGCGGGACAGAAACACTTGTGGCTTCCTGGAGTGTTCATACACTCGTGCTGGCAGGTGTCCCTCACTTCACACTCATTAATGTCTGTCCACACACAAGCAAAATCAGGATGTTAAACCACGTAAACACAGAACGTGTAATTCCGCATTCAGAGCCAGAAACGCCGGCCAAACGACCACTTCCTTCTCTGAGTCCTGACTCTCCCCTATAGTTACCTAAGCAGCGGCCACCCTCGACCTCAAACCCCTGCGGACAGTCGAGCGCACCCCGCCACGGAGGGATCTCCCGGCTCTCTCTGCGCCTATGAGCCCTATAGCGCCCCCTAGCGGCGGCCCCGTAGGAGTGGTAGCTCTGTGAGGCTAGGTTGTGGTACAGGCGCTGGTGGGAGCTTCCCTCGGGGGAGGACTGCGAAGTGTGGTAGCTGTACGAGTAGCTCTCATAGCTGGGCAGCCTCTCCAGGCCGGCGCAGGACTTGCCGTCGCCCAGCAGGTGGCGCCCCGGCGGACAAGTGCACTTGAAGCTACCGGGGGCGTTGACGCACCGGTGGGCGCAGGGCCGAGGCACCTGATCGCACTCATTTACGTCTTCCCTCGGCAAAAGGAAACAAAAAAAAAAAAGGCAGACCAGCACCGGAAGTACAGGAGAGGGCAGGAGGATCGACAGATGGAACAGAAGAAGGGGAGTAGAGGAGTCATTTTTATTTAGAATGGAATGAACGGAGAAATTAAGAGATGGATAAGGAGAGGTAAGTACAGTTATAAGGAGGTGTTGGTCATGAAAAAAGGAAGATGGGGGAAGAGGGAGGGGCGGGACAAAGAAGAGGGGATATGTCAATCACCCCATCGAAAAACAATACATTTTCATGTTCCGAGACAGAAATGTATTGCAGCTATAAAATATGTCTACATCAATTGATGAGTTGACAATAATTGCTTCAAGTTACTTTGACATGAAATGAAAAGTTCAAATATTCGAAAAAATATGAAAGTATTCAAAGTCAAATTGAAAATCATCTGACATCAAATATGATATAAATTTGACGAGATGAGATGCATTGTACTACGAAATGAATGACATTCAAACAGACAGACAGACATCGATGTCCAGGGTTAATGATGTCACAGGAGGAAACGGTGACCATATGCTATTAGAAAGCCCAGCCGTTCCAGGAAGTAGCCAGACCCGAAGGCAGGGTCACAGGTGAAAAAAAAGGATAAAGTGAGAGGGCAGAGAAAGAGAGAGGTGGAGCTTAGTGGTGATGGTGCTGGTCTTGCCTTTTCAGTGTTTCCCTTTCACTGCAATACTTCTTCCCTCACCCTTACTTATTTCTGACCATGTAAGTGAATCACACATACCTTTATAACATCTCAAAGCTTTATTTATATAACCATACCATGCTGTGATATGCGTGTACAAATGTGCCTTTGCTTTAGTGTAGTGTATTGAATGCAGTTTAGTGTTGTCAGCAAGCAGGGGCAGAACAGGAGAAATCACATTGAAAAGACGGAAGAATTATTACGTTTTAAAGCAGAATGAGCCAAAGAGAGGAGGCAAACTTTGCTGGCAGAGGCAAGGCAGCTGGTTGTGTGGGAGCATTGTAATGCCAGGGCAAAGATTTGATTGAAATATTGTTTAAAACATCAAGACCAGTGGGTTCTCAATGTGGGGTCCTCCAAGAGGTTCCGGGGGGACCCCCGGGGGTCCTCCAAGAGGTTCCGGGGGTCCCCAGCAAAATGATTAATAGTTTAAATTTCACAGTTACAAGATGTTAGCGTCATTAGAGAATGACGGAACAACATGACATGACAACAATGACTTTTGATCCTAGTATCACTGTTATCTCTGCAACTATAGCATCGACAGGAAGAGAGTTTTGGACTGAATCATATCTAACAATAGAAACCAGCGTCAGTATCGTTTCAAAGTGAGAGACCTTGATATGGAAAAGGTTAAGAATCACTGATCTACTGAACACTTTAGTAGCACCTAATATCTGTTAACCAATATAGATTTTATAACATAAATTGAACAAAATTGTACTTAATGAGTAGAAATATAATTGAATGAAGGCTGATAAGCCCGTATTGAGAATCAACCGTTATATTATAAAGGTTTAATAATTAATTTGTTGTCAGCCCAGGTGTTGTGAGGGGTGAGGGGTTTGTTGGGGTTTAGGGGTGCAGGGTTCTTTGGGGTGCAGGGGCAGAACGTACCGACGCAGGGCCGCCCAACGCCCTGGGAGCGGTAGCCCCTCGGGCAGGCGCAGTGGTAGCTGCCTCGGGTGTTTTCGCAGATCTGGTTGTATCTGCACTGGTGGGTTCCATCTCGGCACTCATCGATGTCTGACACACACAACGTGGACACAACATCACTGTCGCAATGCGGACACACGAGGGATTTGTACGATAGCTCACTATTAACTGACTACATTTAGCCGAGCACTCACCCACACACGTCCTGTTGGAGCCTTTGGTCATACCGTTTGGACACAAGTCAATGCACGTGTAGCCTCCACGGGTGTTCTTACACTGCTGGTCTGAGCGACACACTCTCTGTCTGCACTCGTTTATGTCTGGGGCAGCAAAGAGGAAGATTAAGTAAGGTCCGGCGGAAAACTTAAGAGTATTTTAAGCAAAGGGGAAGAGGCCTTTTATGGTAATTCCCACGTGGTTCAGGGTCTATGTTTGGGTCCACATGTAATGTTAGTGTTATAGATTATTTTTTCTTAAGAGACCTGTCTTACCGATACAGCGTCTATTCCTGATCTGGTAGCCGGGCTCGCAGGCACAACGATAGCTGCCGATGGTGTTCAGACAGTGCTGGTTACACGGGTTGGACTCCTGACACTCATTCACATCTGAACAAGGAGGAAGTAGAAAAATTTACTTGTTTGCTTGAAAAACATACGCGATAACATGACGCTTGAAATCGTGACATTTTAGCTTATGCGCTGGAATGGAACTTGTAAACCTGTGTACCTGTGCAGCTCAGGCCGTCCACGGTTCTCCTGAAACCGCGCCCGCACCGCATCACGCAGCGGTACGAGCCGATGGTGTTCTCACAATCCTGCCCATTGTGGCACACATGGCCGTCCAAGGAACACTCATCGATGTCTGAGGAAGCGCACGGTGGACCGGGTGAATATGAAGATCTGAACCATGTTCTCTGAAAATAAAAGTCGTTCTTCTCCTCCTCCTCCTCCTCACGCATACATGTGGTTATGTAGAGACATTAAAAAAAGAGTTGTGTGTACCCTGACAGGTCCTGCCGTCAGCTGAGATGGTGAGTCCCCGCGGACAGGAGCAGTAGTAGCTGCCCATGGCGTTGTGGCAAGTGTGAGAACAGGGGTTCCCCACCTCGCACTCATTCTCATCTGGAACACAGCGACGACAACCATCACCACCACCATCCCAGATAAAGAATACATTTGAAATGCATGCTCTCAGTTGGTTGTTAATGCATTGTTGATATTCCCTTGTTGCTCTGTGAACTACGGTAGATATAACATAATATATACCTGCACAATAGGGCCCGGCGGCATCCAAACTGAAGCCGTGAGGACACTGGTTACTTCTTTCACCTGTACTTACAATAAAACGTTGGTTTTGTTAGACTTAGAAGGCAAAAATTGAAGAAAAAATAGAAGAGAATTAACAGCGACAAGAAGAAAACAAAGTGTAACAACATACAGAGAGTCATCCAAGATGGCTCCCAATTTCATGTTTCTGTTTTCACGGTGGAGCAAGAAAGGATTTTAGCACGTGCAATATATTACAATATATAGTCATGGACTTTTTTACAGTTTATGGTCCGAGATGTTGCCACAGCTTCTGAGCTTCTGAGCCTCTGGCGACCCCACACGCCGGTCTGGGAATCACTGCCGTGGATCATATTGCAAAGACAGAATATTTTCCGTGCATATTGAAGAGATACACACTCCCACCTTTAGCAATGGTGGCGTGGATGCGATACTCCAGCGTCTCCTCCAGGGGTTGGTAGTGAGCGCTGATGGCCGAGGCGTGCAGCGTCTCCACCAGGAAGGGCATCTTGCCCTTGGACACGTCGTAGGTGATGGTGTGGTTCCAGGAGTAGGGGACGCTCTCCCTGTCGATGGCGAACATGCGCGTGGACAGAGCGTACAGCTGGCCCGGCCCCGTTTGGATGTAGTCCTCGGTGTAGTCCTGAGGACGGAGGACAAAAACAGATTTTATACATTTGCCTGTTGGTGTTTGAGTTTGAAAGATCGTTTTCTAATTTGTCACAAGATCTAATGGTCGTGTTTGTTTATCCCTCTACCTTGACGCTGATGTCAGAATGCGAGGGCAGCTGCAGGACGTGTCCGTTCACGACAATGTCCACCAGCAGCGCTCCGTCAGAGTCCAGTCCCCTGGTGATGTGGGTCATTCTCAGGATCTCACCTAGCAACATCCAATCATATTGCAGTCAGCATCTAAGTCTGCTAACAGCACCATCCCATGGAGTGTTATGAAACTAACAGAGGACGGTTGATGAAAACACATAAAACCCGGAACCTTTCTTGTCTCACCTGTGGCGAACTCCACCTGCGTCTCTCTCCTGAAGACCCCTCCTGTCAGAGTGTAGCCGTTCGCTGCCTCCCCCACCTCCTGAGCTGTGGTCCAGTAGATCGGGTTCAGGATGGAGATTAACTTCCTCATGGCTGGACCTAATGGTTCAGAGAGAGAGAGTACGATTTTTATTTGTTGTTGAACTCTATTAAAGTTGTATGAGGTATGAGGTGTCCCAGTAGCAGTCAAATACGAAAAGTGTGGACGACTGACCTAATGTCCTGGGCACGTTGGAGATAGTGGCCTGTATGACTCTGCCTCCTGATTGGCTGACTGAGATGGAGGCGTTTAGGATGGCGATGCCAAACTCAATGTTGTTGATGTTGCCTATGATGCTTCCACGTGCCGTCTGGGGCCCGCCTGACCAACGATAAAACTATACATATTAGTATTGAATAATACACATGTTTACAGACGGAGACACACACACACACTCAGACACACATCTCACCTGGGCAGGCATGAGTGTTGCACCGAGAGAGTTGAGAGGCGTCCCCCGGACATGGTCGCCCCCCGTTGCTAGGAGAAGGGCTGTTACAGAGTCGGACTCGCGTTCTCTCCCCTCCCCCACAGGAAGCAGAGCATTCTCCCCAGGGCTGCCACGAGCTCCAGACGCCATTCACTGCAAGGACCACATTCATCTCCAAATCCACATATAGGAGAATAGTTTTACGCTCACATACACACACACACACACACACAAACACACAGACGGACTAGCTCACCTGGGCAGTCGCCCGTGCTGCACCTCTGTATCTGCGTGTCTGCCCCTGCGCAGGCTCTGCCTCCGTTGGCTGGTCTGGGGTTGTCGCACGTCCTGTAGCGCCGCATCTGGCCTCCGTTGCAGGTCCTGCTGCAGCTGCCCCAACTACTCCACGGATCCCAGTTCCCGTGGACTGGTGGGAGGGACGGCAACCAGAAAACTGCTTCATCTACACATCCCCTTATTTTACATTAACAGCCGAAGATGAAAGAAGCGGAAAAACAATGATATATATATATATATATATATATATATATATATATATATGTATATGGAATGACAACAGCGGCTCACCAGGGCAGGGGTCACTGTTGCAGAAGTCAATGTGCACGTCGTTGCCCTCGCACTGCCGGCCGCCGTGCTGTGGAGCAGGGCTGGCGCAGAGGCGCGTCCTCTGTCGGGTCCCGCCACTGCAGGACACGCTGCAGGCGCCCCAGCTGACCCACGATGACCACTTCCCATCAACTGGCGCGGCAGAGGTGGGGGAGGACAATGGGAGTTCAATAACTCAAGAGGGATTCACAGAACTCAGTCAAAGCTCCTACAATGGAATTACTACTTCTCATTGATTTCCTCTGGATTCTATACTCTCCTATCCTCTTATATTCTAATATATTCTATTCATTTGCTAATGAAACATCTCTTGACATAGTTCAGGTTATCTGCCCTATGAAATAGGTTGTGTCACTCCAAGTTGTCAAGCTCTCACCGGGGCAGGCTCTCTCCTTGCAGACTTGGGTTTGAGTGTCTGGGCCATCGCACTGCGGCCCTTCGAATGACGGCGGCGGGTTGTTACAGAGCCTGATTCTACTCTGCACGCCCTTCCCGCAGGTCTCGCTGCACGGGCTCCACGGGAGCCAGGAACCCCAGCTTCCGGCCACTGCCATCGTAGAGAGAGAAGAGTCAGCAGATGGACAACCTGGAGCCCATAACTGTAAAAAAAATATTGAAAAAGCATAGATGACTCTGGGATAAGAGAGTTGTCCACTTACCAGGGCAGGGTCTGACGCTGCAGATGATGAGCTCCACCGCCTTGCCCTTACACGTCAGTCCTCCGTGCTGAGCTGGAGGGTTGGTGCAGCTCCGCACCCTGGTCCTGTTTCCCTGACCACAGCTACATGAACACTCCTCCCAAGGAGACCACTCTGTCCAGCCGCCGTCCACTGTGGATGGATGAAGGGAGAGATACCGGCATCACATGAACACATACATCTATGCCCACCCAATCACACAACCACACAAACGTAAGGTACCTGGACATGGTTTTCCCTGGCAGCTGCGTTTCTCAACGCTTGACCCCTTGCAGGGGCTCCCTCCGTTGGCAGGGTGGGGACTGTTACATTGCCTCAGCCTCTTCTGGGCCCCGGCGCCGCAGGTCACACTGCAGGGACTCCATTCCATCCATTCAGAGTAGCCTCCATGGACTGCAATAGGAGGCAATAGGAGAATTTATTACTTGGTAGAAATATTCAAGATATTCCATGAAAGCAGTTTGTGGAGGTAGAACTGAAAGTTAATGCACCACCATTAGTAGTTGCAAATGGATTTTATATTCATTAGGCTACACAGCAGAAACATTGCTACCTATTACAAACCGAAAGCCAAACAAAGGCCCAAAAAGGTTCTACTATGGTCGGACTTACCTCGAACAGTGAGTGTGACCCTGACCAGCACAGAGCCCAGTAAGTTCCTGGCCACGCATTCGTACTCAGCCGTGTCCTCCTTCTGTGCGCTGCTGAGCCGGAGCGATCCATTGGACAGGGTGGAGAAGCGGTCGCTGCCCAGCAGGGGGCGTCCCTGCTGAGCCCATTCTATGATGGGAGCGGGCTCGCCTTCCGCCTGGCAGCTCAGCACCACCGTGGTCCCAGCATCCACCACAGTCTCCACTGGCTCCACGGTGATGGTTGGAGCACCTGGGATAGGAGAGAATCGAATCACTGTTTTACTGTATCTGATTTCTAGGCTTCTAGAAACGCTTTTCTTGTCGTTTTTGTTCCTCGAATACTTTGATTTATCGTACATAGAATAGAGTTAATCTTTGTATTTCACAGTAAAGATTGGAAAGAGAAAGCGTAGTAACACACTTACTTTGTAAGGTGAGAGTGACACTCCTTTCCACCACCCCAGCATCGTTGGTGGCTACACACATGTAGTTCCCTGCGTCTTCACTCTGATAAAGATCAATAAAAAGTGTCCATTATTATCGCCTAAAAATGCAAATTTATTTACCGGTCAAGAATAAAAATAAATATCCCAAAGGGATCGGGATCTTCCTCCTACCACTGTGCCGTAAATGGCCAAGGAGCCGTTGTCCAGCTGGCGTATGCGGTTGCTAATCTGGATGTTGACGCCATTCTTGCTCCACTGGATTGTGGGAAGGGGGTCTCCCCGAACCTCACAGTTCAGAACGGCGTTGCCCCCCAAAGGCTCGATGCGGTTGGAGTGGATGTCGCCGTCAATGATGGGGGGCTCTGGACCACAAACAATGACATTTGGAATAGGTCTTAAAATACTTGATCAACAGAAATCCTCTAACAGGGGACGTGGTGTGGCCTAAACAAATCAACTGAGAGGAAAAGGAATCCCCAAGGCTCCTACCTTTGACATAGACGAAGCCTAGCGACTTGATGGTTCCAACGCTGTTTTCCGCCACGCAGGAGTAGGTGCCAGAGTCATCTTTACTCACCCTCTCTATTACCAGCTCACTGTGGCCATTCACGTGGTCGTAGTGAGCTACAGAATTCAGGAAATAAGAAAATAATTACACTTGGTAAGCCCTAAGTGAAGAATGCAAAAGACTGGATTTTATGGTTAAGGGGAAAAACTGTTTGAAAATTTACTTTCACAAATCAATATCAAATTCTGTTTAATTCTGTTCCGTTCTGTTGTTTAAATTCCCGCAATCCAAGACGTGCTGCTGTGTGTACCTGGCATGATGTTGTTGTTGAAGGCCCAGGTGACTTTGGGCAGGGGGATGCCTGTAGCCCCGCAGGCCAGCGTGAGGCGCTCTCCCTTGTTGAGCGCCACATCACCCAGCAGCTCCATGAAGACCGGGTGGGTGTGCACCGCCAGGAACACTGTGCGACTGTCCTGGCCCAACGCGTTACTGGCCACACAAGTATAGCTGCCCGCGTCGTCAGGCTGACAGCATAGAGGTTTTCACTTGTGTTAAAGCACTAATCACAAATAACAAAAGCAGAGCCCAATATACTTCCGAACAAATATTACCAGACAAACAATCTATAGCACAAAATTTCAATGGTGCCAACTTGATTTTAACCCTCTATTTCTCCGTAACACAACACTGTCTCCAGCAGCTCCGGATTTACCTGAGCGATGTCGATGACCAGCTCCCCGGACGGCAGCACCGTGTACTCTCCTGAGCTTTCGCTTATCGGGACCCCGTCCCGTTCCCAGGACAGAGTGGGCCACGGGACGCCCTCTGCCACGCACGTAAGTTGTGCCTGTCTGTTTTCCACCACCGTCGTCTCCAATTCACCATCGCGGATAGAGGGAGGGACTAGGGCGGTGCGAGGTTAACGTAGATGGGGTAAGAGGGTTAGAGATAGGGATGCAGGTCGAAATAAAATTATGTTTGTAACATGAGCAAAGAACATTGGTGTATTATACATGTAGCAGGTTAATACATTTTAATAGTTCTTAATACAGAGGGACGGCTGATACTCAAATTGGAAATCGGTTCCATACTAGAACAAAATAGAGAATGTCACCAATACAAAAGCCATATCATACATCTGATGAAGCAATGGAGAAAAATGTATTAGGTTTATTAGTTATGCATAATGTTCCAAGTCATAAGTACCCCAAAATAATTTAGTATAAACCATTCATTTCTTAATCTTTATAATGATAATATTGATAGATTTAGGGGCCTGTACTGTAAGTTCAGGTTTCACAATTTAGCATTGGCAGGTAAATCAGGTATTCATCATCCATCCCTACTTGACACATTCACATTTACACAGTGAGGATAAAAAAAAACTGTTGAGATATAGATAACTCACTCTGCACGGTGAGGCTCATCTCCACACTCGCCGTGCCTGCTGCGTTGGCCGCCGTGCAGGTGTAGCGGCCTGTGTCGCCGGGCTGGACGAAGGCGATCTGCAGGGAGCCGGAGCTCAGCAGCCGCTGGCGCAGACTCTCGCTCAGCGGCTGTCCGTCCTTATGCCAGGTGACTGAGGGAGAGGGCGAGCCCTTCGTCTGGCACTGCAGCGTCACCGGTGAGTCCAGGGGCGGCAGGTAACTCTGGGTCTCGGAGATGATCGCAGGAGGCACTGTGGGACACGACGTGGCTTTATATAAAATCTTATTAATGCTCCTTTGTAGGGTTTAGGAGTGACCATTTTTTGTTGTGACAAGGTACATGTGACCTGTAAGTATTCCATTTTTATAGCCCTGCACGATTGCAAGTGTTTGCAATGTCAATATGTTTTTCTATCCAGATACTAAGTACAGTGGTACCTCGCTTAGGACTGTAATTCGTTCTATAAGAACGGTCGTTTGTTAAAACAGCCGTATGTCGAAGCAATTTTTACCATATAAATTATGAAATCATGAAGGATGAAAATAAACAAAATACACAGCACAAACACAGTAAATATGAAAAAAATATGGATAAGCCACGAACTACGTGCACACACACGATGTAGGTCGCCCGCTGACTGACTGCTGACTGGCCGCCGACGCGCCAACTTCAAATTTCCACGGTCGTATCTTGGAGCAGTCGGTCGCAAGTCGATACAAATTTTTGTGACTATCGCTCCTCGTATCTTGGATTAGTCATAAGTAGATACAGTCTTAAGTCGAGGTACCACTGTATACGTACTAAGCTAGTTAGTAAATAGTAATAATTCAGATTCATTTTTATTCCCTATAACAATAATTGATCCTGTGCATAGAATCACATTTATTACATTCTGCATATTTTAATATATCTGACTTTCTGTTTTGCATTTTTTGTACTATTTGCATATATTTGACAATGCATTTTCAACACAATTTTTGTTGTATTTTATTATCATTTTTCCTTTTTTTCTGCAATGTAACACACCAAACCTCAAAAGAGCAAATTCCCATTATATTTAAATGTCTCTGGCCAAATAAACGGATTCTGATTCATATGACTAATGATATAAACAGATTTTGGTCTCCTAATGGAATCCAGAAATCCTGCTTGCTGTGCGTTGTTGATGTATGCTTTCAATTATGGATCTGTTAGCCGTACTGTACCAATTTATTTAATGCTTGTGTGCGTGAAACCCACCCTGCACTCTGAGTTTGGTCTTGCCCAGCGCCGTGCCAGCTGGATTCTGTGCGACACACATGTACGTTCCCGAGTCCGAGCCAGAGGCCTTGGAGATCTGCAGTCCCCCGTTGGGCAGCACCGTGAAACCACCCCCTGGCATAACACGCAAGATATGAGATATGTGGACAGCAGAATATGGAATTATTCACACACACGCACACACGCACGCACGTGCACACACACACACACACACACACACACACACACACACACACACAATAGTACCGTTGGTGGGGATGTTAATGCCCTCCTTCTGCCAGGTGATGGACGGTCTGGGGGAGCCTGTAGCCCGACAGGGCAGGGTGATGGTGTTGTCTAAAATCACATCCATGTAGGGCGGCTGGGCCTGAATCACTGGGATCTCTGACGATAGAGAGAGAGGAGGAATAACTTGAGTAAAGAATAAAATGTTGTTAAGCAGAGAGAAGTAATTGGTATCAATTTATGATATATGGCTACACAATGCATGACATGTTCATTTAGCGTCCTTTATTTTGATGCAGACATCCTATTGAAATCAATTTTTTCACAAGACTGCGCTTGGTCTGTCATTTTCAGGGAGGCCCAGAAAGTTCAAAAGAGCGGCCCACCTCTCTTTATATCTGCTTGGGGATATTCTTACCCAGCACAGTAAGCTGAATGTGTCGGTGGGCTGAACCTGCAGCGTTCTGAGCCGCACAAGTGTAGCGGCCGGCGTGACTCAACTCCGCTGAAGGGATCTCCAGTGGCCCTGAACAGAGATTAACAAAACGCAACACAACATCAAATTACATTCAGCAGTATTCCTTTGAAATCGCCCACTCCACCGAGATGATTGATTCTTCTGGTCTGGCATCATGGACTTGAAAACCAGTATGTTGGCACGGCCACACATCGGTGTGGACTTAAAATGACGTTAGATTCAGGCGGATACGTTGGGTCTCTAGTGGTTGGTTAGGGAAAATCCAATCCCCCTTCCCCACGGAAATCGGTTAAGACTGGAGGCAACATCAGACTGAAGATGGAAACGGAGTGTGAGGAGTTTGCAATTCTGTCTGATATCAGGCCTTATATTGTTGAGTTGAGTTGACCGAATAATTCAATCTGAGATGGTAAAACAGGATTGATTGACTTTTACAAAATGTCGACCTTTCCTCTCACCCGAAGGCAGGATGCTGTATCCTTGACCCTGGATGTGCAGCTTCACGCCGTCCTTGCTCCAGTGCAGTGAAGGCTCAGGGACCCCGGACGCAATGCAGCCGATGACCACCGGGGACAGTCTGGTCACCACCAGCTCCGTGGGCTCGTCTGCGATCGACGGAGGAACTAAGAAAGGCAGAGCAAATATGAATCTACTGATCAACAAAAAATATGTTGAAGAAAATTAAATTGAAGTGAATAGAGATAGATAAAGAAATTTAAAAGAGACATTACAAAGGCACATACAGCATATCCTTGATCAATAACGTGCTATCTGCAGGTATCAACACACCACTTTGAGCAAAATTAAAATAATGTCTTCAAATAATAATAATAGTAATAATAATAATAATAATACAATTTTTAAATAATAGATTTATCTTTTTAAATTGTTGTCGCATGATGTGGTGCAAATTTAACATCGCAATAGCAATCATTAGTTTGATCAAACTATTTTTTTTTGCTCGAATGCATCTACGCCTTTATTGGGGAAGGGGGGCGGTGGCAACATGAAAGTCCTTTTTTATCCAATTCTATATAGGAGTTGTTTAATTAGAACAAGTGTACAACAAAAAAATATATTTTTTAAACACAATTTAAGAACTTTATTTGTGCTAAACCGATTTATTACTTTTTAAGAATTGTAATGATGTACCCAGATATACCCAAAATAATAAAGAAAGTGAACGAAAATGTGACTTTCAGTGAGAAGGGCAAGTAGTTCTAAACAAACAGAAAGAACTAGAAAATAGAAAGTCTATTCATCAATGAAAAATAAATGAAGGACGCGCATGGTAAGAACTTTTGCAAATTGTCTCACCCTGAACAGTGAGGTTAATGGCCCTGAAGTCCTCCCCCGCCTCGTTAGAGACCAGACACTCGTACAGCGCCGTGTCATCCACCGTGGGTGCTATGACGACCAAGGACCCCGAGGAGAGCAGCCTGTTAGTAGGACAAAGAAGCTTTCGGTTGACCAAGCCAACTGAATGAAGCGTCTAGACGCTGTAGACACGTTGTAGACATGTCTGCCCTGTTTCGATACCAAGCCGCAGTTCTGTATCATCTACAACTCAAGGGCGGAAAACAGAGAGGGAGAAAAACCTTGATCGACCTGTACATATTCTGGTTCTGGTCTGTGTTGATGGCCCGGCCGTTCCTGGTCCACCTCACGGTAGGTTTGGGGATGCCGGTGGCCTCGCAGGACAGTGTGGTCTGGACATTCACCATCACCGTGACGTTGGTGTGACCACCGGCGATGGAAGGCGGCACTAGGAGGAAAAGACCGGGGACCAGTGAGTGTCAACGGGACATGCACGGGCATCTGTGTGCCTGTACGGTGCCCGTTCTCACCAAACACTTGTAGGTCCACTCTCTTGCGCTGCGTGCCGGCCTGGTTCGTGGCCATGCACAGGTAGCGCCCCGTGTCTGTCACCAGAGCGGAATGGATGTGTAAGGAGCCGTCCTCCGCAAAGGTGTACCTGCACGGACAAGTGGCATCAATTGAGGGAGATCCGACACATAGACACAGAGGTTGGGTCTAACTGTACCATTTACACTTTTCCATCTTTTTTTAGGCATTTTGTGTTGTGTAGTGAAAATCATCTGTGGGAAAAAACTCAAACTGCAACAGTATTATAAGCAGTGGATTTCCATTAAGGGTCTTTTCATTTCTTCTGCATGATGTGCTGGCAGTGTGCTTTATCCAGATTTTATATATTTTTTCTTTACCTGGGGTTGCTTCCTGCCAGTACGGCCCCATGCTTCCTCCAAGTGACTCGTGGAGGAGGCACTCCAGTGACTACACACTCCAACACCACAGGCATGTCTACCTGCACGGAGACGGGGTCTCTGGTCTGGAGTCCGTCCTTGATGGTCGGGGCCACTGGAGAAAAGATAAACATATATAGGCGGTGCATGGGCTTTTTTTTGACATTCATTCCTCATTCAGTACTCTGCTAGGTACTGTGTAGTTCATAAACAGTCCTTTCAGCAACAGGAACTTTGTATACCATTGACGGCCAAGTTGAACTGCCGCGTGGTCTTGCCGGCGATGTTGCTCGACACGCAGGTGTACTGAGCCCCGTCGCTGAGTTCGGCCATGTTGATCTGCAAGTAGCGGCCGCTAGATAGGACACGCACACGGGCGGAGGCCTACCAGAACATTTCAGGACGAAGACAAGTGTTTTATTATTGCACCCCAAACATAACACTGCCTGAATTTTTTCAGATAATCAAATCAAATAATACAATCGAGAATATTTTCACACAGCGATACAATACAATTAAGGGGACAGCATAATACAAACTGTAAACACATATTCAGTAGTTATCAAGCTTTTTCAGACATTATAATGTTATAATGTATATATTTTCTCACCTGCACTGACTCGCCATCCTTGAGCCAGGTGAGCGAAGGAGGTGGAACGGCGTCGGACTTGCACTCCAGCATCACCTGTCGGCTCTGCAGCACCGACACATTCAGGGGCGTGCTCTCCCCAGCGATGTTAGGGGGAACTATCGAGGGCAAAGATATTCAAGCATAGCCAATGTAAATATTGCGTTGGTATTTTTCCAATGGGGATGTTATTTCATCCCCATTGAGAAATTAAATACGATCCAATGATCTGAACCTAAAATGATGAGGGAAAGAGAATGAAAGCTAAAAGGATATTAACATATATTCTGCATATTTCATTAATGACACAAGTCCAATTTGCATGCGTTAAAAGCAAATTATCTGCATATTACACAGAATTTCTGCCCGAAAAGGACAGTTTCTCAATGACAGTAAAAAAGTGTGCTTTATGACTATATATTTTTTCTGATCACATTACCCACCGTGCACTCTGACCAAGAACTCCTTGTCGTCATCTCCAGCAGGACTGTTGGCCAGACAGGTGTATCTGCCCGTGTCCTCCACCTACACATCAGTGGGAGAAAATGGGGAAAAATATGAATTATAAATATAACTGCAGGCAGCAATAGGCAGGATCCAGGGTAGTTTGCCGTTGGTTCTCTTTTCCGGTGTGATTTGTGACCGCAGAAGTTAATTTGTTCCGGCCTGGTTACAGTGTCATTCCTTCATCGAGCGCTGTTTGTGGCTGTGGGTAGGTTTCCTACGGCGTAACTAACTGTTATCATTCTGTAGTTTTAGGGCTGCATGATTACTGTATGGCTCAAATTATAATCACAATTATTATCATTGCACTGCTGCACAGCAAGAAGGTCCTGGGTTCGATTCCCGCCTGGGGCGCTGTTGGTACTGTGCTCCGAGCGGGTTATTTCCCAAATAGGAGCCTTTCTGTGTGGAGTTTGCATGTTCTCCCCGTGCTCACATGGGGTTTCCTCCACCTAACGTCAGTAAAGACCCCCCTCAAAAACATGCACCCATCATCGTCTGACCAGCGATGGACACTCGTCACCCACCATCCAAAGCGTGTGTGTGTGTGTGCATGTGTTGTGTGATAATTAAAGATTCTTCTTCTTCTATATTTGATAATATTGTGATCACGATTACTTATCACGATCAGTTATGGGGAACACAATTATTTTATGGCACTTTATAAATCAACAGAAAACTGCCTCCACAATAATAATGTATTTTATAAACCTATAAGTAAATAATCTTAAAGGTACAAATCTTTATAAATAAAGATAAGCCAATGTATCAATTAGGAATAAGTAAATACGAATGTATTTACTTATTCCTAATTGAACGGAAAAAAAACAGCGCACACATGCTGTTCACACTGTGTATATGTGCGTTTTTAGAGCTTCTGGGCTGGACCCCTAATAATTAATAATTATAATAATTGTCTCTAATACTTGTGATGTTATTATTAAAACGTAAAAACCCCACTGACCTGTGCAGAGGCAACACGCAGCACTTCACCTCCTCGTAGGAGACGCACGCTGTCAGTCTGTGGGAGTGGGCGTCCGTCCTTCAGCCATGTGAGGGAGGGCATGGGAATCCCCGAGGCCTCGCACTGCAGCTCCAGGATGTGGTTCACCACCACGGAGACCTCGCCCGGCATGCCCGAACCGTTGATAAGCGGGGGGTCTGGCAAGAGAGACGGCAACTAAGGGTTGATATTTTTTTTCCTCTCTTTTTACATTATTTTTGAACTGTGAATGTTTTGTCCCTCTCATGAAGCCACACATATCACAGGTAGAGGCAATGTCATACGGAAGAAATTCTGTGTCACAATTCACAGATAAATATTATAAAAATAAATGCAAATATCAATAAAGAAAGATGAATAAATATCAGAATCCACAAATCTGTATTAAGTATTAATTACAAATCTGTATTAGTCTTAACTGTATTAAAAAAACAAGAAAAATATACTTCACCATCCCCAAATAAATGATGTTTACTTGTGTTAAATTTGTAAATAAATATGGTATCCTTTATATGGGATTAAATATATTTTCATATGTTTTTATCCCTTACAACTGTCACATGCCTAAGCACACATTTAAAAAAGTTGATTCACAAGTGGATGCATTTGAATGTGGATTTGATTTTACACACATTGGGGGGAGGTTTGTTTTATTTGTGGATAGTGAAATATATTGATGTTTCAGGTTTTTTTTGTATAAAGTAGTCATTATTTTTAGATTTGTGGATTTTAGTATTTATTCATATTCATATATCATTCATATTATTATATATAACACTTTAAAACATACATAACACTTTGACTCACCGAGCACTTTCAGAAAGAAATGGCGGCTTGCCTGGCCGGCGATGTTGTCTGCCACGCAGGTATAGCGGCCTGTGTGGTTGATGCGGGCCCGGGCAATCTGCATGGTGGTGTTCAGGTTGAGGAGGCTGAGGTGGGGGTCCGGGGTCAGGGCTGCTCCTTCTTTCAGCCAGGACACGGCAGGGGTGGGCGTCCCGTCGGTGATACAAACCAGAGAGGCCGGTGTCCCCCGCACCACGGTTACGTCCTCGGTGCTCCCCGCTCCGTCCAGGCTGGGAGGGACTGAGGAGGGTGGGAAAGAAGACAAAATTCTCTTCACTCACATCATAGTCTTCTAGCGTCTGATCTTATTCATCTGTTTATTAAAGGATCTCCATCGCATTATTGCCTCTTTGGATGCCGAAAAAGCATTTGATAGAGTGAATTGGACATATCTCTTTTCAATCCTCAACAAATTTGGCTTTGGAGAGTCCCTCATTTAATTGATCAGAATCCTCTACAACTCTCCATCTGCTTCTGTCATCACCAATGGTTACCCTTCACAGCGTTTCACTCTACAACGCGGCACAAGACAAGGATGTCCGCTCTCCCCCTTACTATTCGCCATCTTTATTGAACCCCTTGCAGCGGCTATCCATCAAAACAGTAATATTGTAGGCATACAAACAGAAAACTATGTTCACAAAATCAGTTTGTATGCAGATGATATCCTGTTGTACATACGGAACCCAATATCATCCCTACCAGAGGTGTTCAATCTTATATCTAAATTCTCAGCTATCTCAGACTATTTAATAAATTGGACTAAAACCACAGTCTTACCACTCATTGGGGGGACTGTAATGCTGCAACCCAGAAACTTCACTTAACCATCACAATTGTCAATAATAGATACCTTGGTATTGATATCTCCTCCAATCTATCAGATTTGTTTACCCTTAACTTCACTCCATTGCTCAAATCCATTGAAGAAGACCTCATTCGATGGAACAACCTACCCATCTCACTAATTGGTAGGATAGCAGCAGTAAAAATGAATATACTTCCAAAAATAAACTACGTATTTTCAATGATCCCAGTGCAACAAACAGTACATTGGTTTAATACTCCCGACTCAATAGTCAACAAATTTTATTGGAAATACAAGAAACCGAGAATTACACTAGCAACACTACAGAAAAACAAAGACTGTGGAGGCCTAGCAGCCCCAAACTTTAGATACTACTATCAAGCAAAACATCTTCAATTTATAATTAAATGGTTACAACCAGAGCAACAATTGGCCCATGGATGGCGAGACATTGAACAATCTGAATGTCAGGAGTTATCATTATCCGATCTCCCATTCCTTACTGAATCTATAAGGAAACGTAATTGTTTAAAAACCCATTTATCGCAAAAACTGTCAGCCTGGTGGAAATTCCTCAAACTCAGTGGTCACACTCTATCTCCAAACAAAATTACGCCAATCTGGCACAACCCAGACTTCTTGGTTAAAAACAGACCAATAATCTTTAGGTCTTGGAAAAGACAAGGAATTACTCATCTGGAACACATTTTTGAAAACAATTCGCTTATATCCTTCCAAACCTTAACCCAAAGGTATAATATCGGTGGCCACAGCTTCCTTCAATTCCTTTAGTTACAGAAGTTTCTAAAATCAAATTGACGAACAACATCCTACAACAACCTGAAATGATTGAACATCTCACTCATATCGGTCACATGAAAAAATCCCTTTTCCAGAATATACAAACTTTTATTAAAAACAGACGACACCTTATCTGTACCTACAATGAAATGGGAAAGAGACCTTGCTGTTCCCACCGATATCAACCTGTAGAAGCTTATTTGCAACAACACCTTTTCTATGACCCGCAAATCCAAAATGCAACTCATCCAATATAAGATTTTGCATAGAGCCCATATCACGGAACACAAAATGTTCAAAATGGGTTTTGCGGATGAAGACATTTGCTCTCATTGTTCCCTTGAGCGACCAGAGATGACTACTTTCATGCCTTCTGGCTCTGCCCACCTATCCTAGCATCCTGGACCAACATCACCAAGAAGCTATCAACCCTTCTGGGTCGCAGCATTCCATTCTCCCCGTCTATATGTCTTCTCGGTGACCTCTCCTCAGTCGACCCACCACTGAAACACCACCAACCCATTTTGATCGCCTTAACAGTGGCCAAGTAAACAATATTACTCAATTGGAAAAAGAGAGATAATCTCACCACATCCCAATGGTTGCAGTTATTAATAGATTACATCTCAATGGAAAAACTATTGGCAATATCCCAAAACAATGTTGATTAATTTCATGAAATATGGGCTATTTTTATCACTGACATAACTCCATCATTTAATACTTGAGTCTTCCTAAGTCGGTGCAATGTCATTTTGCTTTGGGGCACGTGGGGGTCCTCCTGGTCTGCTGGGGCTCCGCGGTTGGGTGGATGCCTGGGCGGCTCTGGGGACATCCGTGGTGCGTGGGCTGGTGTTCTTGGGGGATCCCTGGGCCCCACGGGGGAGTTGGGTAGTCTGGGTGGTGGTGCCCGCCCCTTTACCTGAGTTGAGCTGGCCTGTCTCCGGGGGTGGGGGCAGAGAGACGTGCTCCCGGGGAGTACCTGCAGCTGGCGTCTGTGTGTGGGTTCCGGGCGTGGTTCAGGGCTTGGGTTGGGGGTGGTGGGTGTGGGTCGCTGGTTCGGGTCTCAGGCCCCGTGTTCGGCGGGTCGTCGCGCCGCTGGGGTCGCCCCAGCTCTGCGGGTGGGGTGGCTGGGCCTGTGTGTCCTTCTGCGTCCCCTGGGGGGAAGGTCCGTCGTGCCAGGGCTGGTTAGATGTTCTGTCTGGTCCTGTCAACCTGAGTCCTGAACCTGGCTGGCTGTGCTAGGCGCGGGGCTCACCATGTGGCCTCCTTCATGGGGGGCGGTCTACTGTCATCACACCGGGCTGCCGAGGTACCTGCCCTCTGACGCTCTCGGTGCACGGGACGCTCGTCGCTGGGGGGTCGGGCTGTGGGTGGGGGTGCCATCTGCCGCCCTCTGTTCTGTAGTCCGCATGCTCGGCGGCTGGGGGCTGACCAGGGGCCTGATGGGGGCGCGGAGCTGCCTGACATGGTGGAGGCGCATGGCGGACGCTCTGCGCCCTTGGCTGATCGCTGTAGATTGGCTGCCACCAGGTATGGGAGGTGGGCACACTGGGGCGCAGTTGGGTCCGGGGGGGGGGGGGGGTCTGCGTGGTTGCTTGCCGGCCTGCTGCACCCCTGGATTGATCCAGTTGTGACTCGCCTATCTCTCCCAGTGTCAAAACTCATACTCAGCACATACACCACACAACAGACCAAGGGCTTGCGGGATGGGCGGTGTGCAGGCTATGTGGGTGGGGATGCCGTGGGCAGCTGCCATCTTGCCTGTCACGCTCCTGCCCAGGCGTGCTTCTCGTCCGCCCCAAAATTTTAATCCCACTCACATTAGCTTGGAACACATACACTGGCACAATCCTACTCCGAATAACACTCCATCGGACCAGGGTCTGCGGGACAGGAGGAGTGCGAGTGATTCGGGTTCGACTTGCCTGAAGGACTCGCACCCCCAACCCCGCAATTTTAACTGCAATTACAAACAGCACACATTGAGCCCTGGGGGTTTTTTTTTTCCAGGGTGGCCGGTCGCTGGTCGGTCGGAGTGGGGGCGTTGTTGGCCGGGGGCTGGTCGGGTGGGCCCCCCCTCCCGGCCTGGCTGGAGTCATGACGGCTTGTGCCTGGTGGCTTGGGATGTGCTGCGACCTGGCGGGGCTGCGGAGAGCTCCGCCGGGGGTGCCTTCTGGGGCCCCTGGGGGGACTGCCTGCCGTTGTGGGTGTAGGTTAGGGTGTGGGGGGCGGCTGTTGGCCTTTGGCTTCTGCGGTGTAACTTCTCTGCGGCGGGCGCCCCGGATGCTGGGGGTGGCGGAGGGCCTGTATACCTGGCGGCCTGGGGGGGGGGGGTGTAACATCAAGGTGCCCCGTGCTATGTGGTATGGGCACTTGGCATTCACGCCGGACGGAGTGTCTGGTCGGCTGCGGTGGGGCGGGCCTCTCCCTTGTGCGGGGCGTGGGTGGACATGGGGGTCCTGCCGGCTCTCGCCCTTCCGCTGCTTGGAGGCGCCGTGACATAATGTCGACCTTCTACACCAGTACCAATGGGGATAAGTCATGTACACTCACTGGTGGACACACACACACACACACACACACCCTCCTGGTTGCATTCCTCTCCTTTCCTCCCTCATTTGCTGCCATAATTATGACAGGAAGAGGCCACGTGACCAGTTTCCTGGACCTAATTCACTGTTTTTCAATACATTTTGTTGTCCAATGTTCATGTTTTTGTGTAAATGTTGTTTGTTTCTATGTTTATTTGTCTCGCCGTGGTGATTCTCCCCCTCTTGGAGTAGTGATCAGTTGTTTATAGACCCAAACATGATAAATAGTTCTCCAAAGAGGGGGGTTGGTGGTGGTTCTCCATAACCAAAAACTGTGCTCTTTTTGATATAATCATCATTTTGATATAATTTCACATTCATACTGTCTCTTCAATGGATTCATCGTTGTTGGATTGATCTTTAATTAATAACTTTAATCTTTTAAACCTGCCCGGTTTTCCTTTATGTTGTAGGAAGGAAAATGTTTTCACTGATGTATTAAGTCACAATAGAAACAAAATTCTTGCAACAAGAACAAGCATGTGCACCTACGCTTTTGTCGACCTGCTGTCCTTTTGATCAGGCAAATTTTTTTTAAGTGCGAATGGGCACCGAGGTGGTGGATTGTCTGGGCAAGACACGCAGATTCATGAGGAACGTGTCTTCGGCGTGCCAGCGATGTGTGCACTGCGAAGCACTCGATTCACGCCCGTGATCTGCATGTGCTCTGCCATGTGTCCCCATGCTGCTCCGTTTCCTTATGGTGCTAACTCACTCACACCCCCCCCCCCCCACCGCCCCATCACGGATTGCCCGGAAGCTGGGTGACAATGTGCTGTTTCTTTTTTTTTGGAGCGCCTGCCCCTCTTGAACACCACCCCTCTTGGCCCTGTACAAGAACATAAATATTGCATATGCCTTATACACGGAGAGTGGATTATTTTAGTGAAATAAAATAAGAACTTTTAGGTCTGGAGATTGGCTCGCAGTCACACAATGACTGCCGTTGGGTCTTTGGTAGAGTTTTATTTTGCCAAATTATAATCAGATCTGGGTCAGCGATGCACGCTATTGAGACTCACCGTGCACCTGCAAATTGTAGTGTCTGCTGTCCACTCCTGCCCTGTTTGATGCCACGCAAGTATAGGTGGCGCTGTCGGACACCTGGGTGCGGGTGATCCTGACAGACACAAAACAACAGATGCAGCAGGTTAGAAGCCATAAATCCCTCCTTTTCTTCCTTTCCTGTACGGTATATAAAAAAATCATATGAACAGATGGAATTCAGAAACGTTGACTTTGGCCTGTTGTCTCTTTGCAGTCTGACCGCCGTCCACTGACCTACCGGAGCACCTGTCCAGCAGAGAGGAGGCGGACGTGGGACGACACCGGCAGCGGCAGACCGTTCCTCAGCCAGTTGAGCTGCGGGGGAGGTGAGCCCGTCGCCACGCACTCAACGTTGATGGAGTTGTCCCGAATGGCGGTCAGCTCCTTGGCATTCACGGTGTTGCCATCAATCGCGGGAGGCACTGGAAACAAACAAGAAACGAAACAGCCATTGGTGTTTATTGAGAAAGAAGGATTTGATTTTGTGCCTGCAGAAGGTTTGAATACATGAATGGAACCCACCATACACGTTGAGGTTGAATATCCGATCCTCCTCTCCGGCCGTGTTGGTGGCCACGCAGGTGTACTTCCCACTGTCGGAGGTGAGAGCCCGCAACAAGGTGAGCTTGCTGCCGTCCGGGCTGATCCTGAACATAAACACAACGGGATACGCCGCTTAAGGTTTTGTAGAGAGCTTTGTCGGATGACGTGACAACAAACACGTGCAGCTCAACATTGGCGGAAGATCCGGCGGTGGATGCTGAGACAGAACAGGAAGCCCCCGACACCTGTTACCGTTCAATGGGAGGAGGTGGAGATGGTGGACTCCTACAGGTTCAAAGGTGTGGACCTATACTTTTAGCCTTTTAGTAGAGTGACACACACTATGTTCCCAATTTTTCATTGGTAATATTGTAGTGGCCTCCATCCCTAGAACCATCTGCTTCCATTTCTACCTGAGTCCCTCGGCCGCCGTCCCGCTGACAACCTCCCCGTCCTTCAGCCACTGGATAGAGGGCGCCGGGGTTCCCCGGGCGCGGCAGAGCAGCTGAATGCTTTCGTTCAGCAGAACCCCCATGTCGCTGGGCAGTTCCGAGCCAGAGATACTGGGCGGGACTGGGAGAGAATTACCAATGTTTAGTCACAGGAGATCCAGGAGATTCCTTGAAAAAGCTCATGGTCCCCTCAGTTCGTAGCTACAAACGTTTACTGTTAATATGTGTGTGTCTGTTATTTTATTTACTTATTTTTGTTATTATACAGCTTAGTTAAATTAAGGATAACACTCATCCCCCTCATTACAGTGGGCATATAACTTTATATATATATATGCCTGAGAGAGAAGAAAGGGAAACACATTTTCTGAATATACAGTACATTTCTTGAGAATGTTGAAAATTAATAGTTGAGAATGTTTAATGGAATCATCGGTGGCATATTTACAATACCTTGTATGGTGAGGTGGTAGCTCTTCCGGGCCTCCCCCTCTATGTTGGAGGCCAGACAGGTATAGTTGCCGCTGTCAGAGAGCTGTGACCGAGCGATCTGTAGCTTGCGGCCGCCCGACAGAATGTGCATCTCAAGAGACTCTGAATTCTCTGTGAGAGAGAAAGGGAATTAAAAAAAACAGCCATATACAATCGTATTTATCGACGTTTGCGTTATAAACAATATCCAGTGGCAACAGAAATTTCTCCTTGATGGATAGACTTTTTCTTTGCATTTTGGATTTTTGTCTGTTCTTACCAATGTTTCGTCCGTTCTTCAGCCAGGTGAGGCTGGGAGGAGGGATGCCAGTGGCATCGCAGGCGAAGGTGACTGGGTTACTGATGGTTTCCACCACACTCTCCTCTGTGAGACCGTCTACGCTGGGAGGCACTGGGGAGAGAAGAAGAAAGAAGGGAATAAGAACTAATTGAAAACAGTCACATCAAAAACCACTTTGTTTGTTTTTACATAAAAGGTTGACTTACCGTAGATATTAAGGTGGAAGTTTTTATCTACTTGACCGGCGATGTTGGTGGCCTTACACACATATTGGCCGGTGTCGGACACCTGAGGAACACAGTGGACAGTTCAGACGGATCGAACCAAAAAGCTGCTCCATTCCCTTTTTTTAATTGTTTTATTTTGTTAGTGCAAGTTTAAAAGTCTCCTGTTGGAAGGATGGTTCTCTCACCTCCGCCCCTTCAATCTCCAGCATCTGCCCGTCCGCCAGGATTTTCAGATTGGTCAGCTCTGTCACTGCCCTGCCGTTCTTGTACCAGGTGATGGTGGGAGGCGGCACGGCGTTAGACTCGCACTCCAGGGTCACCGAGTTCCCGACACGCACGCTCACTACCACAGGGGAGTCGCCACCGGTGTCCCGGATACTGGGAGGGACTGGACAGGTGGAGGGAGGCAACAGTAAACTAAAACAGTCTGATGCCAATGGCTAATGGAGTTGAGTGCATTCATGTTGTGGTGCGGTCGGTAACTGACCGAACACGGTGAGGGAGATGAGTTTTCGGGCCTCTCCTGCTGGGTTGATGGCGACGCAACTGTACTTTCCTCCGTCCGATACTTTGGCCCTGAGGATTTGTAGAGTCCGACCACCTGAAGATACCGGCGGACCCGGGGAAAAACCCAAAACCTCAGAGATCTTTTGAAACAGTCACTTCTGCATATGTTATTATGTAATAGACCCTAGATTGTTTGCGTGGTCATTCATATGGGTAAGTAGACCTCTAACGCCATTTTTGGAGAATTAACATTGACTTTCCATTACCTGGCATGATGAGTACGTAAGTGTTTGCCTGAACCGGACCCCTGTCGCTCAGCCAGCTCAGCGAGGGCGGGGGGAAGCCGGTTGCTTCGCACGTCAGAGACACAAAGTTGTTTACCACCACGGTCACATTCTCAGGGTTCAGGCCTACGATGCTCGGCGGCACTGAGAGGGCGAGAAAGCAAAACCTAGGTCTCAATGGAGGGGCAAAAGCTGTTTTTCAATTCATTTCAATGAATCAAAATCGGGAACTTTGTGAAAAATGTCATAATATATGAAAGCAAAAAATGTCTATCCTTTGGCCTTTCCATCCCTGACTTACACGCTGTTGCCTTACCATGGACATTGACATTAAATGACTTTTCAGCACTGCCGGCCATGTTGTCAGCGGCACACATGTAGCGTCCTGTGTCTGACACCTGGGCATTCAACAGCTGAAAGAAAAACAAAGAAAACACAAGTTAGAAACTCAATACACATCTTCAAGGTGTCTCAAAAAAGAAGTTAGCATTTTGCTGGTCTAAATTGTGGCCCAAATCGCCTCCCTAATTTTCTTGCCTGCAACATGCGCCCGTTAGACAGGACTCTGTGGGGGCCCTCAGCGCTGATGGGCTGGCCGTCCTTCAGCCAGGTGATCTTGGGGGTGGGGTTACCGTCCACGTAGCATTCCAACTGGGTGGTCTTATTCACCAGGACTGTCGCCTCCTCCGGGAGGTCACCGTCTCCACCCCTGATGGTCGGAGGCACTAGAGGACAGAATAAGAAACACAGTTTTCTTGAAACGCCTCGTTCGTTGACTCCAAACCAGGGGGCAAAATGAATTAACATCCTACTCACGTAGGACTCTGACATCATACTGAATGGAGTCCTCTCCCGCCTCATTGACGGCCACGCAGGTGTATCTCCCTGAGTCCTCAGCTTGGGCTCTGGGGATCTGCAACACACGCCCTCCTGGAGACACACACATACCAAAAAGGTTAGTTTCCAACCCTTTTCTCTCTCTATCTATCTCTCCCTCCATCCCACTCTTTTTCTCTCTCAAACACCTAAACTCACTGTTGCATTTTCCATTTTCCTGTACCTGGCAGGATGAGCACTTTGTCGTTGGAGGCCAGCGCTCGACCATCCTTGTACCAAGTGAGAGTCGGGGGTGGGACGGCATTGGTCTCGCAGTACAGAGAGATGGGGTTGTTGAGTATGACGTCCTTAACCTCCCCCCCGCTGCCCGGTGCAGAGATGGTGTCGCCCACTCCGCCGGGTCTGTTGAAACTAGGTGGAACTGGAGTTGGGAGAAAGGAAGGGCATTCTTTTTTTGCAACGGTTCAAAAATGCACGGCCTCCCGCGGCGAAGCATTGACATTTCTCTGACATGTTTCACGCTTGGGTTTTTAAGGAAGGTGTTCGGCATCCTCTTTAGCATTAAAGAAAACACAATGTCATTCATCTTATAACCGACAAAGAGGCTGCAACTACTGCCCCAGTGAACATGCTATCATCAGTCGACCCAGTTCACCTTGTATATTTACATCAAAGTCCTTCTCGTCCTCCCCGGCCACGTTGGTGGCGACGCAGGTGTAGCGCCCGGTGTCGGAAACCTGAGCGTGCTTGATCTGGACAATGCGGCCGTTGGCTGTGATGGAGACGTGGTCATCTGCTCGCAGGATCTATGGAGAGGACAGATGAAAGCAGAACGTGCGGGAGACACATAAAATGCTCGATTTCAGTGGGGAAAAACAACATATTTATCCTGAGCACACGTTCTTAACTTCGAACGGACTCTGAAAATGGGAATGAAATCTCGGTTGAAGATTTCACCTGTCCATCCTTGTACCACTGCAGGGCTGGTGTTGGAATGGCCTGAGCCTCACATTCCAGGGTGAGTGTGTTGTTGACCTTAATCTTCACCTCTTTAGGCGACAGGCCCTCCCCTGGGATGTCATTCTTATTGATCTGAGGGGGAACTGGGTTCAAAAAACACAACTCAGATTTATATTTGAGCAATTTCAATAACATCAGTTATTACATAATAATTATTTTGCATGTCCAAGTCATTTTTAACATAGAAAATAACATGTATTTGACTTTTCTTGTTTTACTTTTTTTTTTGGCTAGTTGTGTATATTTGGCAAATTTAATTTTAATGTTTTACTTAACAATTTATTATATTTAATTGTATTGTTTTTTATTTATTCTGGTGGAATAAAGTCATTCTGATTCTGATTCCTTCGGATTCTGACATAAACATTCAGATTATCATATTTAAAGGGAACATGAAGGTTCAATTTACAAATAAGGCAACAGGGAGCCGTCGGATAACACATACCATAGACTTTAACCTCATAGTTCTTCAACGTCTCTCCAGCCTCATTGGTTGCCATGCAGGTATACCTCCCAGCATCCTCCTCTTTAGCGTTCAGGATCTGCAAGGTTCGACCGCCTGAAGGAGCGGGATGAATTGAAAAATGAAATGAAATGAAATGACGGATGAAAAATCAAAATAAGATTTCAACCATTTGCAGTTGAATTATTTTAGTTGAATCCAATCCAGTCCAGTTTTACATTCCCTGTAAGCCTGACCAGGAAAATGGATAAAGAAAATAGAGGAATCGATCGATTCATGTATTCTATTCTATTGCTTTTCCCCCAAAAAACATAATTTCCTGCCGTCTTCAGACCTGGGAGGACTCGCATGTTGCGTCTGGATTCAAATGGGACGCCGTCTTTGAGCCAGGTGATGAGCGCAGGGGGGTAGGACTGGACCTCACACACCAGGCTGGTGGGGCTGCTCAGAGTCACCGTCACCTCCTCCGCCGAGCCCTCGGGGCCAGAATCGGTGATGGTGGGAGACACTAGGAAGATACAAAGAGTACATCAAAACGTATCCTTATACTTAGCTTTCCATTAATGACACTTTCAGTTGTCAACTTGGTCAACCACCCATTATACATGTCTTGGTCAAAAATCGAAAACTCGCAGTACAGTCAGACATATTTATATGTTGTAAGTAGATGTCACATGTTATAAAATATTAGATTGTGTGTGAAAATGTGATTTATTTACAGTTATGCAAATGCAAGAAGGTTGGATAAACTGTAATTGATTTGCACTACAGAAATACTACAGAAATTTGACCATCTCAATAATTAAAGTATCTGTGATTTACTTTCCTTATGGGTAGAAGTAAAAAAATCTATATTTGTACTGCTCAATTATACCGCGAAAATATACATAAAACTTTGCAAAATGCATCCCAATTTTTGAGAAAAACAAAGAATTTTTGGTCACAAAAATGATAAAAAAATAAATCTTTGCAAAATCCTAGAGGATAATGAACTGAAACCATATAGTTACCATCTCTTTTCTCTCCCGGAAAAATACAATTATGTCATACAAACACAGCCACATACATAGAGACATCCTTGAGGTGTACTGAATGCCTCGCACTCAACCGGCAGAACCTTCAAAGTACATACCCAGCACGTTGAGGTTGAAGTGCCGGCTGCGCTCCCCTGCACTGTTAGATGCCAGGCAGCTGTAGCGCCCAGTGTCGGCCATCAGGGCATCAGAGATCAGCAGGAAGCGGCTGTGAGAAAACACCTGGTGGCGTCTGTCGGGCAGCAGCGGCTGGCTGTCCTTCAGCCACCTGATCTCGGGGACAGGGTTACCTGGGTTGGGGGGTGGAATTGGTTAATTCAATGCATTACATATAAGAAAGGGTATGAAGTAAATCAAAACAAACATGTTTCCTTTTACTCTGCTACAATTATCTGTGCTATTTATCTATTTAAAAGACCTATTTATTTTGATACAACAAATGCAGGGGATGTATAAAAAGGGTTATGTTCAGTTTGATAAAAAGAGGAAACCATATGTAATAATAGATAATGGAATAGGTAGAGGGTAACCTGAGTGTCTTTACACCAACATACAAGGTCTAGACATTGAATAAGTACTTTTGCTACTTGAGAAAACATCAAGTACTTTAACACTTTCACTTGAATATTATGTTGGTCTTATGGTGTACGGTTTTCTTTGTGTATTGATATGAAATTATTGAATATGAGTATTACGTTTTACAGATACACTTAAACCCTAATTCCCTTTTGAAATATCCATAGCATTGCTTTTTTATTTTTCTTCGACTGTTGAACAGTGTGGACTTTCCCGTACCTGTGGCCTCACAGGTTAAGGTAACGTTGTATTTCTCCTTCACTTTAATGTCTTCCACCGTTGCCCCATCCACAATGCTGGGCGGAACTGTAAAATCAGATTGAAAAGCAGGAATTGAACCGACCGGCTCAGCTTTAAAATGCAAGACAAAATAAGTATATCGATTTGCAATCGTTTAATGGCCATTTAATTATTTGTGATTGATTAAGTACCAAGGATGTCGAGATCAAAGTTCTTTTTCTCCTCTCCGGCACTATTAGACACAATGCAGGTATATCTTCCAGCATCCTCCACTGCAGCGTGCATCAGACGAAGGCTCCGTCCTCCTGAGGGACAAAAGGACAAATAGTGAAAGGTCAAATTTAAATTCCCAACTTTGACAGTATCTCGGAATGCCACAGTAAGTCATCATACTTAACTACATGTCATTGTAGCTCAAGAAAGGAAAAAAAAAGAATCTCAAAGATGCGTGAACGGTCAAAAGGCTCCCATGGCATTTTGGTGTTTCAGTTCCTATTCAAATAAATGACCCCTTCTTGCCATCTGATCACCTAAAGCCATTCATCTCTATTTTTAAGGAACACTGCTGCTTTTCCGTCTCAACAGAGAATCGAAGAGAACCAACAAAGCAAACAGCGACTAAACACGTTCTGCACAGATCCCATTACAAAAAAATCAACACGGTACATCTGGAATTTGAAGAGCGGTGTGCCGTCTGGGCAGTCACCTCTGAAAGATACCCCACCACACTGACCGCATAAATATCACCTTCCATTCAGAAAGATCTGGGAAGATTTTGTTTTACCACAGAATCCACGACAGAATACACATCAGACCAATGCGGATGATTCAAGAAACAAATGGACATGACTTGGTCCAAGCCCGATTGTTGTTTGAATGAAAGTTCAAGAGTCTAGCAGTTCAAGTCTTGCAAGGCAAGGTTTGGAAGCTTAGATTAGACACAGGAAAAAAACCCAAAAAACCAACAGTCTTTCAGGCACAGATCCCAGTCTGTTGCAGTGTTGGGTTTGGCTCTAATTGCCGAGCTCCTATTACGTCTCATTACCGGTGATGTATTGCATCTGCTCAGCCTCTGAAAAACGGTCCACGGAGCTGTGTTTCTTCAGTGGAAACGTTGAAAGGTTTAACTAGATACTTCGAGACAATTTAAAGCAGCGATACCACCTTTTTAAAATATCAATTGCAAGTCCTAAACTTTAAGTATCTGCTGATACCATGTCCTCGTTAAAATTCACTTTTCCTTAACAGTGTAGACTTAGTCCATTTGTTTGGGGGTCATTAGAAGCAAATAAATGAAAAATCATCAACATTAATGACATTAAGAAGAAAGTCAAGTTGCTTTGCTTATATCTGGCATATCTGCTCATTGTATGGGATTTTTGTTTTGGTATCGGTTTCCTGATTTAAATGCAAAAAGTGTAAATGGCTCTATGTCAGCAAAAAAATTGATGCATGGAAAAGCCAAACTAACTCACCGGAGAGGATGCGCACAGAGCTGGTGGCTTTGATGGGCTGCCCGTCCTTGAGCCAGGTGATGGCGGGAAGTGGTATCCCAGAAGCCTCGCAGGTCAGGGCCACTGGGTTCTTCACCACAACGGTGATGGTCTCTGGGAGCTGCACCTGACCCACGATGCTGGGCGGTACTGCACCCAGCACAGAGAGAGGACAAGGGACGGTGGAATAAACATTATATTCAATCTGTTGCTCAAAGGGAGTTACGAAAGCTATGAGAGAAAAGGTTCAAAACACTGCAGTCAGATATTTTTACCAGAACTAGGTCTTTTTTGGTCACACCAACCCTATAGATCTTCATCGGCTCCCAATACAAGCAAGAACCCACAAGCAAGCAAGAACCCACTTTAAGGTTTAAGGACCTTAAGACTTTAAAAGCCCTGAGTGGTTAGCCACATTAAGTGGCGAGTTGAATCATTAAAGATTCATAAATTTATTTGATTTCTGTTTATTTTTCTACGTTTATGACGACGTACCGTGCACGTTGACATCGTGCTTGCTGTCGGCCTGTCCCACCACGTTGACGGCGATGCAGGTGTAGCGTCCTGTGTCGGACACCTTGGCGTCTTTGATCTGCAGCAGCCGTCCCTCGTCCAGCACTGCGGCGCCCCTCTGGCCCGCGATCGGCCACCCGTCCTTCAGCCACGTGACCGCCGGGCGGGGCACGCCCTCGGCGGTGCACTGCAGGGTGATGTCGCCTCCCTTTGTCACAGTGACGTCACCGGCCGTGCCCTCGATGCGTCTGATGGAAGGGCGGACTGAATTGAGAAGAGTGGGTGAGTTGATGGAGACGCTCCTCCCAGGAGAAGATTAAACACCTC
This sequence comes from Zeus faber, assembly GCF_960531495.2. Lineage (NCBI taxonomy): Eukaryota > Metazoa > Chordata > Actinopteri > Zeiformes > Zeidae > Zeus > Zeus faber. The sequence continues at coordinate 58,510,660 of NC_137193.1, read as the reverse complement.
GTTCCCTCTTCTGACTGAACGACAGAAGGAAGAATTCCAAACATCCCCAGTGTTGCCGTTTTCGCCACGTTACGTACCGTACACTTGCAGGCTGTATTCCTTGGAGCTGCTGCCTGCCGCACTGGAGGCGATGCAAGCGTAGGAGGCTGTGTCCGTCCTCTCGGCCGCCGAGATCTGAAGCTGCCGACCTCCCGATAAAACTCTGACCCGCTGGTCTGACCTCAGCTCCGCACCTGAGACAAACGGCACGATACAGGAGGTCCGCGCTTAAAACACACTAGGGGTCCGCGTCCTCGCATAACCACCCTCAAGGAGAGCCCGCAGAGACACTTACCGTTTTTCCTCCAGCTGAGGCTGGGAGGCGGGATGCCACTGGACTCGCACAACAGAGTGATCAGACTCCCCTCGATCACTGTCAGCGGGGAGACCTCCTCCGAGCCGCGGATACTGGGAGAAACTGCAATGACGACAAGAGACCAGAGGGGGGGCTCTCACCTTGATAAAGCTGATGCGCGTATAGTGTATGTGTTAGCTATTTTGGACCTCCACCGGACCAGCAGAGGACCAAGGAATTCGTTTTAGGCAATGTTATACACTGGTATGTTCACTATTAGAGCGCGTGTAGACAAAACAAAGTACAAATAAGGACACATGAACTCACCCCAAACATTGAGATTGTAGTTCTTCTCTGTCTTGCCGGCGACATTGATGGCCTCACACGTGTACCTGCCCGAGTCCTGCACCTGGGAGCTGTCGATCTGGCAAACAGTCACGGACCCAAATCAATACCCCAACCCTCAGATTCACTGAGGGTGAGAAACTCAAAACATATAAATGTGAGGAGGAGAAGAGATCAGGGTGAGGTACAGGCACTTTTAATCAATGTCGCAATAGATTAGAAATTGGGGAATTGGAGTTGGCCTGTGAGCAGTGGTGTTCGGGGGATTTATTTACAAGAAATAAGAGGATGAATGCTCGCTTTTCCGCGGTGGACTCCAGCTGTACCTTGAGCAGACTCCCATTCTCTGAAACGGCGAGGCCGGGCTTCCTGAAGAGCGGGCGTCCATCTTTGCGCCAGGACAGGGTGGGTGGCGGGATGGCGTCGCTCTGGCAAAGCAGCTCCACGGTCCGACCCAGCATTATTGTGGCGTTCACCTCCTCACCCATGATGTTGGGTGGCACTGTGGCACACAAAATGTGATGTAAGGTTAGGGCTGCATGATTCTGGCTAAAATGATAATCACAATTATTTTGCTCATTATTGTGATTGCGATTATTTATCACGATTATTCATCCATTTTGGAGAACACAATTATTTTATGATTCATAGCTCCGGGGAAGCCTGCTGAGCTAGTCATGATGCTTTATACTGTGTACAAAACAACACCATGAGCCATCAAATAACTTTCCTGAGACGTACGGAGTCTGAAGTTATTATATTATTATTATCATTATATATTATTATCATATTATTTCATTTCCATGAAACCTGATGCAAACCAAAATGCACCTTAATGCCAAATTTATGTCTTGGGGAAAAAAACTACTATGAACTACTGTAAACTACTATTTATTTATAATAATAAGCAAATAAGTAACTTTTGGCCTAAATCAGCACCATATGTCGATGGTCATGAGCACAGAAAAAAAGTTTTCCCACAACGCACTCCACTTCGCCCCTGTTGACCTTCAAACCTGAGACGGACAAACACGGGTGAAGAATGTGAATGTTGGATTCCACATGAAAAAAAAAAAAAGGAGGCTCACACCATTTGTGTGACTGTTGTCAAAACAGCAAGGTTTTAACACTAATATTCATTCAGACTCTCTTCATTGACTTGGAACCGTTCCCTTTTCTTCATGAGGCAATAATCACTTTTTGGACGATCCGCCCAATTTGGCCCAGAAAACGATGGTCTAACCGTTTCCCCCTTAATTATGTTTATTGGACAGACGGAACACATGTTCCAGGGAACGGGGCAGAAACAGGACTTGGAAACGGCGCTCTGGTCGGACACAGGAAGCTTACGGAGAATGGTAGCAATTACTGCAACAAATCAAACTTATTTCTCCAGACAAGATCTTTTGATCATTTGGAAGAAATGCACACCATTTGTATGGTTCTGCGTGCAGCTAGTTAGACGTGGACCCTCACAGGAAAACACACACACACATACACACACGCACTCACACACACGCAAACATTCGGATACTATATCTCCTTGAGGTTTCCCATATTTACAACGTCAATTACCTTTCCTAAGAGCAAATGTGGACCGATGATGGAGATTAAACATGATTAGTGCTGTCAAACTACAAATTTGCTGTCAACCCCGACTCTGGGCACAGAAGGAATGGGGTTGATTCGACTGCAAAACTCTGTCAAACAATATTTCCCCCTCGCATGCGTGTGTTTTAGTCGAGGTCTCTTTCAATAGTCACTCCAGCGCTAAACACTGGCATCGCTGTGCAACATTTTGCGAATGAAGTCTGGTTTTGTTGATAGACATTCCGCAGTCGACCCTAACAATTCTCCGTCAGCAAAGAGGGAATGGGAAAAAAAGGGCATCAAAGGAAGATTGTGTCCTAAGTCCTAAAAATAAACACTAATACAGTTGCTGTATCTGGCTTATGTAAAGTGCATGACTTTAAATAGAATATAATTCATTTTGACATTTTATTTATTTTAATGTTTTTTTGCATGTTTGAATAGTAATTTAGTAAAAATGTTGTAAATAACCAATATAAATACAATTATTTTAGGGTTGAGTTGCATTGTAAAATAGAAAAACTGTTGTCCTTTTTTTGCGACTGTTTAGTTTGTAATTCACTTGTGGGTCATTCTCCTATTTGGTTGTGTGAGTCCTGCGCAAAGCCCTGTAAAATCCGTTTTTGTGTCTTCCAGGAAGAATTTTTTATTTTTTTTGGTCTGTGAATCGGTCTGTGTGCGTCCTCACCATACACCAGCAGGTCGTACTCTCTTTGTTGCTCCCCGCCGGCGTTGACAGCCACGCAGGTGTAGCTGCCGGTGTCGCTGACCTGCGCGCTGCGCAGCGACAGCACCCTGCCGGCGGAAAGAACCTGAGGACAGATCAGAGAGCAGCTACGGCAACACATACAAATATGCACATCTCTCGTGGAGACATAGTCCAAAACGTCCGGCACAGCTCTGATGTAAAGGCTCTTATAAACTGATGTTACTTTGATGTTCCTCATTAGAACTACCGTTACCATAGATTCATATAAAATACATAAGCCCAAACAAATATTATATATTAAACACATAATATACTGTATATACTGTATGGAACTATATACATATACAGTATATGTATATAGTATGTATATAAACATATACAATTACCAACTATGTCTTGCCCAAGACTCTACACAAGTACAACTTTACACAGCAATCCTAGATCTATATTTATTAATATTTATATTTATATTGTCACTGTGTCATTGCACACTTCATAAAATCTTGCATTCTCGTTAATTTGGATTCTTCTTGTATCTGTTCGTAAATCTTTATATATATTTTTTTATGTTGTTTGAATATTTGTCTTTTTATTTATGGTTGGCACCTGCACCAGCTGAAATTCCTGGTGCATCTTGCACAAGAATTATCCTCACAGCATCATCTCAAAAATGTTACATTCATGGATAATTGAATATCCAAATAAACTAACTAACAAAATTCAAGTAAAATCTATTTGATGGGTTGTATCAAACAAAATAGCTTTGGCATTCCGGTATCCTTTCATTAAAATGATCCATCCATTGTACTTTAACAGCACAATAGAAGCGAGGGAAGAAGTGTGCACCTGTATGCCGTCTGACACGCTGGCCACGGGGCTGCCGTCCTTGAGCCAGGTGAGGCTGGGCGCGGGAAGGCCCGAGGCCTCGCACTCCAGCCGCGCGACCTCATTCACCACCACCGTCACCATGCCACCGTGGCTGGAGATGACAGGGGGCACTGGCGGGCGGAGCAGAGGAGAAAACGCAGGCTTGACAAACAAAACATGCCCAGAATATCCCGCGCAACACATGCAGGCAGGCACCCCTCCATCTGATGTGCAGATTACGATGCAGCCTTCCGCTTTCACTCCCTGGATAACAATAATATAATAATAATTCTAATACAGACCGTGAATCAGGATTTTGTATATTTTTAAATAAGTATATGATACAATTGCACCAGTACCATCACCATCACCGTCCAAGTGATAGAAGTTTACAGATGTAGCCATCCTCTATATGGAGAGAAATTGTTTAAAATCCACTCTGCATGTTACTAACCGTGCACATCTGGGTGGGCACACACCCCAGAACACTTCTACTTCCATTCCAATTCCAAAGGCACAATTTGGGTATATTTGACTTTGTGAGGTCATATATCGATATCGATAGCAATCCAGAATAATGTGTCATTTACGTGCTGTAACGCATTTAGGGAATCAAGATGAATCATTTCGACCGGTTACAATTTAAAAAACATTCCCCACCGCTTCGCATCAAATCGAATTAAGCAGTTAAACAGCCCAAATACTGGAAAGATCCACATATGACAGATCATGTTCTCAGCGACTGGCGTCTCACCATACACCTGCAGGTTATGGGATATCTCAGCGGTTCCGGCCACATTCACAGCGACACAGCGGTATATTCCAGCGTCGGACACTTGGGCCCGTTCGATCTCCAGTGTCTGGCCGCGCTTCATCATGGTCACTCCGGCCACATTGGTAAGAGGGCGGCCATCTTTGAACCAAGTGAGAGCTGAGGATACAGAAATGAATGTTAAAGTGTGTAATTTTACTACACATAACTGAGAGACAGCGACTCAATACGCCATATTCATTTTTGCTAAACACACACAGGTGCTTTAAATAACTTGCGTAGGTTACGTTTTAGGGATGACGTAGCGACGTCCTCGAGACATTAAAAATGAATTTCTAATTACACTGGAATGTGACATTTATACACAGCCAACTTGAAGCTGTCGGCAGGAGTATCATTTCCTGTGGGGACTCATCTGGGGTCGATCCCGTACTTAAGCAGCGCGTGGCGGAAGAAGATTACGGGACGGTTTGATGGGCACAGATTAGGCCTAATCTTAATTTCATTTAATTTAAGTAGGATTAGTTTAGCCCTGATTTAGATTAAACCCTGTCTGGGAAACCGCCCCTTTGTGTAATGACTGGGTCAGGGGGGTTGAAGTGCCTCACCAGGTAGAGGGCTGCCTGTGGCCTTGCACTCCAGCAGGGTGGAGAAGCCGGACAGGATGGTCTGGTTGAAGACCTCTCCGGAGTAGGGGATGCTCGGCGGCTCTGACGAAACACAGCAACACACAGACGCTTTCACTCAAAGTCACCGCGCAAAAAAAAGTGCCGGATCCTTTTCAGTGAATGTTACCGTGGACGCTGAGGCGTAGATTCTGCTGCGCCTCCCCGGCTGCGTTGGTGGCCACGCAGGTGTACCGCCCAGAATCCTCCAGCCTTGCACGCGTCACCTGCAGGGTTCTGCCGGCCGACTCCAGCTGGGAGGAACGCAAACACACACGGGTCACCATGGAAACACGTGTTAAGGCAAACACAAAGAGAAGCAAAAAAGGTGATACACATTAATCTTTTTTTAGGGAAGAAATATGAAATATAATCCATATTTTAGGGCTGGTCCTAGACATCAGAGAGGCAAGTAGTAGGGCTGGATATCGGGCCAAATCTCATGATTTGATTTAGACACATATACTGTAGATATATATAGAACAATATCTCACAATATGATTCTATATCGATGTATTGATATTTTATACATAATGAGAATTGCTTCCACCTTTTCAGGATAACATCTGATGTGCATTACAAAAATATTTCATAAAACAAATTCAGTCCAATGCAGAAATTAAATATTTCGAAGAATTTATGACTATGACATGCATCACTATCCCCCCCGTTGCAAAACAAAATAGCAATTCCGAGTTTTTGTTTGTAGTTGCTTGGGCTGCCACCAAGAAAGAACAAACTGTTCATTTTCATTTAATCATGATCTTCTCTGGGAGAACCTCAGCCTTTATTAATGTTTAATCGCAATCTCTCCAACAGTGATGTCATCGAATATCCTCCACGCCACCTTGAGGTGCTCCTGCACCGTGTCGATGGGGCGGCCATCTTTGAGCCACGTGATGCTCGGCGGGGGGACGCCGCTGGCCACGCATTGCAGGCTGACGGACTTATGGAGGACCACGGAGCGCTCCGCGGGCCCCGTGGTGCGGATGGAGGGGGGGACTGGAGGAGAGGAGAGAGAGAGAGAGAGAGAGAAGAGAAAAGGCTTATGATCTCCAGAAAAAAACCCATCCAATTCACATCTGAAGAGAAGGAAATCTGTGTTGAGTAAAAGACGGCATTTACCCTAATGGGTAGCGGTTGGCATTGGGAACATAAATTACATCCAGATGCAGATTGGAAGCACAAATTATGAAATGACGGCATCCTGTACACAATAGTATATTGTGTGTTCTTTGGTTTTGGTCGAGTGATGCTGTTGCAATGGCATCAAGGCTCAAAAGGTGAGCAGTTCAATGTGCATGAGCATTTTATTTTTTTACCGTGGACGACCACGTCGAAGTCCCTCTCGTGGTCGCCCGCTTCATTCGCGGCCACGCACTGGAAGCGAGCCGTGTCCGAGACCTGAGCGCGAGACACGACCAGGCGACGCCCGCCGGCCGCCACCCGCACGCCCTCTCCGTGATGGACGGGTTTGCCATCCTTATACCACCTGAACGAGAAGAGGAATTGTCAGCGGTGGCGTGAATATAAAATGATGTAGACCGAGAGAGAAAGGGCGAGTGTCCTCATGTGCGTGTGAGGTCGTACGTGATGACAGGCGCAGGTGTTCCCGTGGCGTGACATTCCAGCTCCAGAGGATTACCGACGATCACTGCGCTGTCGGTGACCTCACCCCCTCTGTCGATGTAAGGAGGCACTAGGGGAAAAGAAAGAGAAACGAAATGGGGTTTTTTTTAATCAGCGTTTTATTCACTTTTTACCCCTCTTGGATCCCTACATTTATGCCTGTTTTCATTATTTCATGCGTACAAAACGTTCCATCAGTCAGATACGTCGGTCATAATCATAATTCTGCCAAGAATCAAGGAACAGTGGTCCTGTTTTTAGTTATTCAATGACCCTGAATCAAATTACAGACTATTGATTTATATAAAGCGTCTTTTTTTTTTTTAACGGGAGGCAGTAAATTACAGCATGTTACCACATCGGGCCAATAAAGTAAGCAGCATTATTACATATGAAATCCAGCCGCGGATCCTCCCACAGCAACCTCTACAAGGAAGTCTATCAGTGAGTCAGATATAACCCCAATAGAGCCTCAGTTGTCCAGTTCCCACGTGAAGTGCACGTCTTGAAACTGATAATAACAGATAATAACAGTTGTCGTGGCCGAGTGGTTAAGGCGATGGACTAGAAATCCATTGGGGTCTCCCCGCGCAGGTTCGAATCCTGCCGACAACGGCAGATTTTTTTTCGACACGGCAGCTGTCAGGGTGACAAAATGGCAACAGGACAACAGAAGGTCTACGCAGCGCAAATGAACGTCGTCACTGGGTGCCGCTCCATGGGAATCTAGAGCTACGACAATTCCGAGGGCAGGGACGCTTTCTGAGGGGAAAAAAAAAAACAAAGCTAATGAAGAGTTTGGAGACTACAATATCCTGTTGAGTCACAAAAATATTTTTCAGTTTGTGCCTCTCGTCGGAGAGGGGAGACAAATGACTAACGCGGGAGACCTTATGTAAGAATCCATTTTGACAAAGTACAGGGCAGGCTATGAAAAAAAAAAAATCAAACAGCTTGTTGCTTTGAGGAAAGCCCTCACATTATTTTGGGAACGTGCTTAATGACACCATTTGTTGTGGCCATGATTTAAGTTGACCTTCATTCCTACGGTATAAGGCCTACTTTTAAACACAATGTCAGGCTGGAAAAGGGGGTAACAAGTAAAAAAGACCATTCTTTAACTCTTTTTGAATCGTGACTGAGTAAAAAGATGAAACAGACCTAATTGGTCTGGTTTCTATTACAGAGCCGACACTTCAGTTCCAATCTAGTCAAAACCGGAGCTATGTTCACAGAAAAATAGAGCATGATCGCTGTTCTGGTTTGTCTTATGATAAGAACAGATGTGTTTTTTTGTTTTTTTCTTTAGCAGAAATGCTGACAGATTCAAGCGCAGGGAGGAGGGAGGAGACATCCAATTAGATTCGGGAGACTTAAGTTCAATGTAGCTTCTCCTTTTTTTTTATTATTTTGTGTTTTCTTTTCCTGTACACTACATTTATATTTTCATGTTATATTATCCTGATCATATCCCGCCTCAATATCGATAATTTTATGATATTTTGGGGATGACTATCACTGCTTTTAAATATTATAACTATTTACACAAAATAAATACTTCAGAAATAACGATTAGCAATGTGGAAGAAAGATGCATTACGTAACTGTGACGCAGGGAGCCCAAACCTCAGGAACAGTGCATGCACACAGGAGTGCAGCGTTAGAGGCACGAGGTCTCACGACGAGCGCTCCAGCCTTGGCAATGACTGAGGCGCGCGGGAAAAGACTATGAAGCAGGAATATTATAAAAAATAAAATAATGAAAGCGAATCGTGCTTACGTTCCCTCGCTCCTCTCTTGAAAACGCTCTCCTTGTTATTTTTTTTTAAATAAAAGAAGCTGAGCTAGGATTGAAACTCAGGTCACCTATAAAATACAGTACGGGTAATGCTTTATGATGTAAGCCGGACTGGTATAAAATGGCTCCTGCCAATTGTAAATCATGTGTTATACGATAGCTCGGGGCTGAGTTATGGCTGCCGCTCTTTTTGACATTTTCAATATGCCGTCTGGTGAGCGGCCGCCTTTGACTTCACCCTCCACCGGCGTAAAGGTACGCAGGAGGACAGACAGAGGGCTTGACAACGTCACGACAAGACCGGGAGGAAGCAAGGGGTTTGTGTCATACCGAGAACGCTGACGTCGTACTTGATCTCCTTCTCCCCGGCGACGCTTGTCGCCACGCAGACGTAGTGCCCCGAGTCGGCGACGGTGGCGGACAGGATTTCCATCTTCCGTCCGTGGTGGAGGACACGCACGCTCTCCCCGTCCCGCACGGGAACGCCGTCCTTCAGCCAGGTGAGGGAGGGCGGAGGGTGACCGCCGGCCTCACACTCCAGCGTCAGCGGCTTGCTGAGCACCACCTTCCTCTCCGTGGGGCTGTCGTCGCCCCCCGGTATGGTGGGAGGCACTGGGGAGGGAGGAGGAAGAAAGAAGGAGCTAAAATGTAATAATCCGTTCACACCTCGGTTTAACCTTTGCTTACTCTGTTAATGGAAAGTAATACCGAACAGATTTAGCCCTGTTTCCAAACCCTTTTTATATGTAAAAAAAAACAACAACCGTGGTATGCCTCTGTGTGTAAAGAAACTTTTGCCGTGAGAAAATAGGTTATACTGGATTAATTCCATCACTCAATTATGAGATGATTACAATTATTAACTAAAAACTAAAATTAACTATTTTGTCAGTCTTGGCAACCAACAGGTGATGGATGTTTGCCGACAACCAGCTCTAAAAGTCAGTGTTGGGCCCTGTTTAAAATAAAATAAAATAAAATACTAAATGGAGTATATTTTTATAACATAAATATTTTTTGACTTTGTAGTATTAAAACATTTTCAGGTGACCCGTGGTTCTAAACATGGATTAAAAAAATAAAAATAAATAAAAATTATACTGTTTTTAAACGGAATGAACAAAGCCAAAACGCCTCAGAGTTGCAATTGATACAGTTTTACACGATCAGAACGGAAAATAATGCAGTGCAATGTAAACGGGGATAACGGAAACCCTCACGGTAAATGTCCAGCTCGTAGCCCTTCTCTGCCGTCCCGGCCACGCTGGTCACCCTGCAGCTGTAGCGGCCGGCGCTGGACGCCTGCACCCGTGGGATCTTCAGGAAATGCCCGCGCTCCACATACTGCGCCTGGCGGCTGGACAGGACAGGCTCTCCGTTGTGGTACCAGGTGATGGCGGGCAGCGGCACGCCCCGCACCTCACACTCCAGCGTCACCACCGTGCCCAGGATGGCGGTGACCTCCGTGGTGACGTTGCCGCCTTTGATGGAGGGCGGCACTGAGGGGTGGGGGGTGCAAATACGGTGTGAATCCACCCAGAATTCAATCGCATTGAAGAATGATCAATTCATAAAACTAATTCAATTTGTTACAAAAAGAGAAAAGAAAAATCGATATATCTGTACTTTAGTAAACTTTTAAAAAACCTCCACCGGAGATTCGTATCGATATATTGTAAGATAAATTAACTTCCCTTACTATTTTTAAGCACGGAGGCATTGCCGGTGTCATGGATCAAGCCACCCAAAAATGTCAATGACAACCATCATCCATCTGCTTTGTTTGTTTTTCTTGTTGTATCGCTTCTTTGCACGCTGGCATCATCATAATCTCATATTCTCTGATTCTGTCTTTTTTTTTTAAGTCGTGAAGGCATGCGGACGCCCCTTCAAATGAGTGGATTTGGCTATTTCTGAAAAACTCATTGCCGACTCGTGTATGAAACCGATGCGAAACGGAAAACGTCCAGGAGCAACGACAGCACGGCCAAAGAACAGGACCGCCGAGTGCTGGAGGGCAAGGTGTACGAATGGCCTTTCCTGGGTGGCAACCCTCACGAAATGAGATTTCGTGGCTAGGCAGACCCGAAACAAGCAAAACATCACCACATGTTATGCATGGAGCGTCGGCTGAAGTGGTGTGAATCTCACTGTCTCGCTGCTTATGCTCTTTCGGCTGAACGGAAGCATCCCCGTGGCGCTCTTCCAACGCCGAACGAAAAAAGCTTCCCCAGAAAGCGAGGAGGCGGTCACAGCCGATCGAAACGCACCGTAGACGCTCAGGTTGAAGTCCTTGGATTGTTTCCCGGCGGCGTTGGAGATGCTGCACTGGTAGCGGGCCTGGTCCCCCAGACGGGAGCTCTTTATCCTCAACACCTGACCCCTGTCGCTGATCTCCAGGTTAGGGTCGCCCAGAAACACCGGCCTGCCGCAGGGAAATAGGAAGGAGGAACAGCAATTTAAGAGGAGGGCGGGGTCGATCGTTTGATTTCACTTAAGTGTCCTGGATCTGGACCACGGCGGGGGGGGGCGCTCACTTTCTGTCCTTGTACCAGTGGATGGTGGGGAAAGGGACGCCCCGCACCGTGCACTCTAAGCGGATCTCCTGGCTGAGAACGGTGGCGACGTCGCGTGGGGAAGACGTCCCCACGATGCTGGGTGGAACTGTGTGGACAGGAGCACAGTGCCGTGTATGAAAAGATGCTTCTGACAAGATCACAATCAGGCGACTGGGCAACATCGTCATATACAAGAGACTTGTCTTGGTAGTGAGAGAGTTAGACAGTTACCGTAGAAACTGCTTGTAAGTCCAAAACATGTCAAAAAACAAACAAAATACCAACATACTTTATTTTTTAGATCAAGGTTTTTTTTTTTTGGGGGTTTTTTTTTTACAGCACTACAAACAGTGTTGATTAGAAAAATATATCGAAAATAAATCTCTCTTGGCTTATTTTGTCAAAAATAAAAAATAAAAAAAAATGATAATAAATATAAAATATATATATTAAATGTAATAAAATAATAATTAAACAAATTTAGTTAAATACCATGTACTAAAATGCAAAAAACAAACAAATAAAACAGCCAAATGCCACGGATGCTCTGCACGGTGTGGGCACAGAACGTACCCAGGACGTCCAGGTAGAAGTCCTTCTCCGTGCTGCCCGCGGTGTTGATAGCCTTGCAGCTGTAGCCGCCTGCGTCTGCTGTGGCGGCTTTCAGCAGCTTCAAAGTTTTCCCCTCATCAAGGATCTGGACGCCGGAGCCAGGGACCACCTGCGGCAGCAAAAAAAAAACTAAAAAAATTGACACCACAAATGTTCATGACAAGTAGGTGGGAATTTGAAGCTAATAGCTATTTATGCTAGCTAATTAGCTAGTGTTTTATTTGCTATTAGCTAATAGCTTATAGCAAAATGGAGTATCCTTATTCAGACTTCAGGCTCTCAATCTGATTTAAAGTAAAAGCTTTCTGAACCTTTTTTCTATCTTTAATTGGGGAGTAGAGCAGCCAAGGGAACAACAAGCAGCCAATAGAAGTGAAATATTACACCACAGTGCAGCCCAATGCTCTGCTCCCATATGAATGTATCATCATTAAGCAATTACATCCTTAATCGCTGCCTCCGTTGCATAGTTTATTTTATTAAATTGCACGCACGCACGCACACACCCACACGCTGTACCTATATTTAAAGGAGCATTGGAGAGCCTACTCTATGATCAGAGGTTATACAATTATTTTACAAAAACGTCCATTAACAGAGGGAAACCATCCACTAATCATCCACTCTCATGTTTTCACAGAACGTCAGTTTGTCAGTTTATCCCATTGGCGATCCAATAATTTTGTCCCACTTAAAAGTCCAAACCAGGCTAAAACATATGTTATGATTAGGGTATAATGACAGAGTACACATCCTGCTATATGAGACATACCTAATAAAAATACCTTCGGGCATGTTTATCGACATCATCTACTTAAAAAATAACGAGTCACATTTTCCGAAAGCCAAAGTTTGGGTGTAATTTCACCTACAGGAATGCCATCCTTGTACCAGGCGACCACTGGGGCGGGGCTTCCCGTGACATCACACGCTAGGCTGGTGGGCTGGCTCAGAACCACGGACACGTTGACCGGAGAGTCATGTTCACGGAAGTCCGGGGGCACTGCGGAGGGAGTGGAGCGAAAACGCTGAGTTGATAGCACACTGGAGGTTTTTCACTGCATTTTTACAATAAGTTGAATAAATCGTTGAAAAAAACAATGTCGCGCTTTGATATCAGGCTAATCTTGATAGGAGAGCAGGCTTTTCTGATGGGATTTCTCTCAGTAGTGGAAGTAGAGTAGTTTCTGCTTTAATATTGAGTTCTAAAAACTTTTGGAGGAACCATCCCTTTTTTTTTTTTTGTGTCCGCATTGCAGGAACCAGGAAAGATCATAGATCTTAGAACTCAGTTTTGAGGAACTTTTTTAGCTCCTACTACCAGGCAGCGATTAACCGGGACACGGTCCGGTCCGAGTCCGCCCGGTCGAGTCGTACCGCTCTGGGTGGTGACCAGCCCACGTACACACAGCGGTAATAAAAATAAAAAAACAATAAAATAGTATTTTTATTGTAGATGTATTTATTTAATTTATTTTATTTCCCGACGTTAATTGAATAAAACAAAAAGTTCCCCTGCGGTGTCTTGGTCCGACCTAGTGCGTTACGGAAGTTTGAATGAACTTTAAGATAACGTCTCTAGCTCTAATATGACTAAAGATCCAGCAACTGGATTCCTTATTCCTAAAATTTGTTCAGAAACAGATTTTACTGGACTGATAAGGGAAATAAGTGAAAGCTACAGAGTAAACACGGTGTCTAATTCTCGGCGGACATCTCCAGTTCCTAGTTCCCCTCGGGGAATCCCTGTGAACTGTGTTCGGTGCGAAAACGCCTACAAACAGATGGAAAAACAGTTCATTCCGGCAGATAAGAATCCAACGACCGCACCACGGGCAAGGAAGCGAGACGATTGAACCGTAGGATCACCGTTGACTTTGAGCTGGTACTTCTTCTCCGTGGATCCGGCGTCATTGGCCGCGCTGCAGGTGTACTCGCCGTTGTCCAGCGGCGATACCGAGGCCAGGATCAGGAGCGTCCCATCCTCCAGGATGGACACGCCGGGCTCGTTGCCCGTCAGCTCCTGGCCGTTACGCAGCCACCGGATCACCGGTTTTGGAAGACCTGGGAGGGGGTGGGGTAAAGGGAGATAGGGAGGCAGAGGCAGAGGAAGAGGGAGGATAAGATTAAGTTTTAGGTGAAACATATGTGGGAAGGACTAAAGAATGAGAAAATAACTTACAGCAGAGGAACCAAAAGGTAAAGCATGTTTAGCATTAGCATACTTAATCATCATCAGTGTCATTAAAATTGGTGATGCTCATGATATGAATGAATGAAGCGTTGAAGATGAACATAAATGTCTCGTATTCGTATTCTGTTGATGTTAATCACAATAGGTAACTTTCAATACGGTTGTCCATTATTAGTCTTCATTGTGGTGGCCAATGGCATTACCTTTCGCAGGGCAGGGGAAGGCAATGCGCTGGTTCGCAACTCTCTCCTGGAGCGGACTGTTGAACGGTGGCTCCAATACTTCTACCACTGGAGGCACTAAACACACACACACACACAAGCACGCTCACGGTCGGTGACTAGCTCAGTAAACACTAATGAAATTAATGGGATAACTGAGGAACAACGAACAGCGAGACCACTGACTTGACCACACTCATGGACTCAATGCTGTCCCTTGGCTCCAGTGATTATTGTGTTTGAAAATCTTGTGTTTTTTTCATGGCTCATTCATTGATTCATGGTAAAAATTACATATAATAACAGAGTAAAACACCTTCAGAGTGCGATGCAAAGAAGCAGTAGCCAAGAAGACCCACCTTGCACCAGAAGCTGGACCCGAGCCTCATCGGTCCCAGCGCTGTTGGATGCCACACAGCTGTAGATCCCTTCGTCGTCCAGGCCCACGGTGCTCAGCTGCAGACTGCCGTCCGGGGATGCCGGGTACCGCCGGCCGGCCTTGGTCCAGGTCAGAATGGGCTCAGGGACACCCTGGGCCACGCAGGGTAGCTCCACCGGGTGACCCACATGGACCTTCATCACCCTGGGGCCCAACTGGATACTGGGGGGCACTGGGAGACAGACAGGACGGAGAGATTCATGCCAGTTCTTGGGAGTCGGTGGAAATTATAAAACCACATTATTTATCAAACACGCTTCAGCCTCACCTTACATTCATTTAAATTCAAAGTTTTTAGGCTTTTTCCAAAACATACTGAATGTGGATACCTTTTCTTCTCAGGTTAAAAAAAAAATTCAAGGTAAGATCGATAATTCACAGTTTGAGTCACCGTTCTCTTCTCAAACACAGTAAACGGTGACTCAGGGTGAATGTGGTGAACTGTACTGCATCAGTCAGTAAGAATAATGTGGATGTCTCCCAAGATGACTATATCATTTATTTGTTGTTATTTAACTTGAATGTAATTTGAATGGTGACGGGTGAAAATCATACGTCGAGTTCTTATTTTTCAACTGCCGCTCAGGGTTATTCAGACACGCTGAGAATAGGGACCCACGCTGGCATCTCTTTCAAAAGTGAGCTTCAAACCTTTACCTAAAACGCTGAGGTGAACGGACTGGGTGAGGTTGCCGGCGATGTTGGAGGCCACGCACATGTAAAGGCCCGTGTCTGACGCTCTGCTCTCCAGGATCTTCATAGAGCCGGAGGGAAGCTGGTTGTGCCTAGAGTAAAGACGCACACACACACACACACACTTATGTAAATTGACCTGATACTACGACACACAAACCATAAAAGCAAAGCAAAAACGTGCACGCACAAGTATCCTAACAGCCGTTCATCTCCTCCGCTGAATCACTCATCACGCTCAACAGAAAGTCCAGTAAATCTTACTAATCAGCCACAAACCACAATTATAGCTCCTCAGGCAGCCGTACAGCAGCAGAGCAGATCACAGAGTAGAATGGGATTACTCAGTAATCTGAACAAAACCACAAACCATTCCACGCACTTACTGTATGACGTGTGTGGAAAGAGTACACCGTGAAATACAGTGTGTGTGTGTGTGTGTGTGTGTGTGTGTGTGTGTGTGTGTGTGTGTGTGTGTGTGCGTGTGTGTGTGCCTGCGTGCATGTGTGTGTGCATGTGGGTTCCTACAGTGTTACCTGGGGGAGAAGGGGGAGATGAGCTGCCTCTCCTTGGCCCAGGTGATGGAGGGGGGTGGGACACTGTGGACCTCGCACGGCAGGGTGACGTCTTTGCCCTCGACCACATACAACCCGAGCGGCTCGGCAAACCCGTCCAAGCCGTCGTTTCCTCCGCTGGGCCTCGGGCGGACTGGGTGCAGACAAAACATCAAGAAAGAACCATGAATTTACAATAAAAGTTTTTTTTTTAAAGAGCTGAATCACCTGTTTAACCCATCACCTATACTCTGATTGCTCCAAAAACATTCTTTGATTTGAACGACAGTCAAGGCAGCCTTTGCCAAGTCAGACCATTCCAACAATATTAAACACGGTTAGCAGTGATCCTGGCTCGTGCAGTCTGTGGAGTATCCGACAACCTGATTCAGAACCCCACGCTGAGAAGAGCTAACGGGCTGAGCTCTGTCTTTCTGGCACCTTTTTAAACTAACGTTAACCTGCAATGAATGGAATGTGACTTTCATTGAAGGCCGCATGAGTCATTTAACGAGGAATGCAGAATGACTTCCAGCCATTGAAAAATCATAAATTATGATTTGTACATGCATGTACTGTAGTATGAGAACAGTCAACGGTTAAAAAAGGGTAAGGGGAAGGAAGAAATCGACAAATGGAGATAGAGTTGAATAGACATGCCCCAAAACCAGCGAAACGTCTAAACTCTTGGGCCTCTGTGTCTGAAACCTACCGTAGACGGTGAGCTGAACCTTCCTGGAGCTGTAGCCCGCGGCATTGGTGGCCGTGCAGACAAACTCCCCTGTCTCTTTACCGGAGGGGGAGGCGATGCGGAGGCTGCCATTGGGGTCCAGGGAGAAGGCTGGACCACCCAAGACAAGCAGCTCTCCGCCCTACAGTGCAGCCGGGCACAAAGGTCAGAGGACACGTGTCCATTTCATTAACTCTTCTTGACAGGGTGAGGGAAGAGGGCAGCGGGCGTTTGGGTTGAACCTGATGAGCCCTCCCGAGTCAAAGGTTTCCCCGTTTCTACATTACAGGTATATACTCGAAAAGGAATGACTGAGAAACATGAAATGGATGAAAAACATATGGGTAATCGGAACGAATTAGGCCATTGGGAGACTAGATGAGGTTCATTTTGAACAGGCCACCATACCTGACATGAGACGGATGCGTGATACTGGGCGGCAGAGGAGTGAGCAGGAATTACATTCTGCTGCCAGACTTAGAAGGCTCTACTGTACTTTCATACGCCTCTGTAGTCCCGTTTACTTTAACAGCATCAGTTTTACAAGTCCAAGGAACTGGTGTGAAGGATATTCAAATGTGGAACAAAACACGAGAGCTCACACGTTTACACATGGAAGCATTACACCCGGACATCACACATATGCACTTATAGCTGAACACACTGCGTTACGACCGCACACAAAAAGGTGCCGATGTTGTCCAGCACCTGAAAGGCTGAATTTGGGCTCCTTTCAAAACACGGGATTGGATGATCTTCAGAATCCACCAATGGAATGATCACTGAACAGAATATTTTAGAGTAAAGTACAGGTACAGTGTACACAGGTTTATGGAGTTAAACCATCTTCTTTTGTGGCAACTTACACTATGATCACCTCCGGTAGCAGTCAAATTTAAATTGACTGGTAGGTGGTTGAAATCGAGTTGACATTTAGCCTTTGAAATATACAGTAGATAAGACAACACAGTCAGATATTGTGTACATGCATGTGTGCATTAAATGTGTGTACACACACATATTTAAATAAGCTGTGACTCAGATTGCCAAATGCAGGCACTACGCTAGGCAAAAATAAGAGTGAGGTCATGAAAACTAATATGGGTTTATAGGACCACCAGGACCAGTTAAAAAGGTAAAAATGAGCTTTAGTAATAAAGCCGGTGCAGATACAGACCTTTGCCCAGGTGATTTCGGGGCTCGGCACTCCGCTGGCACGGCAGGGCAGAGCAATAGAAGTGCCCTCGATTGTACCAAACACCTGGGGGCCGTGCTGAATGGTGGGCATGACTGTAGATGTAAAAAAGGGAGGGATTGTACACCATTAGTTCTTTATTATACTAAGGAACAGAGCTTATGCTTATTTTATTTCAAATGATGTGCTCTGGATTCGGTCTCCAATTTAACCTTAACTATGAAATCACGGAACCAGTGTGTTTTTACAGGCCGTCGTAGATTCCCATTTTGTGAAAGGTTAAATCTGGATAAAACCAGCTCCGATATTCTTTCTTTCCTTCGTCTGTGACCCGAACAGTGCCATAACCCCACAGCTGCTGTTCCCCAACTGGTTTCTATGCAACCTCAAAGACAGATTTTCTTCATGAAGTAAGAACATTCCACTGTGTGTAAGACATTAATGGGGGGAGAGTGTGGGAGCAAAAGGAGGAGAAAGGTGTAAGAGAGAGAGAGAGAGAGAGAGAGAGAGAGAGAGAGAGAGAGAGAGCGCGAGCAAGAGAGAGCCATAGACAGCTCTGAACTCCCGACGTACTTTTGTCAAAGAGGTTATTGAAATGTTGTCGCGATCTGTTCTTTTTCACAAAGTTAAGCAGAAAGCGGATGGCTCCGGCTATCGATCAAAGTTTTAACATTCCTCTACGCTTACATCTGTACCGGGGCAGGAGAAATAAATCAGGGAAATGTGGTGTCACAGTAACAAAAGCAGGGGTTTAAGTAAAGGATTTGTCACTAACTGCAAAAAAAAGCCCTAAACAATATCCATTATTTGCTTTTGTCAAGAACAATGTCATGTAATGTGTGTATGTAATTGTGTGTGTGTGTGTGTGTGTGTGTGTGTGTGTGTG
The DNA here is from genome assembly GCF_960531495.2 of Zeus faber. NCBI lineage: Eukaryota > Metazoa > Chordata > Actinopteri > Zeiformes > Zeidae > Zeus > Zeus faber. The sequence goes on along the minus strand of NC_137193.1, from coordinate 58,491,869 downwards.
TGTGTGTGTGTGTGTGTGTGTGTGTGTGCGTGTGTCGCTATGTTTTTAACACTACCATAAACATTGAGGAGGGTGGTGCGGTTGCTGGCCCCCACCACGTTCTCCGCCAGGCAGGTGTAGTCTCCCGCGTCCTCCAGCCGCACTCGCTCTATGTGCAGGCTGCCATCCCTCCTCACCGCCACATACTGGTCTGAGGTCAGCTGAGAGACGACACTGATATACTCACACAATGTACACAACAGACACACGTGCATTGCATGATGACTTGAAAGTCTGACAGAATCCATCCATCCAACGACCCGCCAGTAATGTGATTCTGTTCGAGATTGCAGGGGGCTGGAGCCACTCCCGGATCACACTTTACAGGGAAAATGTACGTTTGTAAAATGTACATCGGTCTGGGCCATAAGGTGTGAGAGCGTAATCAGACTTCATATAGGAAGCAAACCAAAATACAGTGCATTGTGGGTTGAATACGGATGTTGACACACGGGTTTCCAACGTACTTATTTGGTTGGAACACTAAATCTCATTTGGAGTGCTGCTTGTATTTACTGCTTTTTAGTGTTTGTGATTCACGCAGTTAGAATGGAAGACAACAGTGAGTGCGGGCAGCAGAGCGCAAACAGGGACGTCACCGCTGACTGGATGAATTTACCCTCAGAAATGTTCTATCCAATAGACCTGTACGACCAGGTGTGATTTGTTTACACATTTTGGTTCACTTAACACAGGACACCAGACCTAATGAAAAATGCAAGCAACAACTTGCTCTTGAATTGGACCAAATTTAGCAAACTATAGATGTGAAAGCGCCCTTAACGTCAGTTTCCTCAGAGGCTGAGGAGTTCCGCTGTTGTCAGGTTTTCCTCTGAGCAAAATATATTTTCTTTCTTTCTTTTTAAATTGTATCAATTGCCATTGTTTTAGATTTGATTTGTTTTTAGTTGATTGTGCAGTGCATTGAGTTCTGAGAGAACATTCTGAGAGAGCATTATTATTCTTTCTTTCTTTCTTTACCTTATGCATCCAGTAGACATGCTGCAGTGGCCTTTTTTCTCCATAGAAAATGAATTGCAAAGTGCAAATATGTCTTTCTCCATAATTGCAAAAAAAACCCCCTCAAGAACCAATATCTTTTGAGTAGAAATGCTTCCACGTAGGTTTCTATGCTGCCCATTGGCCCAGTGAACAAAGTGCTTGGTTGGAAGACATTCCCAGAATTTAATTATATGGCAGGAAAATGCTACTACGAGAACAACCCAAAGTGCTTTCCACCGGCCTATCCTAGGCCGAATCCTAGGGATTCAATGGGCCGATGGCGTCAAATATTTTTTCGGGTCCTCACCAGGCCGTAGTTGTGCAGCCACTGTCTCTCCGGCAGAGGGTTTCCAGCCAGCAGCACGCAGGGCAGGGTCACCTGCTGGTCCACAATCACACTCAGCACACTGGGACTCATGCCGATGAGCGGGGGAACTAGAGACATGAGGAAAAAAATAGCTCAATGATGTGTGTGTGGGTTGCGCATGTGTGTAGGTAAGATAAGGCGTTGTTACACTTTTTTTGATCCCCTCGAGATGGACAAGATAGAACGGATCAGAATAAGAAGAGGATCAGTTCATCAGGACCACATGAAAAAAAAGATGCAATCTATATACTGTTTTTTTTAAACACAAATGTAATTATATACACAACTCCTACATGTGAGGAAAGCTTGAACATGTGTGAGTGTTGTCCATCTTCGGGCCAGATGTCTGGATATTTCGTATGCTGTTCCAAATAAAGTATAAAGGCCTCATGGCTTTCGTTAGCTATCGAGCGTGTTGACGATGACATCAGAGGTGAGGAAACGGAAACAGGCTACTTGGTAAGACCTCATGGCTCCTCAACTCATTAATCCTCAACTGGCTACCAACCTTCACAACTGTCCGTCCGCTGAGTGTGGACATGGGCGTGTGCGTGCATGTGTGTTGTTTTGGTGTATATTTCTACGACAACAACCGCAGCAAACATTTGACACAGCAGACTTTTGTTCTTACTTTCTGTCTTCCTGTCTGTCTCTCCAACTACAATTGGGTACGATAAACGACTTGTTTTATTTGAGCCTCTTGTTTCAAGAAGCAAGTATAAACACAATGCAGATCATGAGTTCAAACTCAGCTTAGCTTGGATGCACCTACAGGACACATCTGTGTGTGTGTGTGTGTGTGTGTGTGTGTGTGTGTGTGTGTGTGTGTGTGTGTGTGTGTGTGTGTGTGTGTGTGTGTGTGTGTGTGTGTGTGTGTGTGTGTGGGTGTGTGTGTGTGTGCGTGCGTGTGTGTGTGCACTTAAGCATAAGTGCATAAGGCATGTTGGTTTGCAGTGAAAAAAGTAAAATTTACACATTTTAACAGAAGCTAATAAAATGTACACTGTGAATGCCATTATCCACACAAACAAGCGCATAGACGTGAAGTCGCACAGAAACAGCCACTCTGATGACCAGACACAAAAATACACACACACACACACACACACACACACACACACACACACAGAGTAAATGACATCATGTGAGTCGAAATCGTTTGGCGGTGTTCATGCAGTCAATGCTTTTGTCATCTGGCAAAAGAGGTAAAAAACAGGGTGTTGGCTAAGGGAAAGGGAAGACCACCCTGACTGACTGAGAACACAGACACACACACATACACACACACACAGACACACACACGGACACGTTCTTGCACTGGTATCAAAGTGAGGTCAGAGTAAATACACCTTGTTAGTCAGCACCCATGTTACTGGTGCACTTCTAAACCAAATACGTAGTAAATTCGGAGACCGGTCCTCACGTAAGTATAGTAGTATAATCAAGTATAGTAAAATAAACACACACACACACAAACACACAGACCCACACACCAACATACATAGCATATAAACACCACCTGACTGTCCACAACAATATGACTTCTATATTAATTTTTGTGGGGCTGTGCGCATGTGTGTAGGTGTGTGTGTGTGTGTGTGTGTGTGTGTGCGTGTGTGTTTGTGTGTGTGTATTTTTGTGTGTGTGTGTGTGTGTGTGTGTGTGATCAGGAGACTATCGGTGGGGAATTGGGGCAGTAATACATGTCAGCTGGGTGGGTCCCTCTGCTAACCTTTGGCCCACATTTAAAAAAAAACCTCTGCGCATTTCCAATGGAAGTGCTTAACAAGGCGCACATGCATGCAAACAAACGTGTCGGACATTTTCATGGACTTGGGCACCTGCGCTAATATGCAAACGCATAACTAGACTCATAACTGTACAAACAGAACCACAAACAGTGTGTTGCGTTATTTCGGAATGGTCGACCAAAGAAATATATTTGACACCAAGCGCAAAATCACAAAGAAACACAGTAAGGTTTACATTCAATAAAATGTGTTCTGTCATTGTGTGTGTGTGTGTGTGTGTGTGTGTGTGTGTGTGTGTGTGTGTGCGTGTGTGTGTGTGTGTGTGTGCGTGTGAGAATGCCTGCCTCTGTGTGGTATTTTACACAGGTGTTCATTTAAAGTACAAAACTTCAGAGAAAAAATAGAACTCTGATAATCAAAGCGAAGGACCAACATTTAAAACGGAGCCATTCTCACTTTGATCCGATGGCAAAATCGATAAGAATGCAGGGAAAATGTGCGTCTCTTTGAAGACCCATTGAAGGAATGGGCCCGCTGCTGCTGATGATGATTTAGTGTCGGGTGGGGATGCCTCTTAGACGGCTCGTAAAGTTAACAGGTAGTACGGTATATTGCCGATCAAAGAACGGACGGTATGAGGAGAGAATACGTTCGAGGAAGGCAAATGTGATTTTCTCGGTTTCTGCCAATTTGTCTCTATCACGCTCCCTCGTTCTCTTATCTCTCAAACCACATGCCTGCACACACACACATGCACGCACACATATGTCTTTTCTTCGTGTATTCTGCTGACCCTTAAATAGCTGCCAGGGAGAGCTGGAGTCCTTGTTTTTCACCCGCTTCACCCCCGCATTCCTTTGCTGTAGGGCAGCAGCGCACGATAACTCAATGCAACCCGATGCAACTGAAAAATCCCGGCACCCTTTGTGAATACTAACTATTATGTGAAAAACTGGCAAAAAGGCTTGTGTCACTCTGTGCGTGTCACCGCGGAAAAGGCATCGGCGCCAAAGCAGTGACTTGAAAGAGTTCTGGAAATTCAACCAGAAAATGCGAAAGCAAGCAACAGGTTCACGTGTACGGTAAATCAAACTGCCTTGTTTTGTACTATCTGCCGGTGGTTATCTGAAACATATCAGCACCGTTTTATCTGGGAGCCTCCTGCTTTATTAGGCTACCGCACCACCACCAATCTACCAACATCTCGCTGACGTTCAACACAAAACAAGTCAACAGAATGTGCTCCTGTGGTTCTCTTACCCAGTCCAGTCACCGTCACCTTCGCCCGCATCCGGATTGTGCCAAAGTTGTTATGGGCCTCGCAAATGTACACAGCGTCGTCTTCCACCCACAGGCCTTGGGAGACAGAGCGGACAGCTTTGAGGTGAGGGCGTGAACCCGGAGTGTCGGGTATGACATGTAGCGCGGGAACGCAAACTCACTGGTGAAGTGCAGCTCCCCCCGACTCAGCGTGAAGGTGCCGTGTGAGGATGGGCGGACGACGAGCGCGGAGCCGTCCTCTCTCCTCCAGGTGACCTGTGGTTCAGGGTAGCCCCAGGCGCTGCACAGCAGGGTCAGGTTGGAGCCGATGTCCGCCGACACGTCCGTCGGTTCTCTCGTGAATGTGGGCGGGGCTGAAGATCAAGGGTTTGTGAAGGTGACAGAGGGTGCAGGGTTTTAATACGGTCCTCCATCTCAGTCCTCCGTCAGTCAGTTCAATATTGATGCGTAAAGTTCTTGTAAAGAGCAAGATATTAAGTGCCGGCTATAGCCTTGAAAGGTACAAGTGGAGCTTTACCTACTGGCTTACTTACAAGCCAAATCCTAACTTTTCGAAGCTCAAGGCAAGTATTTCTTTCTGTAACCCGTAATTAACTGTGATCTAATGTGTAATAAGCATTTCATTAATGATAATGCAAACATTGCAGCAAAAGCACGGGCAAAAAGAGATTGAAATGCTATTGTTGATCATAATGTTAGGATCATGCTGAATGGATTCCCTTGCATTTAGCTTACTTTAGTTAGTTAATAATGAAAAGAAGCATATATAATCCAGTGGCAATCAAATCATGATTTGATAAATATAGATGTAATTCTAGCTACTGAGTATCAGAACGAATAACTTCATGGAGTGATATTTTGCCATCCGTCCCTTCCGTATTCCCTCAATTTCTCCCATTTGCCTTGAAATCCTCTTCAGAGTCAGAATCAGAATCAGAATCAGAATAGTCTTTAATGCCAAGTAAGTTTACACGAACAAGGAATTTGTCTTGGTCTTCAGTGCATACATGAAAAATAAATGTAAAACAATAAATAATGTAAACTAAGGCAGTTTTTTATTTATATATATATATATATATATATATATATATATATATATATATATATATATATATATATATATATATAAAATTATTCATTTATTTGTTTTTTAAAGCCTATTTAATAAAGCCTCTTCCTATTCGTTCTCATGATAAGTAGTCTCTGAGTGCTCCCACGTCCCATTCTCACCTCCTACATCCAGAGCGATCCTTCCTGTGGAGGTGCCGGCCGGGTTCACGGCCACGCAGGTGTATTCGCCAGCGTCCGCAGCTTGGGTGTCCTTGATGGTCAGCGTCCCCCCCGAGGTGTCCACCTCCACCAGGGATGACGGATGCAGCTGATGGTCTCCTTGAAAAAGAGCAGACCTTCAGTGTGGATGTCCACGTGAGTCATTTCAATTTAAAGCAAAGGAAACATTGGGTGTCGACGCCATTGTATTTTGAGTTGAATTCATTTATTGACTTTGGAGCACCTTCAGCTGAGCCTCTCCAGGGTGAATAATGACGTACAACTGGTAGAAGAAACCTCAGGAAGAAAGGAATGAAGGACTGGTTTTATGTGTGTGTGTGTGTGTGTGTGTGTGTGTGTGTGTGTGTGTGTGTGTGTGTGTGTGTGTTTATTGGTCTGCATGGGCCTTCTCTGCTCGGTAGAGGTGAAAGAGACGTCTGTGAATGACAGCACTTTGACAGAACGTCAAAACACTTCACTTCCTGTAAAGACGTTTCACAAACGTTTCACTGCAATGTCCAAGCGCAAAGACAGCTCATGCACCCCGGAATGGAAACAAAATGCTATCTGTGTGTGTGTGTGTGTGTGTGTGTACCTTTTATGTATTTTTTCCGCTTTGGGTTAAAACGTCGAAAGACACAGTTCTTACCTTTGTACCACCAAATCTCAGGTTTAGGGACGCCTGACGCTGAACAGGCCATCACCGTTGTTTCTCCCAGACCGATAAGAATATCGCTCAAAGCCACCGTCACTGCGGGAGATTCTAGCAAAGCAAAAGTTGGGACACAACATAAAAATACAAGCAAAATTGATAGGGTCTCCAAAATACTGTTGTGCTTCCATTATTATTAGAATCAAATGATTTGGGAAAGGAGCTGAGTGAGGGCAGAAAAGCTACAGTGCTCACCAATATAAGTGAGGATGGAGGCCTGAGTGTCCGTCCCGGCCTGGTTGCTGGCCAGGCAGCCGTACACACCGTTGTCCTTCTCTTCCATGCTCCTCATCACCAGCGTGCCATCCAAGCTCATTCTGTGTCTGTGGTGAATCCAAACACTGGAATCAGTTTGGGACCCTGTCTCCTAAAGCTTACGACAAAACTGCCGTTACAATACTGCCGTACTGCCTTATGTGGGATCGTGGACAAACCTGTTGGAGCCCAGGATGAACATGTCGTTGTGTGTCCAGACCAAGCGGGGCGGTGGGTAGCCACTGGCCGAGCACTTAATCCTGACTTCCTGACCTGTCACAAAGGTCTGGTTCCGAGGCTCGACAGAAACCCTGGGCAGCTCTGGGAGAACAGGGAGGAAATTAAATCAAATAATCAATCAATGAATCAACCAGTCGATCAACGACTCGATCAACAGAACTGGTCTAATATCAAAATAAATCACATAGACGGTGCGGCAGTCATTTTCACAATGGGAATAAACTCAAAACTCAAACCCAATATCTTGTCAATCTACCAATTAAGTCAAATCACGATTCACCAAATCAACCAATTGACCAACCAATCAATTAATCGATTCAACAGATATGGTTCAATATAAAAAGTAATCACTCATCATGCAGTGAGTACACATTTACAACTGAAATGAATTGAACGCCTCTTGTAATGGGGAACAAATGCAGGGATTCAATTTGATATTTACTGCTTCATCCTTCATCCGACCAGGAAAGGGTCTTGGCTGAGAGCAATTTCACACGGTACATTAAACCCAGTTCTGTTTCTGTTGCAAGACTGCATTCCATCAGGATTACAAATATATTTTTTTGCCTTTCATGTTTTTATTGTTGCATTTTAACTTTGGACATAATCAAGACCTCAATTGCACCCTGATTGAATTTAGGCACAAGATGGAGCAGAGCATTAACTTTTATTTTCTCCGCAGCAACCAGAGAGAGTCATGTTTTTGACTACAATCATAAATGTTTCATGGCAAATCATTCACCATCATCTCATTATATCATTTAAAACGCAGGGGGGGGGGAGCTAAGGGAATTTGCGACAATGTTCCTATTGATTCATGATGTGTAACTCATCCCTATAAGGGTGTTTCTTTTCCCTGTTCTGCCCCAGCTGCTAGGAGGATCTGCAGAATTTCTGGACCATCCAAAGACCTTGGTGGGTCAATCCCACCCTCCCACCATATTAATGTGGCTATTTAACATGAAACCTTCAGAGGGAGATTTTTTTCATTTTTTCCCACGACCCGTTGAAGACGATTGAGTCACCAGTGTCAAGTCAACAGTGTATTCGACCATAAAGCTGCAGCAATGGATGGGTTTTCAGATGGTGCTGGGGAGGTAACACGCAGGGTAAGGGGAATGTGGAGGAATGCATGTGATATTTAATCTACCCTCAACGTCGGCATGTTTTGGTTGAGGGATCTTAATGAGGGATCTTATTTTCTTCACTGATCGCTGCGACACACCCTCCCTTCCCCCTTTTTCAGACTCCCTGATCTCTCCTACTACCTCTACACCGCTCGATCCATCATATTTATCGCATATATCGCACATGAACTCTATCCATATGATACTCCTCTACTTCTCCCTCCATCCCTCCGCCCTCCCTTCGCTCCGCTCCGTTGGAGTGTTGTAAGGTGTCAGCAGACCTGACCCACTTCAAAGGGGTGGGGGTAATGACTAGGACGGGACCGGCCGGTGGGTAATTAGAAAACCCCCTGTTTCCCTGACAGCTGTTCAGGAGAGAGAGAGAGAGATGGGGAGGGGGGGGGGTAGAGAGAGACAGATAGAGAGGAATAAACAGAGTGAGACTAAGAGAAATGGAGAAAAAAGAAAGAGAGAGGGGGACCAAAAAAATCAGGCGGACCCACAGAGAACAGAAGAAATCATTTCAGAGTTAAAATCAAAAATTCAGTAACGGTTAAACAACATGTAATCCCATTGAGCAACGCATCACTCAATGAGAGGAGCCAAATGACAAGGTATGGCGTCAGCGCTGCCCCCCAAGCGTGTGTACGTGAGGCCCATACAGGGTTTACTGAGTTCACTTTAAAGTGAACTTTTTAAAACAACTGAACATCCTCTGAACATTTAAATCATATCTACTGTACTGCAAGTAAGACAAAAATTACAATAGATATCTATACCAATAGCTATCTATCTATCTATCTATCTATCTATCTATCTATCTATCTATCTATCTATCTTTCTATCTATCTATCTATCTATCTATCTATCTATCTATCTATCTATCTATCTATCTGTCTATCTATCTATCTATCTATCTATCTATCTATCTATCTATCTATCTATCTATCTATCTATCTATCTATCTATCTATCTATCTATCTATCTATCTATCTATCTATCTATCCATCCAGCACCTTTTCAACATGAGCCTGCACCTCAAGAGAGTCCTTGTGCTCTGGAAAACATCATGCCTTGTGCCAGTGCCAAAAAAGGGGTGTCCCACCGTCCTGAACGGTGGGACATCATTAGTCCCCCTGCAGTTTGCGGTTCATCCGCATGTGGGTGTGGATGACGTGATAATATAGCTGCTGCAGAGGGCCTACTCCTCCCTTGCCGGCCCTGACGGTATGGTACGGATTATGTTTTTTGAGTTCTCAAGTGCCTTTAATACTATCCAGCCTAGACTACTGAAGGATAAACTGGAGGACAAGCAGGTGGATACCCCCACGGTCTCTCATGGATCGAGGACTACCTAACGGGCAGACTGCAGTTTTTGAGGCTACAGAGCCGTGTGTCTGTCCATCTGGTGAGTGACATCAGGGCTACTCAGGGAACTGTGCCATTGCCCTTCCTGCTCACCATCTACACATCGACTTCAAGCACAACTCCTTATCCTGTCATCTGCAGAAGTTCTCGGATGACGCTGCCAATGTTGGGTGTGTGGAAGGCGACTGGTAGGAGGAGTACAGGGGCCTGGTTGACCGCTTTGTAAAGTGGTGTGGGGAAAACCACCCGTAGCTGAGCGTGGTCGAGACAAAGGAGATCGTGGTGGATTTCAGGAAGAAGAAGACCCCACTCTCTCCGGTCTTCATCACTGGGAATGATGTGGAGATCATCAAGTCCTACAAGTACCTAGGCATCAATCTGGACAACAAACTGGAATGGTCCACGAACACCGAGGTCATCTACGAGAAGGGCCCGAACTGGCTTTACTTGCTGAGAAGGCTCAGATCCTTCAACGTCTGCGACAAGATGTTCCACATGTTCTATCAGTCTGTTGTTGCGAGCACCATCTTCTATACTGTGGTGTGCGGGGATGAAGGCATCAAAGCAAAGGGTATGTCTTGGTTCCAAGCTGGTCACAATGGAGGAGGTGGTGGAGGAGAGAATGCTGGCAAAACTGCTGGTGATCTTGGATAACACCTCCAACCGCCCACACAGCATGTCAGCCAAGCTAAAGAGCACCTTTGCAACAGACTTGTTCAACCCGCTGTGTAAAGGAGCGATACAGGAGGTTGACTCTGCCAGGTGCTATCAGACTCTACAACTCATCTGCCTTTGCCAGGCCTGCTGATGTTGAACTGTTTGTGGGCTAAACTTGCTTTTGTCATTTGTTTTTAGCACTATGCTCTTTGCACGGGCGCTGAGTGTATCTCGACTGCTATTGGACTTAGCCTTTTTGTTTGCTTATTGTTCTGATCACTTTTCTCTTTCACACTGTAGTGTTTGAATTGATATTTGATTATACTGAGTGTTGAGTTAGAGTGTTGAGAATATTGAGTGAATATTTGTGTTTATGTACCTTTTTGCATCTGTGATTCAATGTATCTGGCTGCAATAACCATTTAATCCCCGCCCCAGGGATTAATAAAGTAATCTGTCTGTCTGTCTGTCTCTCTCTCTCTCTCTCTCTCTCTCTCTCTCTCTCTCTCGCTCTCTCTCTCTTGCTCTCTCTACCTCATGTGTTTCCTGGAGGGGATCCGGCTGACTGCTAATGGCAGCTTTTAGTGCTGTATTACACAGCCGTTTCCTGTCTCGGACCGGAGCTCGTGAACCCCTGCCCCAGAAAGGCGGCGCTGCACTCTCCCATCTACCATAGGACGCTGCGTTCCCGAATCCTGATCCTGGGGTGTTAGCGACGGGACCAGAGGAGCTGTCTAGTGATGGAAAGCGTGAGGCCAGCGCCGCCTTGAGAGTGAGGACTAAATCATTTTCAATCGTCCCATTAAGTATTAGGGTGAATTATAGGGAGCGGGGTGAGTGGGGGTGTAGACAAAGGAAGGGAAGTCCACAGGGAGATGATCATGTGTTTAGGGAGGGAGGCCGTGTTTGCCAAGAGTCACATTTCCATGCAGTATAAATCTTGGGGTTGTCAAAAAGACACACGTACATACACGCTTACATAGATACACAGAGACACGCACAAACACAAAAACAAGGAACCCAATTCCATCATGACTTCTATATATTTAAATCACGCACAATATTGATGAAATAACTCGCATGGAACCACATGTTCTGCAACCCCAAAATGTTTTTTTGGGCTTCAGTTCGTAATTCACAATATTAATTTCAGACCGAATGGGTGCATGTACAAGGGCATGCCCACACTAAAAAATAGTAAATCAGTGAATCATTGAACCAACGTTTAACAATTGGAAGTAATAAACAAGTCATTCAAGTAATATTTTTAAGTTGACTAAATTTTTGAAATTATAATTTGGGAACTTGAATTGACTACTTAATTTTTTGTTTCATGTTTCAAAAAAGTTGGTTCATGTTTTCCTTCTTTTCAGTGCACACTTTTTTCAATACATGCACACAAAAACACTCATGCACCAACGGACATACACTCGCGAGGTCTCACCTTGCACGGTGAGGTAGACTCGCTCCACGGTTGCCCCTCCTTCGTTGACGGCGACGCACTCGTACCAGCCGCCCTGGTCCGGAGCGACGGCGTGCAGCACCAGCGATAGGTTGGCGAGGCTCTGGGTGCGCGGGTCCAGCCCGGCGTCCTGGCCTCCCCGCAGCCAGGTGAGGTTGAAGGCCACGGTGCTGACCACGTGGCAGGTGAGGACGGCGTCGGAGCCGGGGGACGCCGTGACATTGCCCTCCACCGTGGTGGCTGGAGGGGGCTCTGCAGACACAGGACGGAATGTTTTCAGGCCCACGGTTCTATCTGTGCAAGTCTCGTCCCACGTAAAGCTAGTTCACGTGAGACAATGTTTTCATAAGCCCTTGTCTGAAAAACAAATCTGTCCTTTAATAGTTTGTCTTGGTTGCAGTGCCTCAGAACACCCTTTGATCAAGGTGAAGCTTCCTCCCTAAATGAAGAAGAGGGTCAGGAGAAAGCTCAAACGAGCAGAAATTTCATCTTCAGTTCAGGTCAAGTTGTTTCGAATGGAATTCACAGCAGATAGTCCATTCATCTCAATGAGGCTCTCTCTAATAGTGAAAATGGGTGGCATTCACCTTCATTCATTCCCATTCAACATCCACAGTCCTTCTCTTGGTTGCGGATACGTTTTTTTTTAACATAATCTCACCAGGCTCTTTCTCTCTGGTTTTCGTCAATGAGCTACACACGCTCCTTTCTCTCTCTCTCTCTCTCTCTCCTTCAAACAGATACTCATCATGAACTAAACTCTCTAAACGCTCATCCCTTGAGCCGCCATGTGTCGTCAATCATTCTTCAGAGGGGAGCCAGGAGGCGGAGCCTGGACAAGAAGGAGTACACTGAGTTTGGGGGGGTGGTGGGGCGTTGGTGGTGGGCGTCTTGGCTTCTGATGGAAGAGAGGAGGATGCTGGGGGGGTTTCAGCACAGCTCCCTGGGATTGGGATGACCTAAATTTGGGAATTCACAGTATGTCCGCGCACTCCTGAGTGATCGTAGGTTTGTGCGATCCTGCTGTTAAGAATATCATCGGCCCGAGCAGCAGCTGAGGCTGCCCGGGTTCAACCTGGTCTCGGGGCAGAAAATAAGCCGTCGTTAAAGGCTGAGTTAAAGGGGTGGACGCACCTCCTCCCCCAATGCAGGTTAGGAGTGATGAGTTCCACCTACATGTTTCACACGTCATTTTCTTGTCGTTTTGTCCTCGGCACAATGGCCGACATCTGCTCCATCACAAGATCAACTCGATTTCGTTTTTTTTCAACTTGCCGCCGACCGTATCGGTGAAGTTTCAGTTCACCCCGGGGTGCAGGAACGAGGACTGGAGTGAGGTGGTGACACACCGGGAGTGAGGTGGAAAAAGAAAAGATCTGCGACAGTGACGGAAGTCCACCTGAGCAGACTTGAGAACAGGGGGAAGAAAATGTAGCTGCATGGCGACAAGAGGTGAAATGACATTAGCACACAGAGAAGTTAGTTCCTCTGGGGTTCCGGTCGCATTTGCTTCCTGTTCATCCTCTCTAAAAATTAGCGTAGCGTGCAACACAGAAAACAGCACTTATCTGGGATTGTGAAAGAAATGCCTTTTAATATGATTGAGGCCACTGTGTAGCAGTTTCCTTTGGTTTGAATTATGTATTCTTTTATCCGATATCATTGAGCTGCATTGTTTTATCCTGCACTCAAACCAAGCCATAACTCTGTGAATCATTCCCTATGAGACGTGGATTTACAAAGTCAACTTGTATGTTCAGATTAAACCCTCCATAAGGTTCCATTCACTTTGCCACCACATAGGGTCTGTGCACCTGATAAACTCAAGCACATGTCCCCTGGTGCTTGGATTCCAACACTACGCAATCAGCGAATTCCCTAAGTAGCAGGAGTGTGTGTAAGCATTATGTTCTATTGTGCATGAAGTAAACTACACGGTTCCTCTTGCTGGACCATTTCACATGTGGTATTCTGCCTGCTGCGCTACATGTGTGCATGCGTGCATACATGCATGTGTGCTCCTCAAAACCTCAGATGTTGCATTAAGGAATTCTGTAGCGGGTCACATGTTCATCCATCAGAACTGTTAAGCTGTTCACACAGGCAAATGTATGCCAGTCCTTTGCCATTAAACAATCCTAATTGAGTGTGCCAGCTCATTACACATGGAGATGGAGGGTGGCAACCGTGCGGTGGTAATGGGCTAATAATGTCCACAACTGAGAACCGCTCTCAACCTAAGATAAACACTGCTGTCTAGTTGATGAGCCATTCTACAACGGTTTTCGGATCTGGAATCCCCAAGGTGCCCCTCTTTGCAATTTTACAAATTTCTGTCAAACATAGTTTCTGAATGCAGAGCATTATAAAGGCCTATTTATTGCAGAAGTAACATTGACTATTTAAACTGGCCTTACCGTACGCTCAAAGCAGAAGCAATGTTATTTATATTTGTTTATAACATATAATATATAAATGTATGCCACATGACCCACAACTCCTGTTCCGCTCTTGCACTTTTCAACATAATGATAGAAATTATGAAACACTGCAACACTCTGTCTCTAGTTGAGGATGTACGTATATGAGGGTATAAACGATATACAGAAGTTAAAAAGAAATATAAATTTATAGTTATCTATAATATAATATATATATAATATTTATTATATGTATTATATATTGTTCTATATATTTTATACCTCAGATGTCAGATTAACTTCTCAAAAAATATTCACAGGCGTTCTGATCATACTGTACATGGGAAGTGTTTTCAATCAAATTAGATGGAAGTACAGGGACAGTCTCAACAGCGATCGAACCTGGAATTTCACATTTTTACCTCAGTGCATCATGTGTCACCAGGCATCCCAACCCTTTCCTAAAACTTCTCCCTGCATCATTTTTTTCTTTAAATGAACAGTCGGATCGTAAAGCATGGGGAAACCGGCTCCCGCAACGAGAAGCCTCTCCTCCATTCTGCGAACAAAAGTTTGGTAGGAACCAAAGTCTAGGGTTTGTTCAGCGTTTTTTAGCGGACAGACCAGCAGAAATGCATTATCTCTTTCTTCCACCGCCTAGTCTCCTGGATCACTTTGCATCGAGTCACTCTCCCTCGCTCCTTGTCGCCGTCTCCCATTGTAAATGAATGGGTTGCGGCTGCTTTGTCGCTGCGTGTTTCTTCTGGTGTGGGCGAATGGTTAGACTTCGAACCATGGGGTGCTTGGCTAGATCTGATAATAATTTAGATGTGTCCTGAAATTCCCCAAAACAACAGCCAAGATTCCGAGCCAAAACGTGCATTTTCAGGGAGTGCATACATTTAAATGCGTGCATCTGTGTGAAATCTGTGTGTACCTGCACCTATGTGCGCGCTCAGAATTACAAAGTAATTATTGTCAGATAACTACGTTAAATAGATAAAATAGTCCAGGACTTCCTCCTAACCTGACACATCCAGGAAGGTGCGAGCCCGCCCGGTTCCAGCGCTGCTGATAGCGATGCACTCATAATAGCCCTCGTCCTTCAGAGAAACCTGGGCTATCTCCCATGATGCACCGTCCGACTCCCTGAGAATGATAAAAGCAGAAAAGAAAAAAACAACATAATATAATGGACTGTTTACCTTTGCTTACAAATAGAAATACTGGGGCTGTGTTCATATATTAGGCATTTTTATCGAGTTTTACAGGCCAGCTGGCTGAATGAATTTAACCCTTAATCTCTTGCTTGGTGTACCTGAAGAGCTGGTCCACCCCCAGTCGCTTTCCATCCCTGGTGAAGCGCAGGGTGTAGGGGATCAGGCTGTCTACCTGGCAGGTGATGGCTCCTCGCTGTAAGTAGTAACCAGGGGTCGTGGCGGGCATGAGCACCTTAGGGGCACCTGCCATGGAGAGAGGAAACAACAAAGTTAATTGCGCAAATGAATAGGATTGTCCGTCAGTCACTAACCAATGAGTCATTATCTGTTGCGTACCTGGTATGATACTGGAGAAAGACACACTGGAGACTCTCTGGAAAAGGAACCCGTCCCGATCGTACCCTGATACCCTCAGGAAGAAAGCCTCGTTGGGTGGAATGAACTCTGTGATGTTCCAGATGCCGGGCGGCTGGCGTTCGGGGTAAAAATGTATTGGGAGGGTTTTGACCACATCCCCTGTGATGGACAGCAGCTCCAGCGTATCGGCACGAGCCGGAGGGTTGAGGCCCGTGGTGTTCAGCAGGATGTGGGTGGGAATACCTGGGGCGGTAACACAGATTTGACTACATCTTAAGTCCGGAAACCCACCAACCAACGCGCTTGAAACGAATACTGTACAGAGGATAAATGGAACACAACAAGACCATAATTCACCTACCACATTTGTATAGTAAGATAGACGGGCTCAAAGGAGGGGGTGATGAAAGAAAATGAGGATATCATTCAAACTGATTATGGACACAGGAAAAAAACGCTCCAGACGTTTGGAAAATGACAGCATCTATGAGTTTCGGCGGTCATTTCAGCACGCTGACCTTGAACCGGCCGACTGGATGTCTTTTTGAAGTCCAGCGTGGCTTTCCCGGAAAATCCGGCGCGGAAGTCGATGGTGCTGAGGCCTGAGATGCGGACGGAATGTCTCCCTTCACTCGACGTCTGTCGAATCAAGATAATGCACATACAGCATCGGTGATGTTTTTTTAAATTTATTTGGCAGACCCTCGTAAGCGTTAACTTAACGGTTGTGTTTCTTCGGTTTCATCGGTAGCTGCATGGCTTGTGTGGAAAACAGAGAGGGCAAAGCAGTCGTCGGGTGACACCATCAAATCGCTCACGCGCAAAACATTTAGAACTCAAAGACTCGATAAAGTATTCAGTTAGGAGCCCGTGCTTTAATTAGGGAAAGGAGGCCACTGTAATCAGCGTGTGACTAAAGTGAGTTTATGTCGTCTTTATCGTGCAGAAGCCCTTTGAAGCACGGTGGGAATAGAGACAGGGTAATTACCATGAAATACAGGTTGGCAAGCGCTGGAAACTCCTCACCTCAGGTGACTCACAATGCAGAATTTTGCATGAACATTTTAACTGCCATTTAACATGAGTTGGAACAGAACACAATTTGCTTTAAACACAAAATTTTTAACTGTATTACATATATATATATTTAACTTGGTTCTGGGGTCACATGACACCTAAGCGCTTCTGATTTGAGTGCAAGCACACAAGCCCGTAAAACACCTCTACAGTCTACAGTTCACACAGAACAAAGCGCTGTTACTGAATCAGACCGTCCAGCCGAAACAACATTCACGAGGAAACCTCCCAGTAAGTGAGTTCGGTCGGGTGTGTGGGTGGCGATATCTACCTCAGATGCTCATGCCCAGCCTTCTTCTTCTTCAGTTGCACAATGCTCGTCGGGGGTCATTAAACCTGCCCTGACGGCTGCTGTAGAAGGATCTGCCGGTCTTCGGTTTGTAAGTCAATGGGGTCATAACTGGAGGAGGGACACTTTAAGGGTCGTGCTCTCGCCCAAGACAATGAGAAATGGTGGCAAACACCAGGGACATTAAGACCCTCGGTTCCCTATTTAACACACTGGCCTGGATGAAGCCACTGAAGGACGCTTTTGGCAGAGCTGTGGTGAGATGTGCTTATGATTTAAGGCCACAGATGTTTTATCTTTCTGGACAAGAGATAGTTTAGTTCAGAGAGAGATGAACGGACACAAAGATATAGTTATGACCTTGTTTAAATATAAAGATGACTCAAGCAACAAGACTTCTAAAGTACTGTAATTCAAACAGGACGAAACGTAAAAAAAGTACGACGATTCCTAAATTTCAGATCCGGCTTGCAAATTCCAATCGAAACGACCTACAACTGGTAGGAACAATGCTTGTGTGGAATGTGGAAGAGAGTGGAAACCGCAAAGTCCACGGAGCTGCAGCAACCTGGAACGTATTGTGTTATTAAAGGTCAGAAAGCATTAAGTCTCTTTTTGGCCACTTGGTTTTGGCAGGAGGCAGCGCCGCAAGTTTCTTGTTGCTTCTAGACCGGTTAAAATACAGTCCCGCTTTTTGTACCCCATTTCTTTTTTTACCATGTGATAGATTCTCTTCTTAGAGGGACGCCCGTCTATTAGAACAGCCAAGAAAAGGAGGGACTCTTGGTCAAGAGAGCGAGAGGAGGAGAAGCGAGGTGAAGACGGCGAATAAAGAGAAGATGTGGAGGATGGAAGGCTGCGACTGAAAAATATTTTAGAAACCCTATAGGACCATATAGGATTCCTATGAAAGGATTCAATAGAATATTATATGAAATATCAAAAGGTCATAAGGATTTCTGTGATATTTTGGGACATTTCCTATTGGAACCGGATGGGGTAGGATTTCAAAAGTATTTTGTTTTGGTAAGGGTTGGGACAGAGGAAGGATGAGGAAAGTGGAAGACAGATGGAGGGGGTGAGGGGTGAACATACAGCTCTGTCCACCAGCACAGTATCCAATTAAAGGCAGATTAAAGTGGATTCAACTCCTTTTCACACACAATCTACTGTATGAGCAGGACCTTACACTGGGGTGTCACGGACCATTACTTTTAGAACACAGCATGGGAAGAGGGTGGAACCCCCCCAGCCCGATTAATGACATGCAGCCGTTTTCCGGTTGAACCATCCAAAGTAAACTATCAGCCGAAAGTTGGAGAAAGCCTGTTGGAGGCTGCACCTTCCACACGGGAGGGGAAACAGTGGCTTCAAGCGGCCCTGTCAGCGACTTTGTGCTCTTTGCGGAAGCGGCAATACTTCACTTCTAAACGTCTTCGGCCCTGTTCGCTCCTCTCTGTAAAACAGGGTCCTGAGACTTGTGTGTTTGGCAGAACAGAACAGCATGAGATCAACCCAGAGGTTAAGTGTCGGCACAGCTGGAAATTCCTGGCTTCAAATATATCAGCGATAGAAATGTTATAAATAAATCATGTCACACATTAACGCTCACTTCCATGGCTGGCTATCACTCATTTGGATTTAGCGAGGACACCGTGTTTGCAAAAAAAACACACCCACACACACACACACACACACACACACCGTTCAAAGCTGACGATTTCATATACCGATCAAGTGAACGATTTGATGTATATGATATGATATCCAGTTATGTATCATTGATTTGGAGACTATGGAGCTGCGGCGCTGCCATCCAATAATAAAGACTGACATATTAAAATATAAAAACCATATGGTATGAAATTATTTTTGTAAATTGAGTGTCTAATTAGACCTGAAGGAAACGCCAGGACTAAGAAAGACTTTTATCAGTAATCTGCTCCGCATCCCTAAATGAACGCACTCCTGAACTAATTTGACATAACACAGACGTATAGTATTTATTTTTATCGCTGCATCTATAGATCATGACCTGGCTCTAACTCACAACAGCCACGCGGAGCCGCGAGAAAGTGGCTCCGCAGGGGTCTTTCGGAGCACACAGGGGCCGTCCCGGCTCCCCCCAACAAATCACTCATATAAGAATGTGTGTCATTTCCTGACATCAGCTGTTGACTGAACGTCCTCCGAAGTAGGTCACCTGAAACTCACTTTCCAAAAACATGGTGCACATTGGAGGGTAAATCCCCTGAAAAAGGTTGTGAAGAACAGAGATGCAGCACAGTATACTGACATGGATATAGATTTGGATATAATGTATCTCCATATGCCAGTAAAACATTTCAAAATGTTCTGCTCAAAAATGGCCTCGTCTTTTGCTTGCTTGTACCGTAGACGCTTTTAACCCACAACATGCACGGTAAAGTGATCACAAAATGTCAATGTATCTCTATCCTCGAACCACACAGAGTTTCCATTTCCA
This sequence comes from Zeus faber, assembly GCF_960531495.2. Classification (NCBI taxonomy): domain Eukaryota; kingdom Metazoa; phylum Chordata; class Actinopteri; order Zeiformes; family Zeidae; genus Zeus; species Zeus faber. The sequence goes on along the minus strand of NC_137193.1, from coordinate 58,472,491 downwards.
GGAGAGGAAGGACATGCGTACCTTAATGGACCACATCCCGGGCTGCGGGTCCTTGATGTTGACGACCTTGGCAGAGTTTGGAATGTGCAGGAGCTCGGTCATGCCGTCACTCTTCCCTATTAGTTTCCCTGGTGAGCAAAACGGCGATAAAGAGAAAGTCACGGTCCGTTTCTCCGCAGCCCAAACGAGCGCTAATCAAAAGTCCTCAGCTCACGGCGCGGCCGGCGATAAGTTATGGGTGTATGAAACATTTTGCCGGACCTGAGTTTTGACCTTGTATTACCTGATCTTAAATAATATCACCCGAGCACTGGACAACGTAACGGTCAGAGAAGAGTTAAAGATGTTCAAAGGACATTTGGGGTAGTTTCTTTCGTCTTTAATGATCGTATACTTTTTAAAGACAAAAGTCTTTTAAAAAGAGAGCTGAGAACTGCCTTTTGTGTGTGTGTGTGTGTGTGGGTGTGTGTGTGTGTGTGTGTGTGTGTGTGTGTGTGTGTGTGTGTGTGTGTGTGTGTGTGTGTGTGTGCGTGTCGTGTGGGAAGCAGTTCTTCCTACCCTTTGGGTTTCGTATCTCAATGTCAGGTGCCGGGCCACTGAGGGCCACGGTAACTTCCTTGAGGCTGGGGTCAAAGGGCATCTGCCAGGTGTTGCTGACCCCGCTGTAGTGATCTGTAGACAGCAGGTGGACCTTGGACGACTGCACGGCTTCCTCCACCCACTTCAGAATCTGCGGCCATCGCGGGGAAATTGGAGAAGAAGCTGAGTTACACAGGTCAGGTCACAGAAGAGAGAAGATTGCAAAACTTGCTTGAAATAGTTTCTTTTCCCCCCCAACATCTCATTCTTACACTAACATGAAGAAACACACCGCACTCCATAGACCCCCCCCCCCACCCGCCTGCTTACAAGGTCGTCCCCTCAACATGTGCACGGCTGTCGGCAGGACAGGAAGTGCCTAAGACTCCTCCTGTGCCCTGACCCACGACCCACCCACACCACCAGCGGAGCCCCCAGCAGCTCCTGCGTGGGACCCAGGCTCCGACAATCTTCAACCCAGAACCCCCAATGGAGAGGGCGTATGTGGAGCGGGAGGAGCAATATATTACCGAGCTTTGATTTCCACTAATCTTTGTGGAAATCTGAATGAAAAAGTTTTAAAAGTGAAATGAAACACTGGCGTCACTCCCGGGCGATCTTTCACGGCGCTCAGTGAGCGTGTCTATTTCTCAATGTGTCGACCATAAAGCTTGAGCTTTTCTATGTACACAGACTATCCACAGAGCTGAAATCCACTCTGCCATATAAAGAAATCCTTCCTGCGGCTACATTCCCACCCAGGCCTCAGGTCTCAGTTCTGTTCACATACATTTAAATGTTTTTTAATGTGGTCCATATTTGATTGAACTGATCGCATTACTAAAATGACCCGAAGTTACAATTTCTGCTTTCGTTCTGAAATGAGTGTGTATTGGAGGGTCGGCTCGAATATTTCAGCTAATGGAGATAAGGACGAGAAGTCAAAAAGAGCCAACTTTAGACTTTAGCTTTTTTCTGCAGCCACTTCTGGAAAAACTTCCACCAGTCTTGGTCTTTCTGTCTCTGACTTCAACATTCAAATCGATTCCAATCAGATGTGTCCAATTGGGACCACATTGGCTGCCCACATTGTTATAGAAAAACAGATCACAGTGTCACATATAACTGAGAAAAAAATGCAGGCCACTCATACCATAAAAAATATGAATTGAGGTTTCCTACTAAGGCCCTGTAGCTGCGACCAGACCTGGAAGACTGGAGCAGGGCTGTCAGAGCATGGGAGTAAAAGGCAGGGCCAGGAGTATGGGAGAGGTCAAACAGTTCCCCAAATCTTCTCAGTGTGGAGACATGGTAAAACTGAGAAGGTTTTTTCACAGAATCATTTCCCTGTCTGTATTCAACACAGGCTTTTATTACTTGGACATTTTAACCTTGGCTGTCCAATATTGCCGTTCCATTTGAAACTGCCTGGAGGTCAAGCCAATGTATTTGCTAGTATTGAGCTTGCTTTCATTGACATAACTTGCTATTAGGACTCCAAATACAAAACATAGCCTATTTTAGCAAATAAGTAAAAGTACATGCGTAATGGGCAGAAAATAAAGCAGTGTTGATTCTGCTCTTCCTCCAAATAAAACAACTAAAAACACACTGTTTTTAGTTGTTTTATTCACACATATAAAGATATATTTATGATTCATCTAATTTATAATTCCTCATTGAAATGTTATCCCTGTACATTTTTGTAAGCCCCTATTTGTTTTATTCTGTTATTTTATTGCACACTGATTGAACGCCCCAGCCCCCCACCCCAAAAAAAAAACATTGCTTGAAGAATCAACTGGGTTTCCAGGTTTCCGACTGATGATTCGACTTGTCGACTTTCAGGGGGCAGTCCTAGACCAAATGCTAACTTTCTGCAGCATGTTTTGATGAAAAAAAGGGAAAAATACAATAAAATTGGTCTTATAATGGGAGAATTATGGAACAATTTCGGCCCTCAGGGAGCACCCGATGAAGGCACCTGGTGAAATCATGAGATCATGAGAAATCGTGAGAGAGATGATGTGACAGTTTGAGACATGTGAGAGGCTGTGAAGCCCTTCGACTCCTTCACTATATATATGATGTATATACAAGGAAACAGCCCAAACAGAACTGAGGCCAATGGAATCTGTACTGAAGGTAATCCTGGAAAAGGGTCCACGCTGGGTTATCCTTCATCCCTGGAACTCTGAAATATAAAAAAGTGCATCACTCACCTCATTGACTTGTTTCTTGTCTAGATGGAAAACCTGTCCAGAGCTGGTGGAGGCAATCTCCTCATAGACCTTGTAGCCAATGTGAGTCCTGTCATCACAATCCCCTGTCAGCACAAACACCACCTAGATGTGCGCACACACACACACACACACACACACACACACACACACACACACACACACACACACACACACACACACACACACACACACACACACACACACACACACATACATGCACAATGACATCCATTAACACCCCATAACAGTTCAGTGCGTTTCATAAAATACTTAGCCATAATCTCCAAACCTGTGATTGCTTCTGCTGGATAAGCTGCAGCACATCGTGCGTCAGCTTGTAGTCTTTGGATCGGGCATCCGTGAAGACGTAAATGTAGGACCCCGGCAGAGAGATCTCAAGGGCGATCTTGATGGCACCGATACTCATCTCGGGACAGTCCCCGCCACCCTGAAAGTGTGTAGTACATAATGGGAAAATGGTGTGTGTGTGTGTGTGTTTGTGTGTGTTTGTGTGTTTTTGTGTGTGTGTGTGTGTGTGTGTGTGTGTGTGTGTGTGTGTGTGTGTGTGTGTGTGTGTGTGTGTGTGTGTGTGCGTGCATGTGTGTGCGTGCGTGCGTCCGTGCAACCATGTGTGTAGAAACATGCGCAACCAAAATGAAGATTTACTAGCCCGTCCAGGTGTTTTTTCAATGACAGTTTGTGATCTAAATTGGAATGACATACAAAATGATTACAGTGCAGCACTTTACTTCTGTCTGGTGATTGATGGATCCAGCCATAACTGCATCTCTAATACCACAGTTTGCTCTTAACAGGCGCTATTACGGCGGGCCCTAACACGGTGCTTTAAGGCTTCTGGAAATAGCTGTGACGTTTACTTATGTATACTTACTTAATAACAGTAAATGAACAAAGGTGTGTCCCACTGAAGGTACAGGGCTGCTGGGTAGCGGGTTATGCGATGTGTCCGCAGATCTAGATATCCGTTGGCTCGCAGCCTTTCCTCACACTTCATCCCGTCCATCCCTGTTAGTCTCAAGATTCCCATTTCTTCTCCCTAACGCGCGTCGCATCTGTCTCCCTCTCTTTCTCAGGTGAAAGACAGCTATCCTCTGCGGCATTCCAGGCACGTATCATGTCTGTGAAGATCACTGGGGCGCTCGTCCACAAAATCACATGGAGGAACATCTGGAGTAGAGCTATTTCCATGGTTTCTACCCAGTGGGTGGGGAGTGTAATGTGAAAAAAGGAGGACTCCTCAGTGTCTTTGCGCCCCACAAAACAAAAAAAAATCCTCCTTTCTTATCCTAATGCCAGCTCCACCCCTCATCCTGGGGACCTTCATTCCACCCCCTCTACTTAGTTTCCCTTTTGTGGCTCGAAGATATGAAGTGGTACCCAACCTCCCCCCTCCAACTCCCTTAATTACAAAGCAGACAAGCCCGGTTTTCTTGTATTAAGGCTAAAACCTTCTTTGGGGGGTATTCAGGTGAAGAGGTTACGGGAGGCTATACTAGTTTATGAACCAAGAAGCACTTTTGAAGGAAACGGGACCTCTGTGAGGGCCACCGCCTTACACATAACAACCGGCTCGAAACGTCGAATCAACAGTAGCACGCGCCAAGGATGCACGAAAAACCTGCCAAAGACTCTTCCCCACAAGGCTTCTTAAAGCTGCTTGTTTGACTTTAAAGTTCATTCTTTCTCCGTCCCTTGCTCGGCTCGGCAAGTGCTCCGGTGTCTCAGGAGCGTTCCAGTTCTTCTGCTTTGCTTAATTGGAGCACAAGGAGGGAACTGTTCTCTGTCAACGTCCTCCCTCTTTTCAGAACCACTGCACGAAGATCTACGCGATGCCGTTGTCACTGGTCCAATTGTTATTTTTTTATACACTGTTTGGAGATGGAAAATCGGGGATCGGGAGAAATATTGGCCTCTTTAGAATATAACAGTCACTACAGCCATAGTCAACAAAAATAACTTTTTTCAAAGGTTAAGTTGTCATGTAAAGTATAGTAAAAAAACTTTGAATGGGGTTATGCGTCTAACCAGAGCAAAGTTATATGGAAATTCTACTTTATAATACAGGAGTAGTTAATTTATAGTAGTTCAGTGAAAATTACCTTGAATGCATTTGACAAACACTGCCTATTGACCTATGTTGAATTTATACACACTCATTTGGAATTCTAATAACCTCTCTTATTTGGTGGGTTACAGTTTGGTTTTATGGGAAACTTTGTATTTTGACCTTTCTGCAATTCAGGGTAGACATACAGACTCCCAGTCCCCCACCCTGAGTAAAACTCTCTAATTAGGCTCCAAATGAGCTTCAGTGGTGAAACCACAGTCTTAGAATCTCCTGCAGTAAGCATGGAGAGAGCCATTGGGGAAGCTCTGCCTTGCTGACAAGGGCACCTTGATGATAAGTCCATTTCTATAAAAGCTACGTCTGGGCCTTTGTGCTCAACCCACCTGGACATACAGCTCTCTCAGCTCATACTGGAACTTCTTTGGGTCTGTTGTGATGGTAACCGGTCCAATCTCTGCAATGAAACAGTGGAAAAACAGTCTTATTATAAATAGGGACCCCTTGTGTTTATCAAAGAAAAAATGAACTGAAATAGTTTTGGGGCTTAAATTCCCCACTCTTGCCAAATATTTGTATTGACAAATTAGATAAGGGTAGTCCAGTTCAAACATCACCATTTTATACTGAGATAAAGGGGAATGTCCTGTAAACAATGAGGAAACTGAAAACATGAAACTGACAGAGAGAATGAAAACACAGAGGAAGAGAGATGGTACGAACAGATGATATGAGTGACCGGGAGTATCATTGTTTGAGAGCAGATGAATCCTCTAATGACTATGGAGATTCTCTCACACACACACACACACACACACACACACACACACACACACACACACACACACACACACACACACACACACACACACACACACACACACACACACACACACACACACACACACACACATACACAGGTCGTGTCGACAAGATAGAGACGAAGAGTTCTGGAATGAGTTCAGTTCAGTTCTCTCTCTGTCCTCTGTCCCCCTGTTGCAATGCTGACATACAGTAACAGCTGTCCATGTCATGAGCCAAACATTGAGAACAGATAGAGTTTTGGATAAGAAGCTTGATGGAAGTAATATAGACAAAACAACAACGTTAAGAGCTATGAGTTTAAGTTACATTGTGAAATTAATGGTGTATTAGTCAAGACACTGTACAAATGAGGATTTGGAATAAACAAAAATATTTGCTAATTAGTTAAGGCTGTGTGCAATAATTATCTATCTATCCATCTATCTATCTATCTATCTATCTATCTATCTATCTATCTATCTATCTATCTATCTATCTATCTATCTATCTATCTATCTATCTATCCATCTATCTATCTATCTATCTATCTATCTATTTACAGTGTATCTATCTATCTATCTATCTATCTATCTATCTATATATATATATATCTATCTATCTATCTATCTATCTATCTATCTATCTATCTATCTATCTATCCATCTATCTATCTATCTATCTATTTACAGTGTATCTATCTATCTATCTATCTATCTATATATCTATCTATCTATCTATCTATCTATCTGTCTGTCTGTCTGTCTGTCTGTCTGTCTGTCTGTCGGTCTGTCTGTCTGCCTGTCTATCTATCTATCTATTTACAGTGTATCTATCTATTTATCTATCTATCTATCTATCTATCTATCTATCTATCTATCTATTTACAGTGTATCTATCTATCTATCTATCTATCTATCTATCTATCTATCTATCTATCTATCTATCTATCTATCTATCTATCTATCTATCTATCTCTGTGTCTGTCTGTCTGTCTGTCTGTCTGCCTGTCTATCCATCTATCTATTTACAGTGTATCTATCTATCTATCTATCTATCTATCTATCTATCTATCTATCTATCTGTCTGTTTGTCTGTCTGTCTGTCTATCTATCTATCTATTTACAGTCTATCTATCTATCTATCTATCTATCTATCTATCTATCTATCTATCTATCTATCTATCTATCTATCTATCTATCTATCTATCTATCTGCCTGGCTGCCTGCCTGTCTGTCTGTCTGTCTGGTTGTATATCTACCTACCTCTACCTACATACTGTCCAGCACTACATACTGAAGCTCATTCATGGGCCTGACAAGAGTTTCTCAAATCAATCCCAGTTGTTTATTTAATTTCTCCATGTTATATGAAACAACATGTACAGTATATATATTACACATATTGCATGTGGGCTGCCAAACAACTGCCGTTTGTACAGTGTAAAGTTTCCTTGAACTTCTTCTCGAGCCCCTCGTGCCCCTGGGAGCTCTCAGCTGGTGTGCAGCTGCAGAAGGGAGACCTGTTAACTCAGGTATGTTCTCATGTCACCGTCCGGGTTCGGCCAGACCAAGGCTGTGTCGGGCCCTGTCATAAAAGCTCTGGGGAGGAGTTTGGCAGTCAACGGCTGCGGCGATACCGCAAGCCCTCGCTCTGTACCTTGGCCAGCGTTGGTAGTTTGCTGGCGTTACTCGAGCTTTCTTTGCTTTGTCTGTTAATGAGCTGCTAAGTCCCTCATCGTCAAACTGAGTGACTTCAGCCGCTGCAGCTGTGCTATGGAATGAGGCTGATGAGAGGCTGCAGACATACACACACACACACACACACACACACACACGCACACGCACACGCACACGCACACGCACACACACGCACACGCACGCACAATGAAAAGTGCATACACACACACACACACACACTGCCTTTCTGCACAGGCAAGCAGATTGGAAAACAAGGGTTCTCTTGTTAGAAGGAGAGCAATTACAAAGGCTTCCTGATGTTTGGAAAAGGATGGAGCGCGTGCTGCCTCGAAACCTTATGTCTTAAACTTTGCGAGTCAGGACTCAAACGAGACATTTAGACATTAGTGTCAAAATACATTTTTTGGTGATTAATCAAACGAGTACATCTATTGCATGTGAAATTTTAGGTTGTCTTTTACACTGAGTATTACTTTAAGGGAAAAATGCAATGGTGTTGATGTCAACATAATTCTGCACTCTATATAACGGCAATAAGAGAGGTTGAGAAACATCAAGCCGGTAAAGATTAGCCTTTTCTTAGTAGTTTAATTTAAACACGTCTGAAAGCCATGGCATAAAGAAACTTGCACGAAAAATGCTTTTAAAAGCGAACATGGAAATGTGTCTGGCTGCTGCAAACGGAAAGCAGAGGCTCGGCCAAACTTTTGAGAGTTGGAAAAGCTGACATCTCTTTTCTTCTGGGGGGAAAAAGTTCCCAGGACTCTTCTGTAATCACTTCATGCCCCTTTTTGCACAGAACGTAACGGTGCCCTGAGCTGAAAGGACACTTGCACCAATAGGGTGGAAATCTTTGATACTCATGAACACAGTCAGATGGACTCATGATCTCAGAAATGATAATACTGTTAAACCTTGATTTTCTTAAGGATCTCTGCTTGAAAAAAATCATAGGTCGCTCACTTAAATAAATATAATCCTACGCAGATGCAGCCACCTAGAATTGCCTGCTGGTCCATGACAGGCTTGTGACAGAGCTGTGCTTATCTCAACGGAATGAACGGATCTATCCTGCAGCAAGCAACAGCAATTCTGAAAAGCTGGTACTGGCACTGCCTTGACGAGTGACGATCAGAACCTCGGGCAGGCACTGAGATTGACGAAATACAAATCAAAACAAGGAACTTTAATTAATAAAGTCCTAAAAACGTATCCATTTCGACACTGTTTCAGAGCGATCGGAGAGAAATGAGTAACATTTGGCAAGTGTGATCAGTTCCCTAACCTTAATTTTAAAAACCCGTATGGCACAGTCTGAGCAGTGGGAAAGAGCTAATGAAGTGGCATAACAGGGCCATGTGAGTGAAGTCAGTGTGCAGGAATGCTCGACAGTCTGACAAGCAGAGTAAAAAAAAAGGTTGAATAATCCAATATAAACAAGCCAAAACATAAATCTGCTCAGACCCACATCCTTTTGAACCTATTCGTAATGGTGGTTGTTGGCCCAAGTGGGTTGGAAGTAAATAAAAACAATCAACGGCAAAAGATTTCAATTATGATGGTGACTACCTAATGTCCTTGCAGCGTTATTCTGGAGTAAATAAACGGTTCCAATAGCTTGTGGAGAGTAAGGAGTGAGGCTAACAGTGCAAACCAGGCAGCGCTCCAGTCAAAATTGGAGCTTTAACCGCCTCTGACACTGAACGCCCTGGGAATCACTCACACATCCAGTGTGGAGGGAACATCTCGCGCTGTGTCCTGGCAACCGCAGCAGCAGGGAGTTCCACGGCCCTTCCATCTAAAGTTCAGTCATTAATGTTTTTCCAGCCTAAATCACATCTGAACTTTAGCAGAATCGCCTGGGACTGGTGAGCATTGCAAAACTCCGAAAGACATCCAGGGGCGACAGAGCAAACCCTCAGGAAAGTCACCGTGATCTAAACCTTGCTTAAATGTTGTCGACCGCTTCTTGGACGTTGAACGATAGCCATCAGAATGTGATGTTTCAGTACTTGGGGCGGCTTGGGAAAGTTGTCCACAGTACCCACACACACACATTTCTTTTGCCACAGGGTTGGGGAGTTTATATTGCTGTGGAGGCAATCACATTTACCGTTTACAACATTTGTGTTTGTTCACTTTTGTATTCCTTGAGGCAAAGCCATGGGCATTTTTAACACACTATTATTTCTGTCTATAAAGGCCTAATAACAGAGCTCCCCGAAAGCCACACTCAGACGGTCGAGGCTCTATGAGACCACAGGGAGCCCTGAAAAACTAAACCTCCACAATAACAGAACCAAGCCGAAGGATTTATTAAAAGGCAAACAACAAAGCTGTTTATTAGTGCAGTGTGCTCATGCATTTTTATTTTTATACGTCAAATGTGATTTAATGAGCTCCGGTGTGCGTTAGAAGGGCTTGGGTCTTTCTCTTCGCTCTCCCTTTTTCTCGGGCTACGCGCCTCTGCCTTGCTCCATCGCCGCTCTCTCGTTCTATCTATCTTCCAATCCTGTTTCCAGACGAAAGCGTTCCTTGTCACTCCATCACTCGGTCTCACACACACACAAAAAAACACACACACACACACACACACACACACACACACACACACACACACACACACACACACACACACACACATACACACACACACACACACACACACACACACACACACACACACACACACACACACACACACACACACACACACATGCATACACACAAACACACACACATGCACACACACAAACACACACACACACACACTCATCAAAATTCCAATATTTGTGTCTGTTCTGGCACTAAACATCAACACCAATATAAACTCTTTGCTCTCTGTCATTTATGGTGACTCAGCTGAAAAGTTGCCAAAATGAGTGGCTGCCATCGTGACCGTCAGCTTGGGGGGATAATTTCCTTAATCAGCCCTACTGAGAAAAACACATGTGTAGCAGTACACTCTGTAATCCCTGCAACTCTGTGAGTGTAACACATACACTGTACCGACACACACACACACACACACACACACACACACACACACACACACACAACAGACCTAACATTTGCAGGCATACATATGTAAGGACATACACAGTTGCTATACCGACACATACAATTTAAAACCCTCACAATGTGCTGATTGTGTCACAAACCATTGGATAAATACTGTACACGCACAGATACACATATACAAATAAATATAGAAAAAACATAAATGATGAGAAAAATGTAGGAGGTTGAAATATGTTGAATATATTGCGTTTTCCAATGAGTGCTAGCCAATCTTGGTTAAGTGGAGTCATATGGATCTTTCGCATCACCACTATTACTTAGGCACATTATCCTCTACCCCTTCTTACCATTGCACACACTATACACTGAGCTTACACTGATCGCTTCGTTTCAACCCAGTGACACTACTGCAGATTTTGGGTTTACACAAAAAATACATTTTCAATCGTCTGCTTTAGCTTTTTTCTTCTGGAGTCTCTGGTGGTTAGCCTGGGTTCAAAGCTGGATGAACGCCACGCTCCTCACTCTTACTTTTGAGTTCCACTGTATCCCTCATTTCTCCCCCTCTTTCTTCCTTCGCAACATCTCGATTTTCATTTCCAGTTCCCATAGCCTTCTCCCTCCCTGTTCCGCGCTCATCTCTGCCTCTCTGTCTCCTTCTATACTTCTCTTGCTCCGTCTAATTTCACTGGCAGCCGCCTAATGACACGGGCTTAGCCGGGAGGGACAGAGCTGACAAGAGGCTTATTTTGTAAACCGCTGCGCACTGAACTTGCGCTGGACTCACGTTCCCACAACATCTCGCGGGGGGGGGGGAAACGGGGCAGTGGGACCACCGGGCTGCTGATCTCCACCAGGGATTGGGCCGCCTCTTCTATTCCACCTCACCTACCAGGCTTGGATGGCATTCAAGGCCACAGAACCACAGTCTCCAATGATAAATCAAACTCTTCAAGGATAGCCTACACACACACACACACACACACACACACACACACACACACACACACACACACACACACACACACACACACACACACACACACTCAGACAGACTTTAAAGATGCATAGACACTCTCCTTGCCTGAGCTGAATCATAAACACATATTCCACAAACACACACACACACACACACACAAACACACACACACACACACACAGCACAGCACCCAATCAGCATGTAAACTACACATGTGTGAGTGTGTAATCCCTCCCAGATGCGTCCGCTGATGGCGACTATGTTGTAGAGACAGACGGGAGCTTGGCGGAGTCTTGGTAGACTCATCCATCTGAATGCAAGAGTGCTGCAGACGACGAACAGATGAGGACACGACCTGAGGAAACATCTCCATCATCTTGATAAGAGAATCAACTGAGGAACAGTCGATTCTAAAATGCGGAGAAAACACATTGAGGAAAAAAACCTTCTGCACCACGGATGCAGAGGCACCAAACAAAATGCAAAGAAAGAGGAAAACGCTCAAATCAGTTTCCGGCTTTTATCCCCAAGAAACAATAGCTGAAGTCACTCACAACATGTGCTGACAGACGCTACTTCATTTAGAAATCAAACGTAAAATAGGGCCTGCATAAAAGTGAAGTGGATGATAACTTTAGCTTGTTATCGCATACTTGTGTGTACACAATCCATTTACATCTGTCCGGGGGAGACGTGAGGTCATCAGCAGTAACAGCAGTGCACCCAGAATAGCTCCCTTTTTGTTAAAATGAGAATGCATATAAATGCTGTCAGCTGCTGGCAGCCAAGACTCAAAATTCTCACCACAAGTAGGAGAGTAGCGAATATGATTTGTGGATTTGTGAATTTCTTTGAAGAGACACATAAAAGTGGGCCGTCCAGATTTCATTTAAACTGCTTGTGTGGGGTGGACTGACTGCGCAGACTCCGTCTGAATGCCAGCCATGACAGAAGCATGTCATCGAATATGGGGAGGGGCAAGGCCATAAGTCAACTTTCAAATCAACTAGTGATCATTATTTTCTTACTGTAGAATAATTTAAAAAACAATAGAAATAATAACTTAATGTGAAAGGAGATTCTCAGTGTGGCTCTCTTGTTTCTTTAGCTTGTCTTAGTATATGACAAGAATGACAAATATTGTATGTAATTATACATAAATCGAATTGCAACGGATAAGAAAATAGCACGACATCTTCACATAAACATTTACATTACAGCACAAGTGTTCCTGGCCAGCAGGATAGCCAGTACTAAACACAATAGAAAGAAATAAAAGGGCCCTGTCCATGTGGTGAGTCTGGATATGTTCGGGGGCCTTGCAGGCGTAACGCTCCCCAACTGTGCATTATAATGTTGAGGAATATATGACAGCACGCAGATGAGCCAAAATGCAAAATGCAGATCTTTGACGCACCGCATTCGCCCGAATAACGGCCCTTTTTCAAGACTCATTTTTGGAAAAAGGCTTTTTGAAGACCAAATATTGTTTTTATAAAGAAATTAATTTTATTTCTCAAATGATAAGGCAGCATGCAGTTGTACATAGGCGGTAGCCTATGAAGGAACGTGATGCGGAGCCAAATTTCACAAGCGCGAGCTCCACCCGGAAGCCGCGAGCAAGTTGGCAACATGCTAAGCTTAGTTCAAGGTGATTGCGCGTCTGACTGTCACACTATGGCGAGTTCAAATGCGTCGGACACACAGGAGCTGGAAGACACCACCTGCTTCTCTTAAATCAGCCCTTTGGGGAAATTTCGGGTTCCCAGTGAACTACGACAGCAATGGAGAGCGAGCGGTTGATCGGACGACGACGGTGTGTCGGCGTTGTTCCTCAGTTGTAGGGTACTGTATGTGTGCGGAAACAGATTGAAACACTCCTCCTAATGCACACGTTTTATTTTCTATTATTCCAACGTATACTGATATACTTAAACATCTAGACCCCAAATATGAGACGACTCCACTTTCATTTTCAGACGGATTTCCAGGGGAAAAAAACCCTGTATTATATTCAGGTCAATACGGTACTATTTTCTGAGAGAGAAATTCACAATCCATCCCGTAACGTGGCACTGGTCCTTGAGGCTTTTAAGTTTCTGTCTGAACACATTCCCGGTTTGTTCTTCCGCTGACCCTTTTTGTGTCTTTTTCCTACTAACAGTAGAATGACACCAGGGTATCAAAGTCAAGCCATAAAAAGTCATTCCATACCTGTGAGGAAAAAATGTCGAAAAACAAAAACAAACAAATCATGGTCATGAGTGGAGGAGAGTCCTGGTAAATGAAAATAGTGCTGCACATCAGCGAAACCAAACTGCTTACAAAACGAATCCCACCCTCGGTCAACTAACTGTATTACACAATATTCCTTATTACCCATAATGCAACACAGCAAAAGCAGGTGATGGAGGCCTTCATTATAGAGCCCTGACAACAGAGGTTGCCGTGAGAGAGAGGCCTAGAGAGAGGATGAAACAGAGGAGATGCTTTTGTGCGGCCAAGCGAACGGATCAAATTGTGTCCTCGCTGACTGGCCTGTTAATGCCGGCATCTTATACTGTAGGTAGAAAGGGAATCGCTTTTTGAAATATAAACATCAAAACCCCTCATAATGGGCAAAACCATGTTTTAACCCTTACAACACCCTTTCATTTAACGACCGTGTTTTTAAAATGCACAAATGAAACAAATGTTTAAACACTGAAACATATAAAAAAAAAACGAAATAAAGGAACTGTGAAACAAGGCCGCCATTAAATACTGAAACTGCAAAAACAACGATCAAATAAGTTGTGAGAGAGACGATGTGGTAACTGCTGGGTATTCGGGTTCAGTGTCTCCCTTACTTTAATGAGAAAACCCTAACAAGGCACGCTTGGCGCAGACAGAAAAGCCACAGTTGCTGTTCAACAACACTGGTCGACCACACATGCGTGTCATCGCATTTCAGTCCCCGTTTTGCATCCTGGCGACACCCAACAAAAAATCCCTGAGGTGGCGCCGACACATTGACAGCTTGACCCTTCAGCCTAAGAGACCCTCAACATGCGTTCCATCCAGGCAAATTTGCCTCACTGCCAATCCAAAAAAAACTGTCTAGGTTGCCTCCAGCACGACACCATTGCTTCTAGCACGACGCCATCCCAGCATTTTTGCCCCGGTTGCCTTTATCTTCTCCCCCCGGTGTAGACGCTGACACCGTCGGTCGAGCCAGGGGAGCTGCAGGCTTCCAGGAAATGTTTCAGCAGTGTATTGCACAGCAGGCTTCGCTGGAGAGGAAGGGGGTCAGCCAGCGAGGCCAAAGGATGTGGAGAGAGACTAGATGAGAGAAGGCAGAAGAAACTTAACTGAAAATGGGAAGGGGATGGATGGTGAAATAAATGAGCCATCATTTAAGCCTCGTACCTATCTCAAATAGGCAGCGGACACAAGGGAGAAGTCGACCTCAGGGAAATAACGAGAAACAAAGACATTTAAAGAGAGACGGCGGTAAACCTTGCAGCGTTCAAAATAATGTCTTGGCGGTTCCCTTGATAATGTGCCAACACACACACAGACACACACCCGTACACAGACATACTATATAACAACACACATATACAACCTTAATATGTTTTAATAAATCTGACAAAGTATGTCAACTTACTAAGACTTAGAAAGCTTAACACATTCTGAACATGCTATCTTGATTGCTGAAACCTCATATAGATGCGGAGAAACAACAGATAAAGACAAATAACAAAATATATTTCAATAGAATGAATGAAGCCTTCAAAAGACATGATGTCATAAAAGACTGAAAGCCGTGACAGCGCCCGTGTGACTCCAGTTGGAGGTGAATGTAATGTGTTCCCAATGAGTAATTCCAAAAGCATTATGAAAAACTATAAAATCAAATGAAATTTCCAATCATCAAATGAAATGAATATCAACAAACTCCTATAGGAAAAAAATGTTTGTGTCTAGACATTGATCATTAGGCAGTAATATGGTCATAAACAGCTGATTTTGTGAAATCCCTTGTGAAAGCTGCAACAGTAAAAGCACAAGTGTCGCTGCCTATTATTTTGAATAATAAGGGACTTAACATGGGGACTGGCCAAAAAGTCTTACCTTTACTTCCGCAGTGTACGGCTGGGCAATAAGTACCTAAAGGCCACCTTTTCATATTATACTGTATTGGGGTATCTGCCAAATACCAGGTTGGTAGCGGATTTGATATTGGCACACGAGAGATCTGTAACCATGACATACAGAAAAGAAAGCACAATAAAGGGCTGATCTTTTACATTACATTTAGCAGACGCTTTTATCCAAAGCGACTTACAATTATTCAAACACCGACGGACGCAGCCATCAGGCGCAATTAGGGGTTAAGTGTCTTGCTCCAGGACACTACAGCACGCTAGCAGGAGGAGCCTGGGATCGAACCAGCAACCTTTAGATCACTAGACCACCAGCTCTACCATCCCCACGATCTGAACTTTTCCTCAACTACAAAAGGTGACAGATATGAAAATCACCTGACTTGGCCCGGGGTGCTCGGCTCTTGACAAATAGATGGACTTTGAGTGACTGCTTGCAGTGTGGACACATGGTAAGAGTTAGGGATAGGTCAAGTAAACATGTCTGCCCCTCGAACAGGAAAAAAGAAAAAAGGAAAACACTGTGCACATGCTGCAAAACATCTGTTTATGCAACAAAATTCAGGTCTCATAAACACACAAAGGGTAGGGGTCAGATTCCTTAGGATTGACTTTAGCCACAGTTTATGTTAAGTCTCGACTTGGTACATCCTAATTAACGCTGATGGCAACTTTCTTTTTGTAAATGAGGGATTACTCCCTGATAACTGTGAATTCTGTAATCTTACAAATCAAAGTAAAATTAAAAAAAAAGACAAGTTGGCTGATTATAATTGAGGGTTCATAAAGTACCATGTTAATTTCTCCACTTTACATTTTACCTTCAGTTATTTGATCCCTGAGCTTCCCGTCCAAAAAAACGCTTACATTTGGTTCGGCCCTTTAATCAACCTGCAATCTTCTACCTCAACCGCAGGAAGACTTAAGTTAATGTTGTTTCTTTATCTTCTTCAAACTCTGTTATCCCGCCTTCCCTTTCCCCCTCTCTTCTCGAGGCCTCAAATCACTTCCAGACATACCTGGAATAGTACCTTCTTTGCAACCATACCAGCATATCGACGACAAATCCGACAATGTGACTCCACCTGGTGTCTACCGCACTTGTCTCGAGTTCAAGACGTTTGTGTTTGGAAGTTGACCTTAAGTGAATAACAAAACCCACTCAAGTCACACAGGGTCAAGAGGATTTTTATTAACCAAGGATGGCGGCAGGAACTCAGACAGGGCTGAGCGCCTGGAGGACCTCACACCCAGGGCACCTGAACCCCTTCAGGACCCCAGGATGAGCCATGGAACTCAACACAGCTCGGAAAACAAACACAGTGCTCGACTGACGCTAGATGGAAGCAGACCTTCATTTGTCAAGAAGAAGGGGGCCCTTTCATAGGCCCTTTGATGGATAAATCATGTGAAAGATGATCCGTTCTATTTTAAAATATTATTTCTATGTGTAAAACAAAACTTCTCTGTGCACCCATAATTTTCTGTACATGGTTTGGACTACAATCCCCAAAGGTTTTAGCCATGGACCAGCAGAAGCCAGAGCAGGTTGGAGAAGTGTTCAGGTGTTTCTAAAGCAGCCCTCAGGTATGTTCTCTCGTACAAGATGAAAGCAGAGGGAATAACCCCTGAGCGGGATTACAAAGCTAAATGGAGTTGAAAACCATCGCTCTAAGAGCGCCACAGGGCACTTCAGAAGGTGCACGTATAGTCCAATGGAATTAAAGGCAGGTCTTTTGGGAAGATCAAACACTTAGAGAGATCCATTGTGTTCCGCCACGCTCCTCTCTCTTCTTCCTTGGAAAAACCTCCCTTATGGCATTCCAGCCTAATGGCATCATTACCGACACTGTCCAGCTCAACTCCAGCCCCTTGTAATCTTGCCCGGGTGGGGTGGTTCATAAACCAACAAAAAGACAGTCTAAAATGTGGAAGAAAAATGCGCTAACAAAGGGATTTCCCGGATGAGTTGCTTTGATCATGCAAGGCGGTTAGATGTTATTGCTTCATCTCCTCTCATCACTCTCGTGGCCCATCGCCCTCTAAATGCAGACCGTCCGGCGAGAAGACACTCACCGACACCAAGTCTTGCCTTCAACAAAGCAGAGGTAACCTCTGCAGCACATACATCAGATAAAAAACATATAACGTGGTTCTCAAACGTAGATTAGGCAAATAAGCAAGCCCGACTGATCAAACAAATATCCATATCCGTCGCACAAAGAAACGTGAAAAATATTACAAGTCTGCTTGTATTCGTGTAAATAAAAGGACCGGTGTTGCATACGTGGGCCTGCACTATATGTGCAAAGTATACTGGCATCTCCATTGACCCGAAGCACTGTGCTCTGACCCGTCTCAGCTTTAAGCGATAATTTCACAGCGAGGTGGTGTTTATGAGGAGCAAAATGCGTGTTTGAGGACGTCAACGAAGTAGATTGGGAAGAGCGCAAGCAGGCACATTTTTAACGAATGCTGAAAACTAATTTGAGGGTCAGAGGAGCTCCCCACCTCTCCGTAGAAAACGCACTTTGCGTGCACTGGAACACATGCATTTAGACTGAACAGGACATTAACTGTGGACGTTGATATTATCTCTTTTGTTTTTCTTGAGGGGTAAAGCCCCTTTTTCCTGTACAGGTCTGGTTGGACGTTAACAAAGATTAAACCCATTGACGTGTAAAATATCCCATATGACCAGAAACCTACTTAACATTGAAATGTCGATTAATTGGTTCCAGAATTCGGAGACTCAGAGAGAGTCGTTGTTCACTGCATCAAAGCAACTGCCGTGCGATTGCACATTCCCAGATATGGATTGAGATCTCCAAGATCGTTGGCGTTTTGAGCGTGAACGTTTCCTCTCAAGTGAAGGTTATTACCAGAAAGCAACCTACATTAAATAAACACTATGAGATTGAAAGTTCTGTACCAGTGCCAGAACCTGGCGGAGTGGGCTCCAGTTCTAAGGTTAAACACACAACCCCTGCGCCTCAATAAAAAGCCTTGTGAAGAGTGCTCTTGCTTTCCAGCTCTCTTCCTCTCTCCGCAGGATGGAGAGACGGAGGGGGCGGCTTCCTGAACGCTCTTCCCACACAAGGTTGACCCCAATATTCAGCCGTCCCCCTGACACCCTTGATACAAGTGCGCACACACACACACACACACACACACACACACACACATACGCACTAATGCATGTACACAAAGACATACATACACAAATAAGCATATACATACATATACATGCATAAGCACATAAGCATTCGCAAAGAAATACATACCAATAGATGCAAAAAGCCTCACACACACACACACACACACACACCAGATATATACATACACACATAGCGAGCACCTATGAAAGCAAGCATGCACACACACAAACACACACACACACACACACACACACACACACACACACACACACACACTTGTGGAAGCAGACCAAGACACACAATGTAGAGAGACAAACACACAAGTAAAGGCATATTACCCATGCACACATGTATGTACACACACAATCACACAACGAAGAATACACACAAATAAACAAACAGGAACACACACACATACACACACACACATCCCAACAGATTTACAGGCGCGCACACACTCCTGTGTTTACTGTGTCAGATTGCAGTGTAAATAGCAGGGGGTTCTGGCCTCTGATTCAAAGGCGGCCAAATCAAACAGGAGGCCGCTGCGTTATCGCTCTGAGTCGATATCGCAAAGAAAGCAGGGCAAAAATGGATGCATATCCAAACTGAAACAAGCCCTGAACGAAAACAGGGAACAAAAAACCAGGGTACTGGGGTGGGGGGGGCGGCATCAACATTTGGGGAAGTGTTCAGCTCGTCCAGCGTGGAGTGTGCTGTGCTAATCATTCCTCTATGCCCCCGAGGGGGAGTTCAGAAAACACATTCTGACATCCTCGTAAACATTTAAAGGAACAAGGCGCTGGAGCAGGGGACGTCGCTAAGCCCTGAAGGACAAACATGTGGGGTTTGGACAGGAGGGCCGCGCACATCTTGTGTGTCGAAGAAACTCACTCCAAGAAATTCCGAGGTGCCTCCCCCCCCCCCCCCCCACCCCACTACATCGCTTCTTTGCGCCCTATGTCCTCATCCAAGCTACGGTAACATCCCAGCACTTTGATAATCTGTGAGAAGGCCGGCAATTAACCTTTTAAAATAATGGATTGATCATTTGTTAAACTTGTGTACACTGAGGATTATTCTGTGTTTAATACGGTTATTATCCTTGGCAAGAGCCGCGACGCTTGAAGCCCTCATCGAGGAATCGTACCGCTTCGAAAAAAAATCTTGACATGCTGAAATTTAGCAGAGGACAGCACACATCTGGAATAGGGATCGTTCTCTCCACGGATCTCTTTCTCCCTCTCTCCGTCTATCCTCCTCTCTCTCTTTCTCGCCCTCCCTGCCTTCCTCCGGATCGTAGCCGTTTTGGTTTGTCATACGTTCATATAGCTGAGCATGTTGTCAAAAATGACTTTCACCTGAATGTAATGTCAAACGGTGGTTTAACTTAGCAACACACATTTGTGTCACATCAAATGACGAGGACGGTGGATTGGAAAGGGAATTGGGTCCTGGTCAGAGATTTGGCCCTGTTTGATCTTCTCTCTCTCTCTCTCTCTCTCTCTCTCTCTCTCTCTCTCTCTCTCTCTCTCTCTCTCTCTCTCTCTCTCCAAGACTAGTAAAAATCTCCACCATGTCTTTTTGGGAGCACAACTCCCACAGCCCAGGTCACAGCTATGCGTTCCTTGGACACCTTCCACTTCTCACCCCATCATCATCATCATCATCATCATCATCATCATCATCAACATAATTATCAGCATCATCAGCATCATCATCATAATCCCCCCCCCCCCCAATAAACAAACAAACAAACCCTGATGGAGGTTAGAGTAGGTAGGTATTCTAGTCCCCTACTCTCTGTGGTTATTGGGGAATAGTTCTAATGTGTGAGGTGTGGATCACTGTTAGATGGTACATTCTTAGCAGTTACTCCATATGAGTAGTGTGTGGTGTGTGCGATGATAATCATCACCAAAACTCACACACACACACGAACCCAAGCGGAATGCTAATGATAGTGACCGGCAGGCTGTGAACATCTGTGTGCGGGGAGACAATGACTTGGTCCTGGGAGAGGTGTGAGGGGCATCAAGTGTGAGTGTGAACAAACCATTAGGTTTCTCTCTTCTCATTTTGGTGTGTGCTTTTGTTTCCTTAGGATGACAGATAATAGCAGAGGCTGAGTTTGGAGATGCTTTTTAAAAACATATATACATATATATATATACATATATATATATATAAATTATATATATATAATTATTATTTTTATTATTTTTACTGTGCTGTCAGCAGACAGCACAGTAGAAGTGGTTTTGTTGTTGTTGTTGTTGTTATTGTTTTTATTATCTTCTGTCAGTAGACAGGGGTTTGGAGAGGTAGTTTTTGGTTGTTGTTGTTAAAGTTGTTATCTACTGTCAGTAGACAGGGTTTGGAGATGTAGTTTTTGGTTGTTGTTGTTAAAGTTGTTATCTACTGTCAGTAGACAGGGTTTGGAGATGTAGTTTTTGATTGTTGTTGTTGTTTTTATTATCGTCTTTCAGCAGACAGGAGTTTGGAGATATAGGTTTCAGTTGTTGTTGTTGTTGTTGTTGTTGTTTTTATTATCTTCTGTCAGTAGACAGATGTTTGGAGATGTTGATTTTGTTTGTTGTTGTTTTTATTATCTTCTGTCAGCAGACAGGAGTTTGGAGATATAGTTTTTGGTTGTTGTTCTTCTTCTTGTTTTTATTATCTTCTGTCAGCAGACAGCGATTTTGAGATGTCGTTTTTGTTTGCTGTTGTTTTTATTATCTTGTCAGCAGACAGGAGTTTGGAGATGTTGTTTTTGGTTGTTGTTGTTGTTGTTGTTGTGATTGTTGTTGTTGTTGTTGTTGTTTTTATTATCTTCTGTCAGCAGACAAAAGTTTGGAGATGTCATTTTTGGTTGTTGCTGTTGTTGTTTTTATTATCTTCTGTCAGCGGACAAAAGTTTGGAGATGTCGTTTTTGGTTGTTGTTGTTGTGGTTTTTATTATCTTCTGTCAGCGGACAAAAGTTTGGAGATGTCGTTTTTGGTTGTTGTTGTTGTGGTTTTTGTTTTTATTATCTTCTGTCAGCAGACAGGGGTGTTGGAGATCTTCTTACCTGGGTCGTGGAAGGGGATCAGGGCGAAGTTGTACAGCGGTCTCCTGGGTCTGCTCAGCGACGTCTCCAGGATCTTGGACGCTCCCTCGATCACCTGGACCAGGTCGTCGTACATGGAGCCGGTCACGTCGAACACGAACGCCAGGGTGGACGCTCCCTCCGGGATGTCCTCGGTCCCCGCGGCCGGCTTCTGTCCGCTGCAAGAGGCGACCAACAGCAGCAGCGGGAGCCACGGGGATCTGAATCCGGGGCCCATCATTTTCTTTTTTTTATTTTGAGCCCCGAAAAGGTCCGGCTCTCTCAAAACGGGTGTCTGCGGCGGGTGTCTTCTGCTGCTTCTTCTCTCAGGTTGATTCCGGAGATCGATGCAGAGACATCAGGCTGCCCTTCCCCCCCCCCCCCCAAAAAAAAAAGAACGGACTGGAGTCCAGTTGGAAAAGTCTCTCCAAGGTGAGTGCTCCCCGCGAGTTCCTGGTGCTGTTCTGGAGGCTCCGGAGGGTCTGGAGAGTCCGGAGGCTCCGAAGGGTCCGGAGGGTCTGGAGGGTCTGGAGGATCTGGAGGGTCTGGAGGGTCTGGAGGATCTGGAGGCTGCTCGGACCACTTCAAGGGGAAAGGAGCTCGGGCACAGCAGCTCGGGCTCTGATTGGACGAGACATTTTGGTGGGTCCCGAGGAGGGACCGTTTGGTCGTGTAGAAGCGGATTGAAGTCCCACGCGAAACGACAGAACACAAGTCGGTAAAGAAGTTCTATTGTGAGGGATATTCTCATAATAATAATTTGAATAATCCTTGATAATATCCTTACAATAAACTTTAGAATAATCCGTTAGAATATCCTCATAATATCGTTTTAGAATGTGTTCATAACAGTCATTTTCTTCTTATAATAATCCTCATAATGATACTTTTTAATGTCCTTATAACAATCCTTAGATAAGATAAGATAAGATAAGAAAAATGTACTTTATTAATCCCCAAAGGAAAATTCCAGTGTTGCAGCAGCAATGAAATACAAGACAAAACACACATAATGTACAAAAACACGCGTTGTTTTTTAATCAATTACTATATATACAACCACACAAACACGCACATATATATATACACATACACACACATATGCATATGTGTATATACATATACATATAAAATAACTACTGTACCTTATTAAAATAAATAGAATGAAATAGAATTTAACTTCGTGAAAGGTAAAGCTTAAAAGTTGAAGTTAAATGTGTAATGAAATGTGCCTTGTGCATTGCCATTAAGAGGAGGAGTTTCCTCCCCTGGCACAGAGGGGAGTCGCTGTCCTTGTTGCAGCGGAGCTGAAGAAGCCTCTGGCTGAAGACACTCTGCTGTCTGACCAGTAGGTTGTGTAGGGGGGGGGTGTGCAGTGTTGTCCATTATGCTGAGCAGCTTGTGCACCCTCCTTCTCTAGACAACCAGCTGTAGGGGCTCCAGAGCAGCCCCCAGCACAGAGACAGCCTTCCTTATCAGTTTGTTCAGTTTCTTGGAGGAGCTGGCTCTAATGCTGCTGCCCCGACGGATGACTGCAAAGAAAAATTGCATGAGCCACAACAGACTGGTAGAAGATGTGCAACATCTTGCTGCCCACATTGAAGGACCTGAGCTTCCTCAAGAAGTAGAGTCTGCTCTGTCCCTTCCTGTAGACAGCCTCAGTGTTAGAATGTCCTTATAATAATCCTCATAATGATACTTTAGAATGTCCTTATAATGTCTTTATAATGAGAGTTTATAGACTTTCCTTACGATAATCCTTATATTAATCCTTTCGCATATCATTATAATAATCTCAAATTATAATGCGCCTGACAATAATTCTTTAGAATATCATTATAATGGTTGGCATTGCTGATGCGGTGAAGTGTTTGACTGTGAGTTATGATGAAGGATATTTTGAGTGACATTATTAAACAGGAGTAAATGAACGAGAGGATTCAAAAAGAATGTGAGCGCAGCCCCACGGCACTGCGCACGATGAGCAACAGGCAGATTTGAGTCATTTCTTTTCGATACCACCATCTAGTGGTCGTAACACGACCTCACAAAACTTTGGGGCCGAGATCCTAAAATGTAATTTCCTGTTGACTTTTCGGGGATCCACGGCTCAGCCCCATCCTGGCCCCAGTCTAAACGTTCCGCAATGCAAAGGCCCTCAAGGCACCGTTCCCATAAGAAATGTTGCACTGGAGTGGATAGAAAGAAGAGAGTTGAGGAGGAGGTAAGCAATGTTCCTGTATTGAATTATAAATGAGTACACACTACGACCCTATTATTGGCTCTTATAAAGAATTCAAATGTGTAAAGCGTGAGGCATTCAGTATCCAACTTCACAGCTTTGGACCCTAAAGGGATTTTGAGTTTCCAAACAGGCCTACATGTAATGGTAGTTTGGGTTGGGTTTAACTGTAACCCTGTAAAATAAACATTCATGGTTGTGAGTAATACTGACTTAATAGTGGCTATATTTTCTAAAAGTTGTGTTTTATTTTAATTTTGTGAAATATCAATTTTCCGAATACTTTTTCAATTCTTAGCTACAGTTCACAAATATGTATGCCCTGAGAGCTCAACGCACTTTGTTTGTGTTTTCTGTCAATGCGGTTGTGTTTTCGTATTTTGCTTGTGTTTTGCTTGAATTTCGTCTATTTGCATGTGTTTTCTTAAGTTTCAGTGTGTTGAGCTCTCAGGGCCACCGTAAATATGATATCAACTTGCAAGTAAAAAAAAACAAAACAATTTTTCAATTATTCATTATGCTGTGATTCTGTGATTAAAAATGTAAAAACAGATCCAGACAGTCAATCGACGAGCAAAATGTAGAGGATAAAAAACAACATTATGCAAAACAATTGCCTTAACATCCACTGTTTCTTGCAGCTCAGGCCATGGCTTCTCCATTTGCAACATTTCGTGACCATCTTTAGAGTGCTTGTGTATCACACATATGTCTATAGCGCTTGCACTGAGAAACACAGTCGTTATCAACCTTTTCCCTCTCCTGGATTTTTCCAAAACACACTAGGAATTGACAGTTAATTTAATGTGGAACTGGGCGGCTGGACTGAAGAGACAAAGACAGTGATTAGAAGATGTGTATTTATTTAGTGCTGGTACAAGGTTTAAAGAACATGCACCAGGGTTCCGGAAAAGAGCGAAAGAGAGAGAGAAAGAGGGAGAGAAAAAAGAGAGAAAAAGAAGAGCGATAAAAAGAAGAGAGAAAGGAAGAAAGGGGGGGCTTTTCCGGAAGAGAGCGAAAAGGAGAGAGAGAGTGATGGAGAGAGGGGAGCGATGGGAGAGAGAGAGAGAGAGAGAGAGAGAGAGAGAGAGAGGAAGCCGAGAAAAAGAGAGAGGAAGGGGAGAGCGAGAAAAAGAGAGAGATCTCTCGGGGCCGGCTGGTATAGTCCGTGTGGTGACCTTCACCGGCAGATGTCACAAAAGGTGTAAAAGCTGAACATTGCTTGTGACACAAGGTTGACATTTCAACAAAGATACTGTGAGACTAAATAACATGACCCCATATGGTTACATGGAAAGTGAAAGAAATGGGCGTAAGCGTGATGACCCATCACCAAAAATTGCGTCATTTCACATCAGAATCTCACTCACAAACTCAAAATAACACAATATTATTTAGAATTAGAAAGCTCAGACAAACCCATGAGATTTGATTATTCATTTGCCCTTTCATGTTTAGTGGTTGCTCCAGGCGATGCATCAGTTGGTGTTTGCAGGTAAGAGCCTCGGTACTCAACTTTTTGAGTAACGAGAAGGGTTAAAATAATTTAATAATAAATAATAAATAAAGAAATATATATATATATATATATATTTATAAATAAATGGATAAAATAAGTTCACCACCACCAATAGTTCATTAGAAAGCTTTTCAAGCACTACTTTTGTTTTATTTTTTTTTATCGGTTTAAAGTAATTTATGGGGTTTTTCCACTAGAGGGGGCGAGTCCACCATCGATGTCCTTTGAACACTGGCTCGTGAACCAAATGTTGTCAGATCAGCATCACCTAGGCACAGGTCCTGGTAATAAATCCTGACACCTTGCTTGGTTATTTAAAAGCGTAAATGTCATTAAAGTGAAGAAATGGAATACATGAGGTGCAAAGTGGTGCTCTGGGATGTTGTTTATATTCCTATAAAAGGCTGTTGTGAGAGCGATCACAGTTTAAAAAACAGTATTTTCAAAAATAATTGATTTTGGCTGCGAGCAGAGAGAATGTGTGAATGTAAAGTCATGTGGAAACAACCAAATCAGAACCCAAGCCTCACCAGCTGAGATGCATTAAAATGACCTGGGAACAAATCTGCTGGTTTTACATAATTTGCATGCATCTTGGATAGGCGAGGATGGGATTTTGCATTGCAAGCAAACTGGTGGCAGTGGAGGGATTTTTTTTCAGCTGCACCTTGGTAGCAAGCACAGTGTGATTACACAACACATTCCTAAATGCACTTAATAAGTGCAAGTCGGAGATGTTGTGTTCCAACAAGCTCACACAGGACATCGGGTGTATGGCCTTCCACCCACACACATCCACACTTGCAGACCAGCATGTACACACACACACACACACACAAACACACGTAGATGCCCAAGCACATGCAGACACACCCCAACAAGCACTGACATTTGTGGCCTTATCTTTATCACTGACCTTCACTATTCGTTTTAAATGCTGTACCCTAGCGGCCCGATGCCTGACTCGTGTCTAGGCGGAGGACGATGGCGATGACGCTGATGTCATCATCATTGTCAGTCATGGTACGATAGAACATTGCCATGCTAATTGACTAATTGACACTGACTTTGTGCTCTGACATGTCATTATTTTTCCCAGAGACACTTTCATTCTCACTTGTGACCTAGATGAGGGTTTTTTGTACAGAAAGGGAAGAGGAAAAGCCACCGCGGAGGGAAAGTGTTGGATTAACAGTAAAAGAAGGAAAATGCGTTGTCACTAGGCCTTAATGAATCCAACTCTCCAGAATTGTGGTCAATGTGTATGTGTGTGTGTGTGTGTGTGTGTGTGTGTGTGTGTGTGTGTGTGTGTGTGTGTGTGTGTGTGTGTGTGAAGTCATGTGCGTGTCCATTCATCTCGTCTCTCCAATCAATGGCCAATGACCGCCCGTCTCCTGGGATCAGGGCTGACCGTAAAGCACACTGTTGATGAGTCTGGAAAACAACAGACCCAATCCACCCCCACAACACAACCCCACTCAACGCCCCCCCCCCTGCCCCCCTCAAACAAGCCGACCAGAAGGACCGCCCCGGGGCTTTGGCTCCCTGTTACCCAACAGGTCTAATCCAGGGGCTTATTGCCCGTCGTCCCAGCAAAGCTCCCCCTTTGTAGGAAGTGAAAGCCACCAGGCTAATGGAGTACACACACACACATGCACGCTCCCACTTGCACCCGCACGCACCCACACGCACTCACGTACGCACACACACGCACACACACATGCACGCACCCACACACACGCACCCCCCCATACTCACACGCACTCACGCAAGCACACCCACACACGACCCATGAGCAAACCCTTTGTGTCCCCACTGTATTCTCTGTTTCTCCCTCTCTTTTTTTGTCATCCCCCTCTTTTGTCTATCCCTCTCTCCCTCCCTCCCTCCCTCCCTCCCTCTCTTTCTCTCTCTCTCTCTCTCTCTCTCCCTCCCTCCCTCTCTTTCTCTCTCTCTCTCTCTCTCTCTCTCCCTCCCTCCCTCTCTTTCTCTCTCTCTCTCTCTCTTTGTCTCTCTCACCCGCTCACATAAACAACACATGCCTGCAGTCAGTATGTCTACTGGTAAACAACCGCTCACTTAAAATGCTTGTTCGCAAATAACCATTTTGCTCTTGGTCTCTCACACACTAAAACATGCAATAGATGAGTGATTTTAGCGCGGTGAGGACCGGATTGTAGGAAAGTTCCATAAACAGAGCCATCAGAGCCAGGGGGATGAGGATGAACTGATGGTTAAAAAAAGAGCATTTTGTTAAATGGCTTGGGTGTCTTCAACTACGGATGAACATAATGGCGCTTCAGTGTCGGAAGCATCTCCCGTCTGATAACTATGTTGGCTGCCGGCGGGAACAGAGAAAGGAGAAGCTCGTCTCTCTCTCTCTCCCTCCGCCAACCAGATCTGACCAGTTTCGATGGAAACCTGCCAGATTTGCTGAAAGACGAACACTCACTTGTTGTTCCGTGTTCCTCTTGTTTGCGCTCTTTCTGCCCCCGTATCTATTGAATTCCCTCGCTTTAGTCTCAATACTGATCTCTAGCTCTCGCTCTCTCTCTATCGCTCTCTTTCTCGCTCCCTCTCTTTTCCCCTGTCTCTCTCTCCCAACACTTGTTGTGTTCTGTTATTCAATCAGAACATTCTG
This sequence comes from Zeus faber, assembly GCF_960531495.2. Lineage (NCBI taxonomy): Eukaryota > Metazoa > Chordata > Actinopteri > Zeiformes > Zeidae > Zeus > Zeus faber. The sequence goes on along the minus strand of NC_137193.1, from coordinate 58,444,285 downwards.
TGGAAGTGATGGTTAACGCCAGTCGGATAAATACACATGGTGTGAAACGTTCAAAAGAAGGGACAGAAAGAGAGAGAGAGCGAGAGAGGGGGGGGGGGACCAGTGTAACCCTCAGTAACCTCTGTGCGTTGTTTCACTGTTAGATGATGTTCCCGTTTGTCCCCTATTCGCTGCCTTTATCCCTGGGACGCTGAAGCCCATTCAAAGGGAATATTTCCTTTATTTTCTCTACTTTCTTTTATGAATTAATAAACAAGGCGCATCAAAATACTGTGGTTGGTTGGGATCTTCTGTGGACAGCCAGTTTTCTTTTGTTTTCCCTTTGATGCCTGTGGCAGTTCCGCCTACTGCGTTTTCAGGGCCCTCTGAGACAGAGGCACAGGCAGAGATGCTGCAAACACACCAGTTAATTGTAGAGAGTGATAAGATGTAACAAGCAAGGAGCAGATGGACACGTCATGATTGAGGCTCCCCCTGTGTGTGTGGGGAGGTGGGTGATTTACCTGTTGGTTGTCGATTGTTCTGACGAGCAACAGGCGTACAGCCACCACTGATTCCGGGCCCAATTACCTAAGTGTGAACATTTTAAAGATGAGATGAGATGAGGTACGGTATGATAAGATACAACAAGACAAGACAAGACAAGAAAAGATAACACTTTGTTAATCCCCCAGGGACGGATCAGCTGTTACAGAACACAAATTAAATAGAAACATATTTACAAACATAGAAAAAAATTTAATTAAAAATATGTACAAAATATATTTTTTTTCATATTATAGAAAATATAATATAAAATATATAAATTAAGCGATGTGCAATTCAGCTTATTGTAGTGTATAATAACCACAAATGAAGCAGCATTAATGAATAAAAAGGGAATTTAAGTTCGGAAATGATGAGGGTAGATTTTGCTTCTTTTACTAAGGGATAATCGATAGAAAACAGCTATTTATAAAAAATATATATTTTTATAAATTAAAATATAACTATTTTAACATAAGTGTATCTTCTCAGGATGTATTTGAAGTCACTCTGTCAAAACAATGCTTTTAAGGAAAGTCAATTTGGCCAAAACAACCCCACAAATACCACCCACCCCGCTCCTCTAATCCCACCGGAGAAATGGATACACAGTAATTCCAAAAAGCGCTGCAGGGATGGTTCCGCAATTGAACTTATTAACAGAGCATATTTTTGTTTGTGCGAGGGGGAATTTGGGTCAGTGAAACGGATCCTGGTCCCCGCCAGAGCGCGACCGCTCACCGATCAATATACTGTCACTGTACACCACCCCTCTGCAAAATTGTCTGGATTTATACCAGGTGGAGTCGGGGGAGAGGAGAGAGAGATGAGGAGAAAAAGAGAAGAGGAGAGGAAAAGAGGGGAGGGGAGTGCCATACGTTCTTTCTGTACCAAATATTTAATGCTGCAAAACCATCATGGGACGCCTTTTTCAAAACATTTCTGATTCTGTCCATGATATAATTACTCTTCACTCTCTATCTTCCCCCGCCTCCTTTCTTCCTTCTTCTCTTTTCTTTCTTCAAATGATCAAAGCCTTCTCAGTTATTAGTGCGTTATCTCTGCAATCGGCCGCCCCTCTCTTTCTACCTGATCAATTTACAAAATCACACAATTTCTTCCTCAAGGCATCCTCCCACCCCCCCTGTCTACCACACAGGATCATTGTCATCCTCTTTATTTATTTGTGTGTGTGTGTGTGTGCGTGTTCAATTTATGTTGTTTACATCTTCTTTTATTATATAAATTTTCGATGCAACTGTATTTAATGTTTTTTTCTTCTCGCTATCTGCTTCTATCGACAAAACTATTATGTGATTTAATCATTTGATGATATGGCTAGTGGTTATTCTATTTAAGTGTGAGATTTCATGCGTAAATGTATTGCTGATGATATTGATCAAATAAGAAACATTACAGGGTGCACGATGGATATCTGTGTCTATAATATTTCCTCCATGTATACATCCCCGATCCACTGATGTGCCTCTTTGCGAGCCTGCTCGGACACCGTCCGATGATGACATCTGAGATGATCAACAGACGTCATACATTTATGGAGGAGGGGGAGGGGGAGCAGCGAGAGAGTAACTTAGTGGAACTCCAGAGACCCAGGGATGGCTGATGAAGGGATGCGGTGTAAATCATGGAGAGGGCGTGATTATGGAGACCGCGGGGGTGGGGTGTTGGAGGACGTGCATACCAGAGATAAGGGTGTTATGCAATAAAACCAGATAAATACATATCCGTGCCTGTCTCACTCTGTCAGTGTTCTCTTCATTCACACTAAATGTATAATCACACGAATACATTGCGAGTATGCACGCACGCACGCACACACACACACACACACACACACACACACACACACACACACACACACACACCCACGCACACACCTGGCCTGAATGGTGTACGTGCCATTAAAGCAACACAACTCTCAGGATGTTTGTGATAGTGTCATGACAGAAGAGACACGGTTTCCCATACAGCTCCGTCTCTCCGTCTCATTTTCTCACAAGATCCTCAGTAGCTTATCTCACAAGTCGCAGACACCCCACCTGTGCATAATTCACACCAGCTGGGGGGGAAATCTGGAACCCAGAGGCTGTACAAACATGTACCAGTAGCTTAGTTTTAGTTATTTCTTAAGGGTTTTCCACATTCCACTCCACTCCCCTGGTTTTCCTACAGCGTTGACAGATAGAGTGCATTACCTCTGTCGACCTGCTGGGAAATACACATCGGCCTGACAGTGTCAACAAATGTGCCAAGGTTTTGTGCCATTGTTGTGTCTTCGGGATCTGCTTTGAGATCCCAAGAGAGACACTGAAGGCAACCAAATTGTGTGGATAGAACATATTTGTGTGTGGGTGTGTGCGTGCGTGCGTGCGTGCGTGCGTGCGTGTGTGCGTGCGTGCGTGTGTGTGTGCTCGTGTGTGCGCGAGACCAGAGGGCAAATTCTTGCTTCATCTTCAAGGAAGTTCACCCACGGAGCCATGTCTCTGGTCTCTTACATAAGACGATGGAGGGGGAAGCTGATGCGGCATATTTAAAAAAAAAAATTGGGGGAATTTGCCACTGTAAACTCATAACTGACGGACATTTCCAAACCATATGTAGCCTAAAGCGTGTGAATCAATGATATATTTTTCCCTGTTCTGTTTGGTTTAGTTTATCTGAAAAAACTACACTGCACATTTGTGTTGGTTTCTTCTTGTTCAATCAATTATTATCAATTTATTTGTTGACAGTTATTTCCCAGTAGCAACTGCCCTGCCTTTTTTCCACAAATTATCAAATATAGCCATCAGTCCAGCAACTACATAAGGATGTTTTTTCCTTTTACCAGTCCCCATAAGGAGATTTATTTATGTATTTATTTATTGGCAATTTTGCCTTTATAACAGAATGCATTGAAGAGAGACAGGAGGTATTATGAGAAATATTAGGAGAAACCCTCAGCAGCTACTAAGATCCATTACAATCCACAGACGACCTCACTATAAGGGGAAACAATGATGGAGCGGAGATTCACGTGTTAATCCCATCATGTCACTTAGTTCAGTCAGAAGTGTGTTATGCAGGAGAAATGAGGCTGCAACGTGAGGACTTTTCCCAGTGGCTCCAGTGAATAGAACTAGAAGAAAAGCCCCCTAAAAAAAACCTGCTTCCGTGTCGGAGGAAGCGAGCAGTGGCCGTGAGTGATTGAGTTGATAGGCAGCTTTAAATCTTTAAAAACTGCAGTGGGGCTCATCTCTGGCTCTTCTCTCTCTCTCTGAAAAGACTGTGGAAAGGTTGTGCTTGGGACACCAGTGGGCGTGTGGTGTGTCCATGGTTGGTTGTCCATTCCTTAGAGCCTCATTTCATGCGATACAGGCTTTGGAAAATAGCTCTTCATCAACTGCAAATTCAACTGCCTGAAACCAAAGAAAAGCACTCTTTGCACATTTCGATTTTGTGTTTTTGTTTCCGAAAAATAAGAGAGTAAGAGAGAAAGTAATAAGAATAAGAGAGTAAGCCTTCATGGCCTATCATGGCCTGACAGGACAGTCCATCCCTAAATCATAAATTCGAAAACCCATCCGAGATAGATAGGTAGCTAGATAGATAGATAGATAGATTGAAATGCAGAACTATATATATATGTATATGAAATATAAGAAATATTTTTACTTCATCTATAAATTGTGTTGCAGGAATCGTGCTTTACAAAGGAATTAACACATTCTAGGAAAGTGGATTTAACATTTTTAATTTGAAATTCATAGTCCAGTCCAAGTGTGAACTCAATGGCAGCTGGATATGTGTACAGGTGTCAGGTTTCAGATTATCCTCACCATGGTAACACAGTGACAGATTTATACGAGGCAACACACGTGGTGACAAGGTCGCTGCGGGCAGCCTTAATCAAACTCTGTGTGTGTGTGTGTGTGTGTGTGTGTGTGTGTGTGTGTGTGTGTGTGTGTGTGTGTATGTGTGTGTGTGTATGTGTGTGTGTGTGTGTGTGTGTGTGTGTGTGTGTGTGTGTGTGTGTGTGTGTGTGAAACCAAAATTGTACGCACTACAGACCTACTGGCCATATTGCCATATTTGCGGCGTATAAAAAGATATGATCTATTTCGCCAAGTACATCAAAAAATATACATATATATGTATATATGTATATAGTTATTCATTTAAATCATCTATCCATCTATCTATCTATCTATCTATCTATCTATCTATCTATCTATCTATCTATCTATCTATCTATCTATCTATCTATCTGTCTATATGTCTGTCTAAAGTATCTATTTATCATTCTGTCTATCAATCTGATTAATGTGATTATCATAGGACCTCCGACGTCAGTGCTGGTCAGTAACAAACATCAATTCATCATACTTAACTAAATAGTTCATGAATATATCAAATATTATTAATATTATTCTGTGTACAGAAATTAATGTTTGTATTGGATTTAAAAAAAAACACATAAAAAAACTGTTTTTTCCCTTGCACACTGAGCGGTTTGTTGAAAACTGTATTTCACCAGTTAAATCAATGGAAAAATAAATGTAATTGGTGTTCACCTCAACGACTTTCCTCGCAATCGGTTGAGGAATTCTGTTGAATATGAAAACAACCTTGTGACACCTTTTGGGGAAGTCAAAGGAAAGGCAGGATACTACTAGGAAGCTGTTATTTCAAGTCAAAACAAAGAACAGGGGTCAAAACATCAACATGAACTTCACTGCTGGAATGCATCGCTGAAAAATGCATGAAAAACACATCCATGGAAATGTTCAGGCCAAGTTCTACAGAACCCTCTCTGCATGAAGCCAAAACCATATATTTTTTACATAATGATTAAGAGAGAGTATTATTATTATTATTATTATTATTATCATTTGGGGTCCGGCCCGCAGCCCGTTATTGTTATTGTTAGAGAAAAGATTCTCTGAATCTTGAAGCCTAAAACTGTGTGGAACATCAACTTCTGCACAACAACACACGAACACGGTTGACATCTTATTTGAAGGTTGAAGTTTAATCTAAATCAATCCAAATACGGAGGTGTCGTTTAAACCGCTATGTCACAAGGATCCCGTGGTTTAAATTTTATTCAAATCGATACACCTCTTACTGAAAATTTGAGTGCACCCATCAGCCCATCAGCCTATCAGTTGCGGCCTGGCCCTTTAAAAGGGCCCTGCGCCTGCTTTTCTGCTTCCCAAGGATCTTCAGCAACCCTGAGAAGACAGCAGGGCAGGAAAAGCTTGAAGGCTTCACCTATTATAATAGATCATGAGTTTCATCCTTATTGGCGTCAGGCGAAGCCAATTGTGTCTACTTCCTGCTGTCAAGAGACAAGACAAATAGCTCTGCCAGTACAACCGGTACAACCGACCAACAGCATAATAGGTATAATAACTTCCAAACCATGTGCTACCAACCACGTGCTGGAACCGTCCGTCTTCCTTTGTATAACCGGATGAGCAGGTACGTGATGTATCGGGACCGGCGTTTAAAACAATAATGCTCTGGGACTGTCCTTCCTCATTTACATATACGGATTACTCTTACTTATCTGCATCATGTAGTCCTAGACGAGGGACGCTGTGTGGAGCACCAAGGAGGACAGAGATCCTCCAGATACATCCAGTAGATAAAATCTGACAAAGGGGCATGGGGACGCCCATGACACTGCCATGCAAATGTCCATCCATTGTCCCCAAACAGGGCCAGTGGACCAAAAAGTGGACGTCCCCACTTCAGGAGTCGAGTGAGCCCTAACGCTAGGTGGCAAAACTTGCCCCGTTTGTGTATCCCCTTTGTGTAATTCCATCATATAACCAATGAGAAAGCTGCTGTTTTGTCAGAGAATTTCCCATTGTAACCCCGTTACAATGGGAAGCCCGGGAGACAAAACAGCTGAGTTGTGCTCCTTAAACTGGTAGTCCAGTTTTGGCGGCTTCATTTCTAGTTCGTTTTATAAAGTTTTGGATAGTTAGGGGGGAGAACTGAGTCCAATGGCCCATTGCGTGGTTGGCTTACTGTACTTTTGTAGGGTCTACTGTGGGGTTTTATTTGTATTTATTTTATTAGTAGTAATACAGTTCACATGAACCTTGGGTGGTGTCTTGGGGTACGAAATGTATATATTATACTAAATACCTGGCTGATAAAATCACAATGAAACAAGTGAATGCATAAACGCGAGATAGGCGTAGTGTGTGTGTCAGTAAATGCGAGATAAGAGCGGTATGTGTTTTGTACATAATATATATCAGACTAGCACCGTAGGACCCCACCCTTCTTAAGGAGACAGCATCTATCTATCCGACAGCAACTAAGCTAGAGTCTTGCATCTCCGGGGCCTGTGCATCCGGTTCAATTAATCTGCCTGCCCCCAGTCCTTGTTCATCTTCTCCACAGAACTCCCAACAACAACATGGAGTGAAAGGTGGAGAACACTTCTCACTTGTTGCCCACCGCTCCAAAAGCCAACCAGGACTGGTGTTCCAGTTCCTAATGGTTCCCTCCAACGTGTTGGATACGACAGAGTTTGTTCTCCCCATGGTGGAATGTCCTCACCCCCAGGCCGACGGTAATCCAGTCCTACAAGTCTACCGGCCGTGGAAGGTACAAGAAATGGCCCAGGTGATCGGAGATTTTCCCCCGGTTGCCAGAAATGGAGAAGGATTCACCATCGCCATCCGACAATTGGTACAATAACACCGTCCCGCCACCTGTATAGGGTGCCCGTTTCAGTCCTAACAAACTCAACAGGGACGGGGAAAAGAGAAAGACACCTGGAACGAGGACGCCATCAGCAATGATGGTGTCCTGACTGGGAGAAAACAACCGCCCGCCCCCACAATAGAAGCTCCTTCTCCAGATGCCTCAGAAGATCTCAACCTAGATGACACATTCTTCCTCCCTGTTCTCTCCCAGCTGCTGTCCTCAGCCGACAAACGTCTCTCCAATTGTTGCCCCGTTTACCTGTGTGGTCGAGAACTGATGTGTTTATTAGGCATTTTCATTGAGTGTACAGAAAATGGTCTTAAAATCTTGCGTGTTCAAAAGATGCAGAATATTCCATGCTCCAGTTAGCTAAGAACGCCAGGTTATCACAATGCATGGGATTTTCAGCAAAGCGGTCCACATTTTATCAGTAATAAATTAGTAGGAAAAGCTGAGGAATTGTGGAAGCACAGCAGAGATTTTATGTGACCCCTCAGAAATGTATTGTACCGCCAGGATTAGTGATGAAGGACAGGATAAATCATTTTAGAAGGAATGGTTTAAGGAAAGTCATGCATGTCAACTGTTATCAGGAAAGGGAATTCTCTGCTCGCAACAATATTGTGCCTTAACAGTCCCATCGACCCTGACACAGGATGCCTGCTATGATGTTTATGATTCATTTCCACATGTGTCGTTGGCAAAATTTCCAAATGTATCATAGCAATTTATTGGCAGATGCGTCCTGATGGGAGTCAATTTAGCCCAAAAAGGAATGTTTGGTGTTTTCCTTATCGATCCACCTTTACAGGTCTGGGATCAATCCACCTCCTCTCACGTTTGTTACAACAAAAGAAAATGCAACAGAGATTTTTGCTAACTTAATGCTGAGGAATGCTTCACGTTAAAGAGGGTGCCAGAAACTCTCTGGGCCACAACTAAATATAATGTTGGACTAATGAAGGGCACAACTCCCCTCATGGTCACATCAAAATCCTCCTGTTGACCGTAAAAACCCAAATTAAAAACATTGGTTGTGAACAGATTGCTTAAATTTTTCAAGGGAAACGTAACACATGGACCCGCATGCCACAAGGCTATGCCGAGTCTCCAGCAGTGTTCTGTGCTGCATTAGGAGAAAATTTGGCTGATTTTGAATATTTGAATAGCAGGATATTAATCCAATATGTGGATGATTTATTGATCGGCTCACCAGACGAGGAGTCATGTGTTGCAGATACGCAGGCCCTCCTAAAACACTTCGCTCGATATGGTCAGCGGTCAAAGTTTCTAAAACTAAACTCCAGCTGACACAGAGGAATGTTATTTAGGTCGTGACATTTCATCACAGGGTTGCACCCTTGGCAACTCCAGAGTTTCCGCCATTTTGATCGGCTTCGATCGATTTTCGATTTTGAATCAGAATCGTGACACCCCGAAGGGGGCACCGTGAACTGTAGCTCGTAACACCGTCTAGCCATAGTGGTAGTGGGCACCATAGACGGCAATTGGAGTAGTATAGCGAGAGGGAGGACCCCTCCAAGTGTGGAGTGTTCCCCATAAACTCCTCGTAGCCTCCCACTGCCTTCACCCTCACAATCCTACATCACCTCACCAGGATGAACCCCAGCTTCTGTATTGAGCGATAATCCCTTTTTCCGGTAAATATAAAGGTCTGTCATGGTGGAACAGGCCTGTCCTTCACAGTGTGTGCCATAACAAAGCAAGGATCATCGTCACAAATCATATTTTTATTATATTCTGGTGAATGAAAACATTAATTGAACACACTGTACAGACCACTATCTAGTTATAGTTATGTTTGGGTGGTTGTTGGTGTGTTTACAAGAGCTAGAGCTACAGCATGAAGCTACGATTAAATTGATTAATCAAATGATTTTGTTTGAGGGCTTTAAACTTATTTGAGAACATAAAATACAAATCATAAAGGGACATTTATCAGTCAGACATGTTTGCAAAGGTTTAAATACAGGCACTCTAACATAAGCCTCGTCATCAGATATTGATGAATAAGGTGAAATGATCAGTCAGGTGAAGTCATCAGTAAACGCGCATGTGTGTGTGTGTGTGTGTGTGTGTGTGTGTGTGTGTGTGTGTGTGTGTGTGTGTGTGTGTGTGCGCGTGCGTACGTACGTGTGCGTTTGCTTATGTGTGTGTGTGTGTAGATAGTAAAATGTAATTATTAACCTAATCAGCTCTCTGCTATCGCTGTCCCCTATTTCTTCACACTCCATTATGTAAGCGTCAAATGATCTGGTCTCACAGAGAAAAATGTAAATGCACGCCTTTGCATTTATTTATTTTTTCATGTCAGACTATTACAGTTTTTGTTGGGCTATTTGTATATATTTGACAATTGTACTATATTTTTTATTTTATTTTTACTTCACTTTTTGTTTTATTAACATTTTTATTCTCCATTTTTTCAGCCTGTTAAGCTGTTTTTTCTTTATTTTTCTCCAATGGTTGGCAGTGTAATGCACCAAACCACACCAGAACAAATTCCTAGTATATGTAAATGTACCTGGCAGAATAAATTGATTCTGATTCTGAGTTACATTTTCATCGTGATACATTTTAAAAGTATGTTTTTTGTACTGCCAGTAACCTCGCTGGCCCCGTTAATGCATACTCAATGGCACTATACTGCATTATGATTCATGGTTTCAAATCAATTCTTACCTTTGAGGTATTGATCAGTGTCATATAGTATAATAATAATAATAATAATAATAATAATAATAATAATAATAATAATAATAATAGCTTTTTATATATAGCATCTTTAAAAACAAGGTTTACAAAGTGCTTTGACAGAGAAATAAAAGCAGAGTGTTCAAATATTGAAATTAAAAGGCAAAGGAGCATTAATAAACACAAATTAAACTCATTCATTAAGTAAGAGCAGATAAAAAGAAGTAGATTCAGAATGATAATAAGAAATATAAAAAAACAACTAGGTAAAAAATAAAATAGATAAAGAAAGGGTGCAACATTACATAAAAGCAGATCTATAAAAATGGGTTTTGAGGAGTGAAGAGAAGGTAAAAAAAAAAGCCACTGACTCTGCTAACCTCTAATTGTGTATGCCTCCTCCATCCAAGGAGCTCAATTCCCAAGGTGGAATTGTCCTCTAATCTAACCTGAATCTAAGGAGATAGTGACACACAGGTAGCAGTTGGAAGGAACATGGAGTTGTGCAAGCTGCGATCTGACTACGTTGGAGGCACTTTGCTATAACTCGGTCCAGACCTGGATAATCAGGGCTTCAAAGGAATGTAAGACCGTCTCAGGCACACTGGTTAAAATTTAAACCAGCGTATCTTTGACAGCCAAGAGTGCGTGCGTGTGTGTATGTGTGCGTGTGTGTGCGTTTATGTGTGTGTGTGTGTGTGTGTGCATGCGTCCGTGCATGCATGCGTGTGTGTGTGTGCGTGTGTGTGTGTGTGTGTGCATGCGTGCGTGTGTGTGTGTGTGTGCGCGTGTGTGTGTGTGTGTGTGTGTGTCCATGGGTTTTAGAGCAATCTGGCACTTGACCTACAATGAAACCAGAGTGATGTTTCACATCCACCTGTTTGAGGCATAACCCTCAACGATCACACAGAGAGTTCCTATTGCAACATCAACCCCAGTTGTTTGTCCTCTGGGGGAAATGATTCACTTTAAAGAGCCGAAATTCACAGTTATTGGAATCGGAATGGAGTTATGTGACGGACAAATTGAGGGGCCCCACGACCCCTGGTTAGAAGCTAAACGTGGCTATATTGAAAAAGTTGACCTTTGTTGGGGGAAATCTCCATTTAAATGGCCTCATACAGGGAGCGAGTACGTCAGGTCGCTCTTTCCCCCACAGACCAATTTCTCTCAGGTGGGGAGGGAGTACGGTGCCAGCGAGTTCATTATGGAAAGAACGGTGCGATCCACTGGCTGTTGGTACACAACTAATTATGTCTCTACGGCCCAAAAGCTGGAGACAAAGTGATCTAAGAAGCGGTAAAGCTCATTTGGAAAAGCTGCGGAGTGAAAGGCTGCAAAACGATGTGCGGGCGGCAAATGACGATTATTTTATCAGAGAGGGACATGTCGGAGATGGATTGTAAAGAATTCAGCGCAGGGTCACCACAGCTTAGCTATGAGAGGAAGAAATGGGACATGGACAAAAAGAGGCTGGAGACAGAGAAGGACGGAGAAAGAGAGATAAGAGGGGGAAGTGAGCAGTTCCATTTAAGAATGAACCCGTTGCTGTGTTTGCGCTCATTTCTATGTTGGAAAAAGCCTGGCACCTGAGGACACCATGGCGAGAGCTGTGGGGGATCATGTGCTTCACTATTTACATAACAACCAATCATTTACACGGACACACACTGAAACACACACGCACGCAGGCACGCACGCAGGCACGCACGCACGCACGCGCACACACACACACACATGCACAGACACGGTTTAATTGAATAACAGTGAATTGACTGTGAATCCTGTTAACTACATGGGTGTCATTTATGAGTACAGTTATTAATATTTTGTTTTAACATTTGAGTGAAGAGTGTGGCTATAGTAAAAACTCACCCAGGAACACTTTAGGACGGGCCTATTTTCTTGCAAATAAACACATCTGAATCAGTCATAAATTGGAAGTGTGAACTTGCATTGATATAATTGCATCATACCATCTGTCTCGATACCGATGGCATTTGTGAGGTTCATTGAGAAATGAAAATGGCCGAAAAGTTGACATAGAAGTACAGGGGCCCTAAATTTACACAGGGATTGACAACAACGCTGTTGAATGAGCTGGTATAAGATTATATTTTATATTTAGAGATGAGAAATGGATGGAACAAAGGGAAATAGAAAACCATAATATGTCATCATAAATGCGCTATAACCAATGTTAAATAAGTTCTGTAATTATTTTCATTCGTGTCAGTGGGATTGGTCACAGGCCCGTGCCGTTTGGTGGTGGGGATTAGGGACTGTGGTGTGGGCATGGTGTGGTAAATGCAGCCACACCGGTCTTGGGTGTAGGTAATTGGGCCCAGGAGGGTGACTGTAAGCCTGGTGCTTGTCAGAGCAATTAACAAGCAACAGGTAAATCACCCATCCCCCCACACACATAGGGGGAGCCTCGGTCATGACATGTGTCCATCTGCTCCCGACTTGTTACATCTTACCACTTGCCACTCGGCTGGCATGTGGCAGGCAAACTGCCACAGGAACCTGTGGGGTTGTCGCTGGGCCTGTCTGGGCAGTGCCGGTGGTGGTGCTTAAGGATTTCACCCTGTGGAGGTGACGTGGGCCTGATTTGACGGAACATCGATGAGAGAAGGTACCAACTCGATGAATTCGGTAGAATAATTATGCTGGCACTTGTTGTGGTGGTTCTCAAGGCTTGGTAGCCAACATACAGTACTGTAGACATTTGAAGCTGGTTTGTTTTTATTTCATACGAAAATGGAATGTACTTTTATCTTTCAAATGGTTTTTAGTGGATTGTCCCGAGATATACTGTACATGACATACTGAGTATGTGTACATTTCATGCAAACATAAATTTCACCTCCTTAAAGATTTGCTGAAGACCCTGAGATACGTGAAGTTGTCACACAAATTTGTACTGTTCACATACTTAAATATTTAGTAGTTACTTTTTCATTTCAGGCTCAAATTAAACATGTTGGTCACTCCTAAATAGGCATTATGCAGAGGAAATTCATTAGGTTTTTGTGTTGTCTTTTCCTTTTTTTTTTTTTTTTCCCTTGTTTTCATTATAAACAATATTAACAATTATCTGATTTATGAATTATGTATTTAGATGAACCCTTTAACTTCCAAATTTCCAAAATGAGCCAATAATGGAATAATGCTTGTCCTACTTAGTGCAGTTACTTAAGACTTACTTGCTGATTGATGTATTGAGCAAGCCATGTAGCCTGTGTTGCACAAGACCCAGTATGGGGGGTCAGGGAGCACAACCCCACAACACATAAGCAAGGGGTCGGCTTGTGCGTGTACCCGGAGAAAAAGTCCTGCAGGTACGCCCGAATCCAGTGACATAGATAAAATATACTATCCAAAACAAAAGGGTAGGGGGTGTGCAGAGTGCTCACTAAAATGTGTATTATTTTCATGTGTGTGCATGTGTCTCCGAATGACCCACTTACCCTCAGTGGAACACGGTTGGTTCGGGGCTTAGGGAACCAGCGGCGGTGGCACTATCGGCGTACCAATCCATAAGTGGACCTTTGTGCTCCTCCAACGGACAGGGAGGCACGGCTCTCGTGACTTGGCCCCAGCACGCGGGGATGCGAGGACATCCTGGCACAGTTTGTCTGGAAAGAGAGCGACACACTATGTGCCAGTGCCACGAGCCTAGTTAACAATGTCCATCCATACGCAGGCTACGCGCTACAGCGTGTGTTTCAGGGGGTACATCATCAACACATATCATTTGAATTTACAGGTGCGTGTGTTCTTGAACTAAATGCTTCAAAATAAAACCGTTGGTTGTAGTCTGCTACTCAATGAGCCTTAGGCCAAATATATCCAACTGAGGCACTTTTTAAATTGATGATATAGGCGTAGCACTGCCAGCTGGTATAAATAAGATCAGTTTTGGCAATCATACAAGCATAATCTACTTCCCAAACAAATTTGCATTGTTCTTTTCTGCTCTGTGTCTTCATTGACACAAAACATTACCGTCCTCAAACAAACAAGCAAACAAACCCAAAATCGCGTCTCCTGCTCATGGGAGCAACTGAGCTACAGTATCAGCGCTTCTATCAGTTCCTGTTTCTTGGTCCCGGTAAGTTTGTGTGTATGTAGTTAGCTTCAACCAAGGTCCAAGGTCATCCTGTGGTGTGTGAGTGGAAGAATGAGAAGTGGTATGGAAACATGCATGTGTGTGTGTGTGTGTGTGCATGTGTGCATGTGCATATGCATGTGAGTATGTGTATGTGTATGTGTGTGTGTGTGTGTGTGTGTGTGTGTGTGTGTGTGTGTGTGTGTGTGTGTGTGTGTGTGTGTGTGTGTGTGTGTGTGTGTGTTTTTCTGCACCTGTATAGGATATGTGATTACAGCAGATTTGCGCAAATCAGGGAATTCCCAATGATACCATATCTAAGTCAGATTGGCCAAAGGGAGGTTTTTGGACCCATTTTATCTCTGCGTTCACACACTGAGGTCCGCTGGTCAGCATCGTATCAGTGCAGTCCCTCTCCGTCCTTGACTGAAGCCTCGCTCTCTTGCATTTGTATTTAGACCCAGATGCAGCTTTGAATCTCTAGCTGATAAATTTGGTTTGTTTATTCAAAACACACATACGCTCGCGCACACACACACACACACACACACACACACACACACACACACACACACACACACACACACACACACACACACACACAAAGACAACATGCATGGTAGGGGTGAATATGAATATGTGGCTGCGTTGGAATATGTACGTTAGAAATGTGTAAAAATGGCCAGAAATGCATAAAAGTATTTGGACAGGAATGTGTGTGCTACTTGATTTGAGTTTCTGCCACGAGGTACAGTAAAGTAAACTGTATTCATGGTTGACCCAATTATGGGAAACAGCTCCCCAACGGCCCTGGCAGGGAAACAAAACATTAAAGAATAATTAAAAGCTTCAGCTCACTGAGGTTCCTCTTGCATTCATTAGCCAACGTTTTTTATTTTATTTTACAAGCATTAACAGCTGAAATAAAAACACAGCATTCAAGGCAAAAAAAAATATTGCGTGAAGAAAGTTATTTCATACCATTTGGATGTTGATGTTATGCTTTGTCTGAGAGTAAGATCATTTTAGGTGTTAGGTTGATGTGGAAAGAAGTGTAGCAAGTGGTGATCTGAAAATGTCTCCTTTGATTTGATTTGATGTGGATAAGGACTGTATGACGTTTGTGAGATGAGGTGCTGACCTCCACAGGTCGCAGTTGGAAACAGTGTTTCTGTATAAAAGCATGGTATCTAAAATGTGGCAGACTTTTTATTTATTTATATATATATAGCTGCAGGCAGCAATACACAGGCTCTAGTTTAATCCTGTTAGGTACGTACATTTGTACATTTTTCCTAATTTCCATTAAAACACACCATCATTTTGTATTGACTACTTGACCAACTACCTATCAGATCTGGGGTGGCCACAGGGCTGGCCAATGAGATTTAAGGTGTGGCCACCCCAGGCCACCCCCTAAAATCGCAACTGTTAAAAACAGCAACGAGTTCAGCCCTCAGAAATATAGACAGATAAATTTCAGACCAATCATATACTTATTTTAAATGTTTTATATTTTTTTATTTTCATCTATACAACATTGATGACTCTAAATGTTCATAAACTATAGATGTCAGATCATTTCTCATAATTTATGAACACCTACAAGGAAGATAATATCATTTTTAAACAGTACATTGATGTAGAAATCACCCGCTTTAGCTGTTCGCGCTCCCGCAAGGTGTATGCGATTCTCACGGTTCATGCAGAATTCGGCGTAACACCTGCCGCGAGCGAGGGTCGCTCCCAGTCCGCCGTGTCCACTGCGAGGTCGGGCGGAGGGACTTTGTCTTCATTTTTGTAAGTAGATTTAATGTAATAATGACATTGTTTTACACTTTAAATAAAGCATCTTGTTTTTGTCGGTTTTAAACATGTTTTTGAGTACTCTATGCCAGTGCTTCATTGGCTCAGGTGTACGACTAATCACCGTGGACTTAGGTCACTTAATGTTCCTTATGTGTCGTTCAGTTTCTGGCCTGGGGTAGGAGCAAAAAAATCTCCCTTACGAACGCCGTTTTAACAACTACGATTGTTCCTGGATCATGCAGTGTGGACATTGAAAAGTGACAGTTCCTCCAAAGGTTCTCACCGCAGAGCTTCCTGCAGTGCAACCGATTATAGTTTTCTGGGTTTTATGGAATGCAGCACAAGTTACAGTTTTCCGAGTTTCCATTAAACGCAGCATTGGCTCACGTCGTTTGTCCAGCAACTGCTATGCAGTCCACAGGGCACAAGTCACTGGATACAAATGACTTCCGGGAGACAAAGCTTGGACTTAGATAACTTTGGATGATGACGTGCCAAAGTGCCTCGCCCCTCAAAATAATCAATCGTGCCAACATTCTTCAACTTCCAGTAAAAATCCCTGCTCCAAATGTACAGTGAACAACAAGATGTCTGAAATGTCCCGGTTCCAACGAGGCCTGAACCATGTCCGTGCGTATTGCGGTTGCTGTGTTTCAGATACTTTTAGTCCGAAAAACACCACGAAGATTAATAATAATAAAAATCTGAAAAAAAAAAAATTTTTTAGTGAAAAAAAACAAGGCAATTTCCTTAAGAATCTTGGCCCCTTTAACACACTTTGGTTAAAGAACCAAAAATAAAACAACAACAACCTCAACTATGTTGTTATATATTCTCAGCTTGAGATTCCTGACCAACGGGCGTGTACATGAGGTTCATTTAGACAAGAGTTTAGACAAGTGACAAGCCTCCTCCCTGCCTCCCGCAACCAGCCCCACCTGCCTCTATCCGCCTCCATCCGCCTCCAGACCCCACACTGCTCCGCCCACACCCACACAGCAGCCCTGGTCACGTGCCATCGCCGGATCTCCATGCCTAAAATATTCATAGTGTCCTTGTCAGAACACATTTGTGCAGCTTCGCCAATCTCTGATCAGCCTCACCCATCTAAGCGGAGTGAGAGAAAAAGAGGGGACTAAAAAAAATCCCCGGATTACTCAGCGAGATGAAGGATGTTGGTGTTGCAGGCCCTTTGTGTGCGAATTAGACTTTACCGACACACATCAAGCATACATTCCGCCTGATACAGGTCAGAGACTTTAGGGTCAAGTATGAACTTTAATTAGTTAGTATTGGAATGCATCTTATCAAATCTCCATGAAACCATCAACTTGGCATGAGACCCTTCGGTTTTAAATATTTATAACTGTTGCCCCCAACCTTCCAAAACGTAGTTTCCTCAACCTCTACTGCTACGTCTCCATCTTTTAGAAAGGAGCAGTAGGAAAGGAGCAGTGGTTTGCCAAACTCCTTTAGTGTCATGAAATGCAACGTTTGACCATCAACGGACATAAAAAAATAATCTCTTCCTGGTAGGATGCACTGATGTATCCTGGATCTGCTCGTGTCCCGGATCTGCTCGTGTCCCCACAGGAGTTGGCAAAAGAAGGCTGCATCTTATCAACCTTTTTGGGGAAAATTGACGTAATATAACAATATTCCCAACATAAGTACATTTCAGTCCCTCCGTCTGGCAATGAAAATTCCAATAGAAATTGGAAAGAAGGCTGACAGAAATTATTTGTGAAACACGTGTGTTAATTGTATTTGGGGATTTTGCCAAGAGGCCTAGCATAGATGTCTTATGTACCAGTTAACAGCAAGTTCATTATAAAGCACCACGGTGGTTCATAAATCTTTTTCTCCGTCAACCGACTTCTATAAACAGGCAATTTGGAAGGCTTTCAAACACCCAACTGCGTGACTCCCGCACTGTATTTATCTATCAACTTGTCATGTTCAGTTTACTTTGCTTTGAGGGGATGGGAAGGCTGCATCCCATTGGCCTTTTTTGCCGGACAATTGCGATTGGCAGATGCCGAAGCGGCTTGTCTGTATCTATTCAACACCACTCATTTCCTAACACTCGCTTAGTTGAGGGAGTAGTGGTTGTTGCACTCGCCAAACTGTAACTTGCTATTAAGCAGTAGCAGTAGCTTTTGACGGGTTTAGGACAAAGCCTGAGTGGCTCTGTCGTGGATGGTGAAGTGTAGAGATGTAGGGGAAGGAGTTGCATGTGACAGAATGTTGATCATAAAGCACGATGGTGTTGCATAAATCTATTTTCTCTTTGAAGCAACCTCTGCAATTTTGCACTTTGGTAGGCTTTTAAATACCAAACTGCCTGACTCCCACAACGTATTTGTCTATTAACTTGTCATATTCTGTTGACTTTGCCCAGAGGGGGATGATTCTAGCAATTCACCGCTGGATCCCAATTCATGAGTCATTCGTCGTCTTTTTGCTGACTTTTCCATCCTTCTTCTGAATGAGACCCGTCTTCAGCCCACCCGGGCTCTGTTAATAAAATATCTGCTTGAGCTTCAGATGAGTCAGAGCAGGACAGTGGGCCTCGCAGCATTTGGTGTGATCAGCATGTCAGCGCCAGAGCCTGCCAGCGCTGCCTTAATGCGATGCACCCGACGCTCGCCAAGGAGTGCTCATTTACCTCAAGTGGCTGCCGATGCCATCCCCCTCTTATGCCGAGGAGAGCTGGCTCAACAGGTCCTAATCAGAAATATTACTTCGAATAAGTAATAAGCTAATTTATCTTTGACGTGAATAAATCGAGGTAAATACAAACTTTACAGCCAGAATTCTACTGGGGAGGTTTCCAGGACACCAAAATGTGTTGGGCAATTCCACAAACAATGGACATAATGTGATGCAATGCTATGTATTGTAATTTAAGTTATGTAAAAAAAAATCATCCTTTTTTGGTAATGGCTTTGGCTATAAGATTTCCCGCCCTGTCGTTTGTGTTTGTACAATACACAAGCACACAAAGGTCTGGATGCGGAGCTGAAACATGACACAGGTGTGCATTGTGCGTCCGGAATATCCAAGTGTTCAGATCCTTGCCAACGAGAAATTCAATCCTCAAAACACTGACAAAAACAATAAATATTTTCCCACCGTGGAGAGAGAATGTCACCCCCAGGATGGTGGAATGACAACACCTCTGGTGCTTAATGCGGGTCGCGGGGCTGTTTTGCACAGAATAATCTGTGTTGATGAACTCGGTGTGCTGGGCAGAGCCGCTGTCGTGCTGACTGGGCCCCCTGGCTGGGGTTGTTATGGCCACACTTCTTAACACAGTGGAAAACTACTTTGGGAACTCGGGCACAACACTGTCTTCCCAATGTCAATGTTTGACAAGAGGGGGGAAACAAAAGCACTGAAAAGTGAATGACACACTTCTGCCGACACCGTGCACGGACACAGTTTAAGGCTGGAGACACTAGAGGAGCACGAAGCTCCAAGGGCCAGCGCTCCGGCTGCTGCACTGCTCATGAATGAAACCGACTCTCATCCGCTAATCTAATTACCGACGTACTAAGGTGGTAGTGAACTCTTACCTGTCAAGACAGGTGAATGAGTCCTCCCCCTTCGACAACTTCGGCCTGTGAGAGAACAAGCTGAGCTGGCTCCGGCAATCCCGTAGCCAAATGACTAAGGGATCGTGCGACTCAAGACATGCTTGGACGTCTCGCCTGTAGAATTGAGAACAACGTTTGAGTCCACACCAAATGCTAATTAAAATCTGTCCGTTTTCATCCGACAAACAGCTGGCGGGTTGGACAAACATATGTGCGTTTTTGGCAAACAATAGAAACTACGACAAACAGACACATTTGACCAAGGGATTAAAGGGTATATTTTTGGTGCTTTGTGGTGTATGTTTTCAAATGGTGATGCTGATAAAATTCTGCTTGTTCTTTAGCATTTTGGCCCGATGGCATCAATCAGCAATGTTTTTTTAAATTTTTTTTTTACCAGAGACCATTTGTGTAACAAAAGCATGATTTTGTACAGTCATTACAATATAATATGAGGAGACAGAAGCAATCAGCATCCATCAATGCAGGGGTAGGGAATGATTTTGACTATTTTGAGGGGTTATTTTATTTTTATTAATATATAGCATTTTTGGTGAGTTGCTTAGTTATAAGCATGACTACCCTGTCAAGTTGTTGTACTTCACATTTGACTCGTCTTCCACTGACACCGCAGGACAGGTCACAAGGTGATGCAAGCAGCTGTTCTATGCGCTAGCAGCTAGTCGTGAAACGCTGCGTTCCAATGCAACTCAGAAACTGGTGTTTCCGACTTCAGTAGTAGTAGTATTGAGTAGATTCAAGAGGTTTATTTGTCACATACATATACATACGTTCATACATATATGCAGTGAAATGTCATTGCAACGCAAGAGATTATGCACAATAAGTTCCAAAGATAATAAAATGTGCGTTATCGACACAGAGGCGCTCGCGCAGGCGACCGCTAGGGGCGGTGCCACAACCGCGACTCTGGATTCTAGAATTATATATTAGTATTGATTGTCTGTGTTGTATTATCAGATCTAAATGTGTTGAAATAGTACCTGGGATATGGAGGGTAAAACTAGCACCTGGGTTGTGGAGGGTTGAACTAGTACCTGGGATGTATTACTATGATTATTATGATTATGATGATTATTAAATGTATATGTATTCCTATTAGGCCCATTATTATTGTTAGGCCTATTATCTTTGCTGTTGTTGCCATAGTAACAATAGGATAACGCTTATTGACTATAGTGTGTGGGGGTCTGCGTTCAAATCGAAGTCCCCGCTTCTGAGATAATAGCGTTCCATGGGCTCTGTGCGGGGAAACAAGGATGCCTGCAATACAATCGAGTTTGTTTGGTAAGCTTGTGCCTTCTAGAAGCAACGGAACGTATGCTGACGTGACATATCAAATAAATATCAAAAACATGTGACGATATGACGTAACTTATCACAAAGATACCGAGTACTTTGGATCAGAGTTACAAGTGCTTTCAAATAAACACCCACAGAAGGGGAACTTCGTTTTGTTGTCTCGATAAACCCGGGCCCGGGCGATCGGCTCCGGATATTCCAAATGAAATGGCCGTTCCTTCGCGCGTTCCCTAATAGGAGGTCGGATTGTTTTTTTTGTTTGTTGTTTTTTTTGGGGGTTTTGTTTTTTTTACCCTCCGCCTCCCGGACTCGAGCGGCTGAGGGAAGTGGGCGGGTTCTCCGACACGCCCCCCCCCCCCCTCCTCTGCCTGTGACGTCACCCGACGGGGTACCGCTTCGGTCGGCGGCGCGCCCCGCCAGAGCGGTCCCGTCGACGGAGAGAGCAGCACGTACAGAGCGACCACACCTCCCAGCAGAACCAGCCGCGACCACAGCCGCCTCGCCTCTTATTCTTCGCCTTAACTCGAAACCACCCGACTCTGAATTCGCTATAAATATGTCTAATATCGTCTGCTGTACAACGCCTCAGGTAAGGGTTCTTCGTTGTTATGTAAAAAAAAAAGATTAAAAAAAAAAAAAAAGGCGGCAAGGGAATATACCCGCTACATAACCTACATAACGCCAGACGTTATGTAGGTTGAAATGATTAATAACTGGTGTATTAGATCAACATTCTAATTTTAATTAACTCCCGATTCATACCCTGGAGAGAGGTTGCGGTGTTGGCAGCGGTACACATGAAAACACGTGGTGTGCTGATGCAGTAATACGAATAAAACATGGCAACTGCACATAGAAAATTGGGGAATATACAATATCCTGTCGTTATGTCAGCACCGGGGGATTTGACATCGGATTTCATGTTTGTCTGCATTGAACATCACACAAGAATCTATACCAGGAGATATATCTAATGGATGAGATGAAATGGCTTCAGCCGGTTAATTGGATGCGCAATGTCAGCGCTTTCCTCGCTGCCGGTGGACAAGGACATCCAAGCAGATGCCAAGCTGTATTATTATTATTATTATTATTTTATTATTATTAATAAGACCGCTTGAAATTAAATCGGGTGGATTTTTTTTTTCCTCGTGGTTTTCCGGGTGAAATCACAGGTGATCTTAGGAAGCGGATTGGCACGGCACGGCATGACTGACCGCCCTAGCCGTTAGCCCGCTAAGCTAGCCAGCCGACCTGGTCCTCCATGCTGGGGCGAGTGACGAGGGAATCGCGGTCGACCCGGCCCGTTCGTAGCGGACCGATCTTTTAATTGACTCCCCGCGGCGGGACTCGCTCCGGCAGGAGAACAGTGGGCGGGCTAATGGGTCTTCGGGCGACAAACGGAAAAATATTCACGAGTTCTTAATTCAGGCCGAGGCTCAGCAAGAGGCCACGGCGTTTGGCGTCGTTCACATTAAATGTGACCGATTTTCACGCTCCAACAGAATCCCGTTGAAGAACCTTGTTTTTGCGTTTCACACCTTTCCTTTCTCTGCCAAAATGAATGCATTTCCGAGAATTTCTTTCGCCGAAATACATTTTGAGGAACCGAGCCGAATCTCCCGGCTGTCCTCCCCCGCTCAGCGGGCGTCATTCCAACCGAATCTAACGAACGAATGGGGCGGACGGTCTAACGGCGGGCTTCGTTTAACCGAGCGACTCGTCCAGAACCGAATCTGTGGGCGGTAAAGAGTCCAACCTGCCGTGACCAGCTGGTGTCACCCGCCGTGATGGGTGTCATTATAATGGTGCGGGCGGGGGTCTACGGGGCCCTTGTGACCCACGGGCTCGGATCGGGTTATCGCAGGGAAAGCGATTGACAGCCCCCTTCGACCAATAGGAGACGCGATGGCCTGTCGATTGCCCAATCACAGATTAGGCAATCGCGCCCAACATGTGTCCCCACTTCGTAGCCATTTAAAAGAAATACTTCAAAAACAGCAGAGCCGCGGTGTTGCCTGGTGATCCGATTTTTTTTGTTACAGTCCTTGGCTATATTCATCTGTGTGGTGTCGATGATCAGAATCTGTTCATTCGGCCTGGTACATTTTCATATACAAAAGGTTTGTCTTGGTAAGGGGCTGCTGCATTGTAGTACAGACAATTGGCATAGAAAAGCATCTAGTCTAAAACACACACAAGAATATTCCAAATGTGGAATTAGGCACAGGATACATTACAAGGCTATGGCAGGGGCTAAGTGTTGCTAGTATTGGCTGTGAGTATAGATATAATTGGGCCGTTTCTGTACAGTATGAATAAATGTGTTCAATAATACGGCATGGTAACTGTGGGTGACTAGGTCGAAATTATTATGAGGATACTAAATTATTACAGTTTATTACACAATATTTTTTTTGGACTCTTTCTTGGCGCTACATTAAGGAACAGGGTATGAATTTTGAAATTTAGGGTGTGGAAACGGTGACTTAAGAGCCAGTGGGCTGTCATGTGCCCTGCAATTCCTTCCTGTAATGGGTGAGAAATACTGTTCTTTGGCTGTCATACTACTCACTTACTCACACAGTTTTTCTTTTTTTGTTTTGTTTGTTTTAATACCTTAACACTTCTTCTACCGCATGTCTCTGTTGAAAGCCTCATCGGTGTAATTGGTACTTCCTCTTTCTGGCACCAGGGGGTTCTTTGAGTGTTCAGTGGTGCGCCAGCACATTTGAGCTTGACAAATCAAATGGAAACGTGGAGAGAACACAGTATATTGAACCACCCTCCAACAAAGATGCTGGTTTTTTCCCTTTTGTTATTGTTCTTTGTCTCATTTTGTTTCCATGTGAATGCCCATATGTTCATGCGCCTATCTTGCACATCTGCCCTGGTCTGTGTTCCAATAGATGTATCATCAACCAGTCTCAACATCTTTCCTTTTTTTTTTTTTTTTTTTTTTTTTTTTTGTAGTTTCCGCTTGCGGTTCCTGTGACGACACTAGTGATTAAACACGCTTGGCAAGCACTCAGTGAAGGAAGGTTTGGAGGCAGGCTGTGCCAGTTATGGCCTCGAGTGCTGCTGATTGAATACAGGGCAGACTGACAGTGTTATTTTTCCGGCCATGTTGTTTTCAAGGCCAACCTGTTGGAGAGAACACTTATTTATTCATAAATTCCTATTATTGACAATATCAGCATTGCACAGTCTGTAACGCAAGATTTCAGAAATTCCATTTTTTCTGTTAATAGAGGACTTATTTTTCCAGAGTAATCAAGTGGATACATATAAGCCTATATATACGATGCTGAGAGGTGGCTTTAATGGCTAGAGAGGGAGAGCGGGCAGACTGGTTAGGAGTCCCTTTCCAAATGTTGCATAATGCCACAAAACTAGGTCAATTCACCCACGTCTGCACGGACTACATGCTGTACATTATCGCACAATGCAGCTCTATTCTCGAGCATGCTTCTGCTTAATCTAGTGAAACCATTTTGGCACATTTCACCGAGCAGCGTAGTATGGTCATCCACTGTTCACACATCTGGATAAAGACTACACTTGGTGGGAGTCTGGGTTGAGGACACGCCCTGCAATAGAAACGGCACTTAACTGGCTTTGGGCGGATCATGTGGTGCACTGTTCTTTTTCATAGAAAAGCAATTAATTTTTCATGGTTATTCATATTTTCACCACAGACTGCTGTATCCACCAAGCCTTTCTGGTACATTTTGTTCCATCCCCCAGATGCTGTGAGACTCCATGTGGTGTTAAATTGTGAACAAAGGGATGCATGGGCTTCAGTAAAATACCGGGCTGAGGATTTTGATCACCACCTCCACTGTGTTCCTATAGTTGTCTTTAATACTGCTTTTTACTTTTTATAAACTAAAAGCATCCATACACGAGGTATCTACAGTAACAGTTTTGTAGAGGACTTGCGTTTAGTTTTTGCCTCAGTATTTAGGATGACAGTTTGATGTTTCTCTATACCTGGCAGGAACATAAGATGGGAAGTTGGCTCTAATTACACATGCTTCCCCACAGCTAAGTGAGATAATGGGTGCTTGTGGTAAGACTGGTCTTTGTGCAGCAGTGAAACTAGTCTGTTGCACTCTGTAAATTGTGAATATTTACAGCGTTGACTACAAAAAACTGGCCTCCTAGATGTAGAAAACAGCAGCAAAGATGACACGTCTTATAAATCAGTGTGTTTCAGCAAGGTGTTTCAACTTTTGGTCGGTATACAAGAACCGTATATTGTGAAACCACTGGATTCATCATGTTACTTCACCAGCCACTGAACAAATGAAACTCAATGACCAAGATTCAGGTTATGCTTTTTGCGAGCCCTGTTAAAAGCAGCTTTGTGGCGGCATCTGGAGCAGTAGAGTAATCCAGTAAATCTCACGTACTTAAGATTAGCTACCGGAAAACGGTTTGCCGGCCACAGCCGGACCAAACTGCCAGAGTCAGTCTCTAAACTGGACCAAACTGAAAATTCCAAACTCTCTGTTTGGTCCAGCCCCCAGAACATTCACGGCAATGCAGTTCTTACTACCACGTTCTAGAATTTTCCCTCATGGGAAAAATTGTGTAATGAACTCTAGGACGAACATTGGAGAATGAAAGGGGCTCTGTCGGGAACTGCTAGCCGCGGGGATGTGTCTTTGACGTGGTGCGAGTGGAAGCAGCGCCTGGAGTGTGAGTCTGATTAGACGGTTTTGTCCCAGCGCTGGTGGCACGTGGCAGCAGGTGTGGAGGCCAGCAAGGCTAGAGGGGTGGGAGGCTTAACAGTGCAGGGCCTGTAACTAGAGAAAATTACATTAGGCACATGACATTCCCGAGAACAAGTTTTCTTTCTTTTCTTTTATTATTGTAACCTCGGTGGTTAAGTGAAATTTCCATGCTTACATTAGATATGCTCCGTGTAACTGCTTGGGTAGAGAGTCTGAGCTATTTTCTGAGCTGAGCTGCTCGGTGAAGGGACGTTAAAGGAGTGCGGTGGGAGGAGGGGAGGGCTAACGTTCCATCCAGGCTGTCCTATGAGGAAGGCTGTTTTTGGATTTTAACAGGTGGAAGTGACTCATGCTCAACAGCAGTTGCCGTACCGCAGAGCATTAATTTCAAATGACCAGTTGCCTTTAGGCGGATCAGACCAACATGACTGAAACGCATCGTTTTTCTTCTTTTTTTTTCTCCTAGGTTATAATGTACGACCAACACAGAAAAAGTACAACTCTATAGCCAACGGGTTCCCAAGGACTTGATTACAGTCGCTTCAAGCCTGATAGTTTGTGTTGATTTGGCTGCCCCCCCCAGCCGCCCCCCTCCCCTGCTGAAGCCCATCCAGTCAACTGGCATTGCTTCTGACTTCTTCCCATCCTTCATCCGGTGAAGAAGACTTGGGTTCCCTCGTGGTCTCTGTCTGCTTCGCCTTTTGCCTTGACCTCAACAGTAACATTTCCTGGTTTTACGTGGATTTCTCAATTAGGTAAGGTCAAGACTAATGCATGCATTTTCTATTCACACATTACATTTTACATTCAGCATGTTGGCAAGTGGAGAAGTCATGAATATAGTGTAATGATAACCAGCAAAGCATTTCAAGATTCAAGAGGTTTATTTGTCAGATATATATACATATACATACGTTCATACATATATGCAGTGAAATGTCTTTGCAACGCACCTGGAGATTATGCACAATAGTTACTAAACCAAACATAATACCTAACCTAATTCCTGCCTAGCTAACTAACTGAAACTAACCTTAGCATGATTATATTTCAGGCTTTGAACCCAAAATCAATGAAGATGATTCCAAACGGCTATTTGATTTTTGAAGACGAGAGTTTCTTGGACTCCACTGTGGCCAAGATGAACGCCCTTAGAAAGAGTGGACAGTTCTGTGATGTCAGACTGCAGGTATGACGCCATTCTCACCTTGAACAAAACAAGGAAACCTTTTCACCGTTTTGCAGTCCGTTGGCCTACTTTTCTTTCCCATCTGCCACACCTCAAACCCAGAGTTTCCGTTGGAAAATATTGCTGCCAGTCCACGTGTCCTGGAAGATTTCAACGTCCCTAACAAATGGGAGCGATTCCGGTCAAATATTACCTGTATTTATTGAGCTTAAAAACAATTGATAGGCAGGCTATATAAATAATTAATTCATGAAGGCATGTAGATTTACAATATTTTTTTTATTGAATATTTAAAAGTTGGGTGTTGTTACATATTTTACACAATGGATATTTGCCGTCTGCTTTTGGTCGTAACTTAAAAATAATTTAAATAAAAGCCGCTAAACTATGGATGTATGTGTCCCTGTTGTCACATTATAGCTTTCGGCTTCTCAGAGGTGTGTGTGTGTGTCCTGGGCTTATTTCTATATCGACAAACGTGATCGGTTAGAGGTGAAAGGTTACCTTCCAATCGTCCAAACTGATTGGCTCTCCGTTGCAACTTGCGGAACGTGGAAATGAACAGATCTGCGGAATTTTTCCAATCAAAATGATTAGTCTACTTTTTATTTAGACATGGGAAGAAAAAAAATGTCGATAATTATCGCAGCACTAATTCAAATTGTGCTTAGAGGGAATTATTTTCACCATACATAATGACCAGAGAGATTTAAATACGTCTGACAGATTTTCTTGGTCAAAAACCGGTCATTACAGGATAACAGAAATTCTGCTGAAACCTAAAGTCGGGGTTTGACTCGCTAATAACTTCACACTTTCTCCTGGAAGCTACTGAGTCACTGAATACTAGTGAGATGTGAGCCGCCTCAAACACATAATGCGTCCCTGACAAGAACATAACCTGAAGAGCTTTATCTCCACCCGACACATCCCAGAAGCTGCTGTCATGCTTTCATTATTAATAGTAAGGGAGTTGGGAGACAAAGCTGAGGTTAAGAAAAGAAAATGTCTCAAAGCTAGTTTTTTTTTTTTTTTTTTTTTTTTTTAAATAGATTTTTTTCCCTTTTAGAAACTGTAAGCCCTTCTCAAGTTAAAGAGATTATTTGTCACATGATTAACCATTGTGTTTTGTCACCATTATGACTCATGTGTAAGCAACCTCTCGTCTGGATCCTTTTTGTTTAGGTTTGCGGTCACGAGCTCATGGCTCACCGTGCTGTGCTGGCTTGCTGCAGCCCCTACCTGTTTGAGATCTTTAACAGCGATATCGAGCCCCATGGTGTCTCTCACGTCACCTTTGAGGACTTGAACCCGGCTGCTGTGGAGATCCTCCTCAACTACGCCTACACTGCTCAGTCAGTATTATCTCCTCGTAGTATTACCTCCTCGTGGTATTATCTCCCTGTTGACGCTCTGCTCTTCACCTGCTGTGTTTGACAATGGTGACCATCTTTTGTCCTAATTGTATTCCAGAGATATTGAAAGGTCTACTGTTTTGTATTTAACTTCACTGTAGAAATGCTTAATTTGTTTTATGTACAAGCCTATGTCCAAAGTACCAGGCTTCCCTGGCTTCTTAAGGTGCTTCATTTTGTGTCTTAAGGTGTGTTCATTTAGCCCTCGGCCGCTATGGAAT
Organism: Zeus faber; assembly: GCF_960531495.2. Classification (NCBI taxonomy): domain Eukaryota; kingdom Metazoa; phylum Chordata; class Actinopteri; order Zeiformes; family Zeidae; genus Zeus; species Zeus faber. Next base: position 58,415,910 of record NC_137193.1, on the reverse strand, counting down.
TCTCTATAGACGTTACTTTGTTTCCTTGTCATTCATGGTTTGAGCTGCATTTGAGAAAAAATATTTTTTTCTTTCACGGCTCTAGATTGAAGGCAGACAAAGAGCTGGTTAAGGAGGTTTACTCTGCGGCGAAACGGTTTAAGATGGACAGAGTCAAGCAGGTGAGATTTAAACAATCTTTTCTTTGTCCGGTATTCCAATATTATTGTAAGGTTTTCTCATTTTGAACACAATAATGAACATAATTGTGCAAAAAAAAAAAAAAATAAATCTTCTCCACAATTTTTGAGTCAAGTTGGAGAATGAACCGGTTGTTTGCCAAACTTAACCACCCTCCTTCATTGCTCAGATTTGTGGGGACTACTTGTTATCCAAGATGGATTCCCAGAACGCCATTTGCTTCCGCAACTTTGCCAGCTCTATGGGAGACAACCGTGTCTTGGCCAAGGTGGACGCCTATATCCAGGATCACCTTCTGGATGTGTCGGAACAGGACGACTTCCTTAAACTCCCCCGCCTCAAGGTGGATATGCCTAGATACTGTTGTTCAGCAACTATTATTTATTGATTTTCAGCACTAAAGGGATGAATGAACTGACACTATTTTGAATTTTTTTGCACTATTTTGTATTGCAGTGAGCTAGCTTTCGAGGTCCTCCATTGAGTTACATGCACTTAATTGTATTTTTTACTTGAACTCTTACTGTAAAATTATCGACGCTTATGTAGCTGTTATTTTTGTGTCACTTTTTTTAAGGCAAAGCCGACTGAAAAGTCATTTAAAGCGGTGGACTAGTGAGGAGTTTGGGTTTTTCAGACTCAGCTGAATCCTGATCATAAGCGTCCCTGAAAGCCACTGATCACTGTATTGATCCTTGTTGGGGAAATGTATTGACCACTGACAGCTGATAGTTGGCCCAAGACAAAAACATTGAAGGATACATGGCATGCTGATGGCAAAGTGTTGCAATTTCTATATCACATGGTCCTTAAATTATAGAGGCCATTTGGAAATGTCTATCTCAATTGGCCTTTCATGCTAATAATTGCCATTACAACTGGTGTGCATATTTGGTTTGGTAAAGAATAGTGGTCGACCGATATAGGTTTTTCAATGGCTGTTGCGATATATATATATATATATATTTTTTTTAAATTTCTTCTGATTAAAATGCAACAATTTAATAAGAAGAAATTATGCAAACTGCCTGAACTTAAATGCACATTTATTTAACACTAGTGTTATCTTCTGATCTTCTGAGACTCATTGTCTCTTTTTGCTTAAAGCGGACCTAGTTTGTGCCTTCTTACACAAATTAATATAGGTCTCTGAGGTCCCCAAAACCTGTTTTTGAAGTTTGTTGCTGAAAATACCGCTCAAATTATACGTTCTAGCCATTCTAACATACCTCTACACTATATACCTCTATGGGGGCCAACCTGCCTGGCCCGAAATTCTGTGACTCATATCGTTGAGCATGGCTTTCAGGTTTCACTGTATTTACTGTACCCTTCACTCATTTCACTCCACCAAAATCTGTTTCTGAAGAAATTTGAGGCGATAAATATGCTATCCAGCTGCTGAATCTTCACTCATATTAGTTCTACAAGTTTGTTCTGACTTTGGTTGCTGTGCTCCAAGACTTTTAGTTTCATATAAATGTCAGGAATTAAAATAAATAAATACATCTACAATAAAAACACAAGATTTTCTTTATGGGTTTTATTTGGAGAAACGCACAGCGAATTGTGTGCCGCAGCCCACAGTCTATACTTTTTTCTTTTTTTCTTTAAGAAAGAAGCAGCAGAATCACTTTTTGAATGCTTACATTTCCATCGGCTGCATTTCTTCACGGACAATTGGTATTAATTTTGCTTTGTTTTTAAAGATTTGTTTGAGTTGGTGTCTGAGTTTTACTTAGATGTCCACAGGTAATCAAAAAACGAAACTTTGTTAAACAAAAAAAAAAAATAGAATAAAATAATGAATGAAATTAACAATGAAAAATAAATATTAAATAATTTGAAACTATAAAAAAAATATTATTATAATAAATGGCGTCATTTAAGTTTGGTCAGGGTTGGGAAATTGAGTCTCCCATTACAGAAGTGCAGGATTTGTTATTTAAAATTAAAGTATTTACACAAAAACATCCAGCAGCAGGTGGATAATTTTACTAAATTAGGTTCCTTAGTAACGGAAAGAAACCGGGAGATGTGCGTGACGCAGTGGAGGGAGACACAGGTCTTTCTTTTTAACGGGATGGAACGGGACAGTCGCTTAACTCAGTTGTGTTTTAAAAAAAAAAAAAACAATTAAAATAAAAATGTTTCATACAAGTAGGAAACACACGAAAATAAATAGATCTAAAATAAAAACACAGGAAAACCACCACGTGAATGCACACTGCTGTTTGGAAGAGAAAGACTCCACTAATCGGAGCTGAGTCCTTCTCACGTTCACCTCCTGCTGTTTTCTTCACGTGTCAAAAGCGGTTTTGTTTTCTTTGGGCCGCAGAGGCTCTCAACTTGCCCTCTTTAATGAGCTAACATCATGACAAACCGGAGCAAATGATACAAGTGACGAGAAGAAGACAGCACTGAGTGAGTGGGAGGAGGCGGGGCTATGTGGGCACTGCAGCGGTGTATGTGTCAACTAGCTGTCGTAGGGAAGAGGGAGCGAGAAGGTGCTGCTGCTACCGGTTTATCGATAGTGCAGAAAAAAAGTATTGAACAGTTTCATATATTCAGAATTTATGTATTGAGAAATGGATCATTTTGACAACACTAGTCTGCAGACATTTTTAGTTTATCGGCTTTGTGAGCACAGGCATCGGCCAATGCCGATTATCTCAAAATGCTCAGATATCGGCCCGATTAATTGGTCGACCACTAGTAAAGAATGTCCCACATGGTATCTGTAGGCCAGCACAGTATCAGCACAGCCAAGTAAAGTAGTTCTTTCTGTCTTTATCCGCAGGACATAAATATCAACGTTGAACATGAATTCCAAATACTACTTATACTGTTGGCCTAATTCTTGTCCCTTGTCCCTTCCTTTGTTGCAATCCAGTTAGAAGTAATGCTAGAAGACAACCTGACCCTGCCCAGCAATGGCAAGCTCTACTCCAAGGTGCTCAACTGGGTCCAGCGCAGCCTGTGGGAAAATGGAGACCAACTGGAACGACTGATGGAGGAGGTCAGTACCAGGGTCCACAATTGCCCCCCCCCCCCCTCCCCCTCCTGTGTTTGACGTCAAGAAGTCATTGAGAGGGCCGAACTGAAGGTGGCATGCTGTTGCCATGGTGCTGTGTCAGGACTGTTCTTTTTCCTTTCTCTGATTTGTTGAGGTTTTTCGCAGTAAGACTCTCTGTACCCCTGAACGATACGACAGATTAGAGGTGAGCAGAAAAAGAGCTGCTGTTTTGCTCTTGTTTTTTGTTTTCCTTTCCACTCGTCTTTTGGGTACGTGGTTGGTTCACACACAACCCCAGTTCAGTTTTTGTAGCGCTCTCCTCTTAGTGGTCCGTTCCCTTTTTTACTGCCAAGATACCGATGGTTTTATTTTTTATTTTATTTTTTATTTTTTAAGCAGGTTTGTGTGTGCGCATGTGTGTTTGTCACTTCCGAACTAATAGCCACTCCCCCCCATTGATTTATCTCTCCTAGGAGTATTAGCAGCAGCAGGAGACCAGACTGAGGAACCAGGACTGAGCCACCAGGGTAATGAGTCAGAGAGCAAAGAGAGGAGAGAAGCATTCCTGCTTCTCTGCAGCCGAGCAACACTGCGCTCCCATCTGCCCCTGCACATAAACAGACCCAACAGGCGTCCTATTCATACAATTAAAAGAAAACATCCCAAACATTCTCCTTTGCGTGCGTTTGGGCACATTATTAATGCACTCTGCCTTAGGATAGGATTGGATATACCAATACATGTTCATGTAGATGCACCCATCTGCACATCAGCAGCTTTACTCACATGGCTGTGAGAAAGGTATTTCTAAATGCATCCACACACATTTTTACTACACAAATGGTGCAGGGGAAAGGTTTGCAACAGCAAAAAACATTTCTAACACACCTTTTATTTCATATTTCTTTTCAGAAGCCAAAATTAAAAAAAAAAAAAAAATGCGTTTATGAAATTTTTGTTGAAATATCTGGCAGTGAGAAATGCAAGCTTTGGCGCCCGGTTCACACGGTGCTGCTGTCGCTGTCAGGTTTTATTCTGGTGTCGGATGATTTGACGAGCCTGAAAGGAGGGCTCCACACTGCCCTTCCCTCCTTATCTCTCCTTCATTCACTTGATGAAGATGTTTCCAGATGCTGTCGATCATCCACCTGCCGCCTCCTTTTTTTTTTAGACACGACAGAATTGGAGCTCTGGTACAAAAGGCAAATGGCGGACTAGCGAAAGAATCCCAACATTTAACCCTCTTCGTGCAGCACCAACAGTGTGTTTTACATTTTTTTTTAAATCTCTAAAAGAAGCCCTTGGACTGAACGAGAGAAGATGGTGGATTTCCTTCCCCTCCCCCACCCTCTAACACTGTCCTCCCTCCCCTCTCCCCCTCCGCGCTGGAGGCTCAGTGTGTTGCCATGGAGACAGCCACATGGATGTGTTGTTGTCGCTGTGTGTCTTGCAGGTTCAAACGCTGTACTACTCAGCTGACCACAAGCTGGTGGATGGAGGGCTGGTGATTGAGGGGCACACTGAGGTGTTTGGTGGCGAGGAGGACCACCTACAGTTTGTGCAGGTACAGAGCAGCTCGTGCCTGACCTCGACGTCACGTAGCCCCAGCCCGGCCACGTGTAGCCCCAGCCCGGCCACGTGTAGCCCCACCCCGGCCACGTGTGTCCCCACCCCGGTCACGTGTGTCCCCACCCCGGTCACGTGTGACCCCACCCCGGCCACGTGTGGCCCCACCCCGGCCACTAGTAAACCTAGTACCTGGCTCTGACCTAGAGCTTCAAAAGCAGGGCTGTTCTGCTGATATGACAGTAAAACATATTTAGGGATTTGTGTGAAACTCCCACTTGTATGTCTTTTCTGTGAAACATACAATCAGACAACAATGCGCCTTTAAGGCCAATGATCCCAATGTGGGCCTCGGCTTTGTGTCCGATTTGTTGGCGTGTTGTGGTGTTCTGGCCCTTGTCCCCTTCCGTCCAGCGTTCCCAGAACAGTCTGCTAGCTGGACACCGTAGGCGGGGGGGAGGGGTGGGGGTCTGAGAGTGCGTCGGCCGCTGTCAGACTTGTGCTGGTGCTAGCTGCGTGTCTGTAGCTGCGCTGTGCTCTTGCAGAAGAAGCCCCCACGGGAGAGCACCCAGAGACAGCTGAGCTGCAGCTCGACGGGAAGCCTGTCGCCCTCCAACCAAGCAGCAAACACCCCCAAACAGAGCACCAGGAGAGAGTGGAAGTACATTGCCTCTGAGAAGACCACCAGTAAGTGTGTGTGTGTGTATGTGTATGTGTATGTGTGTGTGTGTGTGTGTGTGTGTGTGTCCTTTATTAGTCCCACAACGGGGAAATTTACATTGTTCCAGCAGCAAAAAGGGGACCGCAGAAAAGAGAGCATATCAAGTACACACTATAAACATAGTGTGTGAGTGTCTGTGAGAACAAATGTTTCCCTAAAGGCAGCAACATCTTAAGAGTTTGTTCCTTTTTTTTTTTTTTTTTTTTAATATACTGTTAAAATGTGTCAGTTGCCAGTTTAAAGGCCACAGTCATCTTGCCTCCCTCCTTTACTAACCCACGTCTCCCCCTCCAGATAACACCTACCTGTGTCTGGCCGTGCTGGATGGCGTGCTTTGTGTGATCTTCTTGCATGGCCGCAGCAGCCCCCAGACCTCCCCCTCTGCCACCCCCTGCCTGATGAAGAGCCTCAGCTTCGAGGCCCAGCCCGAGGAGCTGGAGGAGCGCCCACTCTCACCCATGCACTACGCCCGCTCCGGCCTGGGCACCGCCGCCCTGAACGGCAGATTCATCGCAGCAGGTCGGCACTAGACCGGGGGAGAAGTTCAGCGAAATACTTTAATGTTCAACAGATGGTTCCTTGTAATTGGCAGAGCTAAATGGAAAATCTCAGGGGTTTTTTTGGGGGTTTTTTTTGTTTGTTTGTTTTTTTTGTATTGAAAACTTGAGATCAGTAATTGCGTACCTGCGAGGGTTTTTCAAGTCAGCAAAATTTAGTCTTTAGAGGAACTTGTCAATGACACAACCGTATGTCCCTTCAGGAGGATACAACAGAGAGGAGTGTCTGAGGACTGTGGAGTGTTACGACCCCAAAGAGGACCGCTGGACCTTCATAGCCCCCATGCGGACTCCCAGGGCTCGTTTCCAGATGGCTGTGCTCATGGTACTGCTCTGTTTGTTTGTCCCCGAAAACCTGCTGACTCGAGGACACCATGCATGTCCTCTCAAATGTCCATTAGCCAGTGGACAAATGTTGGACGTGATTTGAGGAAATTTGTACAAGCTTTGCCAAGAATAACCACAGGCTGTTTTGCTCGTGTCGGCAAGTTCTTCAGTCAGCATGTGGGACTGTTAGGTGTTCCTCGGTATTTGGGGAATGGGGACTGAACCGTCTCCTCTCGCCCCATTAGGACCAGCTGTACGTGATGGGCGGTTCCAACGGCCACTCGGATGAGCTGAGCTGTGGGGAGTCGTACAATCCACACACTGCCGAGTGGTCTCAGGTGCCGGAGCTCAGGACCAACCGCTGCAACGCAGGTCAGTGCTCAGAAGGCGTAGGATCTTAAAAAGGCACTAAAACATACTGGAACCACTTTACCTTAACTTTGTGTTAAGAAACACATATTTTATTGTATCATAGGACAAATCTCTCTATTATTTTTATATATATATATATATATATATATATACACACACACTCAAAACTGACAAAATGTAAAAAGTTCACGCTACAGTGATATTATATCCTGAAAGTAGGGCATTTAAGTAGAAGCTGCAATGGTGATTACCTCATCTCAAACAATTTATTGAAACAAAAGCCAACAACAGTGGTGGCTATACCACAACAAAAAATGTCAATGTCTCAATAACTTGTCATGTGCCCTTGAGCATCAATTACAGCTTGACAACGATGTCTCATGCTGTTCACAAGTCGACTTATTGTCTGCTGAGGCCTGGCTCCCCACTCTTCTTGAAGGGTCACGTCATGTCAAAATGTGAACAGCATGATGAAGAGGACTGTTTAAATACCAATTCTAATTGAACCAGGAAATGTATTGGTCCATTCATGGATCAAACACCTGTTGTGAATTTTGCCGTTCAGCTCCTTGTTAGAGAACAGCAAGTTGTGCAAAAAGTACTGATTTATTTTTATTTTTGTAAACATCCTTTTTAGGGACAATCAAGGACCCATTAATAAAAATAATCTACCTATCAACCTGATATCCAAGTATTCACATGGTTCAGTTAGTTATGTGTTGTAAATGAATAACTTATTTTGTTTTCAGATCACACAGACAGGGGTACAGCCAGGACAGCAGAATGAATGCAAAAAACAAACAATCTTATTTAAGATAATCATAAATGATAAGGTCTCCTTGCATAAACAAAGGATAAATAAAACAAAAATAGCAACATTGCAAGCCTGTTCTTTAAATAAATCCAACTGGCATTGTGGCAGAGTTGCAACTAAAAAAGGATGTTAACAAATGGCAATACAAAATCAGGAAATCCACAGGACGGCACATTAGTAAGCTAGACAGCTTTTTCAACTCACTCGTCAGGATATTCACCATTATAATGGAAACGAATCGCAATTAAATTATCGAGAGTTTTTATCGCAAAAAAAGATCAACTCTTATATCCTCCCATCCCTAGTGCTCGCTGCTCCTCCGTGGTGTGGTCGGGGAAGCACAAGTGATCTGGCGTTAACCCTCCATGTTTTGTCCCAAGGTGTCTGCTCCTTGAACAACAAGCTGTATGTTGTGGGAGGGTCAGACCCCTGCGGGCAGAAGGGCCTGAAGAACTGCGATGCCTTTGACCCCGTGACCAAGGACTGGACCAACTGCACCCCGCTCAACATCAGTACGTGTCTGCTAAACAATGCTCCGTTTTCCGGTTTGCTCCATCTGCACGAGAGGAAACAGTCGTAGTAAAGTGAACATTTCGTATCAAAAACATCGTCTCCAGGGCGGCACCAGGCAGCGGTGTGCGAGCTGGACAGCTTCATGTATGTGATCGGCGGGGCTGAGTCGTGGAACTGCCTGAACACCGTGGAGCGCTTCAACCCCGAGAACAACACCTGGACCCTGATCGCCCCCATGAACGTGGCTCGCAGGGGCGCCGGCGTGGCCGTTTACGCAGGTAAAAGCAGAGAAACGTGAGGGGTGACGGTGCAGTCATTGGCGCGCGAGTCTTAAGTCGCTGATGACGACCTTTTCTCCCTGTGCAGGCAAACTGTACGTGGTGGGCGGCTTTGACGGCTCCCGTGCGCTGCGTTGCGTGGAGGTCTACGACCCCGCCCGCAACGAGTGGAGAATGCTGAGCAGCATGACGTCGGCCCGCAGCAATGCGGGCGTGGCGCTGCTGGGAGAGCTGATCTGCGCTGTGGGCGGCTTTGACGGGAACGACTTCCTCAACACCATGGAGGTGTACAACCCCGAGACGGACGAGTGGAACGACTGCGCAGAGGCCCTCTCCCCCCCCTCGGACTGAGGGGCGAGACGGGAACTCGGCGGTGGTTTTCATTTGGGCACCTCGTTTAAATATTTTTTTTTTCTCCCCCCAAACTAACAGGCTTAGTGACGTAATCGTGTTTTGTGATGTTCTGTGTGAGCGGACGTAACGGTAGGGAAAGGGGTGGGTGGGTGGTTGGGGTCACCAGGGCTTTTAAGAATGAGGGGTCTTCAGTGAAGACCGGCTTATACTGGGAGGGGTGGGGTGGGAGGGTTGCCCAAAGCAACATGACGCCTTTGCATATTGCATACAATATTTTCTGTTTTATGTATATATATTGTTTTTCCTCAATTTTGTTGAATGCCAACTTTTTTTTTTTTTTTTTTAAGATTTCAGGTTGTTTATAAGGGTTTTCAGAGAAGTGAGCTACTGAGTCACCTGCGAGGTTGCAGTCTGGAGTGGTGATGTACTGGAAACGTTATGTTGAGTTCTAGACTGATTATTATTATTTTTTTTCTCAAAACAGTAATTTTGCTCAATTATTTAAACATCTATGGTTTAAAGCCTTACTCAAAGTGTGAGTGGAGAAACACCTGTCACGGCATTGTCATTTTAAGCTAAAGCTGGATAGCTTCATAAATCTTAAATGATGGCCTTTTTTATATTTTTTTATACACTGCTGATTTACCAATAGAACATTTGAGTAGCGGACGTGCATGACAGCTGAGTTATTAAGTTACATCTGTGCCAGTTTTGGTAACCTTTTCTTTTATATGCCACATATGCGCACAACAACCATGCTAATGTGCTTCTGCTAACCAAATCTTTTGTAACCATGAGTTAACTAATTCACTAATGTAGAGATGCAGATTACTGAAGATCCTATTATTATTATTTTTTTTCTTGAGTGTTTTTAAAAGTCAGACATTCGCATAAATTCTCTTGACAAAGGTTAGAATATTGTATCGCATTTGTAACAACTTATTTCTAAACTAATAAACCATCAACCTGAAATTTGTCTCTTTCCCTTTTTCTCAGAGTGCATATAAACAGTAAAGGGGATGGAGGCTTTCAATGTAAGCCCGCATTTTGCAGAGAAGTGTATGTGGAATTAGTCTTTTATATTTTTGTTTATTGAAATTATTTTCAGTCTAGCAAATATTTCATTGATTATTGCTCACAACCAACAGAAAGAGGGCAATAACAATTTCAACTATTTGTCAAGACAGCTGCGCAAATGAGCCATTCGATAGGACTGGGTGGGAAAAATCCAGCATTGGAAGTCATAACATTGCCTCAAACATTTCCATCCAGGTTTGGGGCGGGTGAGCGCGGGACACTGTCCAAGCTCTCCATTAGCATCTACTAATGTCACCCCCTGCTCAATCCTTCATTACTGTCTGTCCTGGTTACTGCCGTCTAAAGCCTGCCTTGTAGTCACACGTGACTGAGTCGTACAGATTGTACCTGCGGAATGTGTCCATCTTGAATAACATGAAGTGCGCAGCATGGAGTTCCAAAAATTGGGAGCTGCGGGACCTAAATCACTGTGGCAATGTTGCGAGCGCCGCGATGACGTCATTTATGACGCGCGCACTAAACGACTACGGTGACCAAGCTAAACCAGGCATAAGCTTCTGCCGTCAAAGTTTTCCACAGGGATGACATCACTAAGCCCTTTCCTGCTCCCGTAAGTGTCTAATTTTGGGGAGATTACACTAAGCAGGCCAGCAGACATACCAGCACCATGGGAGGCCGGAGGTCACTGGGCTGCGTGAGCCTTGAACTACGGCCAAGGAAACGCCGCATCTGTAAAGCCTTGTGCCAGGGTGCGTGAAGAACATATCCTGCCCTTCACATTCAAAAATCAGCCTCCAGTAATCTGCAGCGAATAGAGCTGTCCGTCACGGTTGAGCCACAATTGGATGCATAGGATGCATATGCAGACTTGTTAATACTCACCTATCGGAGGGCTTTTGGCATTTAGCTTTACCACCAATGGTGAAATGATTTCCATCCAAAATGAATGACTTGCACCATGACAACAAACAGTAAACCTACATTTTTATAAATATATGAAAGCGGAAGTGGAAAACTTTAATTATGTTTAAGTTTGCCTTTTGTCAAATGATCAACATATTTAAACTATCACAGAACTGTATTTGAATAAAAAGAAATGAAGCTGCGGTCAACTACTACTCGGAAAGTCAAGCAAACGGCCTCTGCGTGACCGTCTGGGAATCACACCGCATCGGTATGATGCGGTGTGATTCCAGCCCATCCGGTTGGCGTCACCTGGACTCTAATCTCCTCAGTCAGGACAACCCCCCCCAACCACACGCACTCACACGCACTGGGTGCTTATTTGAGCTCATCCAAGCATGAGTGTGGCCTTTCCAGCCCCATTCCCAAACATCAATTTAACTCTGGGTTTCTCCAATTCTCCTCTAACAGTGTGTGGATGGGACAGATGAGATAAGATCTATTCCGACAGGCAGAAAAAAAAAACCCCAATATATATATTAAAAAAAGAAAAGTATTACAAATGTTTTTCACAATTTTCTTTTTGTATATTTATAATTTTTTAGCACATTTGTTCCTGAATATGTAATAATGTAAACATCTTGAGATAATGCTGCTGTGCATGCAGACGGCCCGCAACGGTCAGAACAACCGTGCAAAGGAAACCGTGAAACAGCACGACGGCGGTATCACCGCGGAGCACCGGATGCAGCACAGAGGCACCAGGGTTACCGACCAGTCATCTGGTGTCAGGTCGAACATTATCCTCCCGCTTACATGATGGGGCATCCAGGACAAACCGTGTGGTTTCCTCCGGAGGGAACAACGTGCTGAACCCGGTCGGGGAGTCAGCGAGGAGGGAAATCCCAACCAGAGGCACGGCCGCAAAACCCCCCGCGACGAAAGTAGAATCAAATGACTGTTCTCTGGCAGAACTCGCATCTTCAGAAAGCAGATTTCCCCTCTTGTTGCTGCGAGTCCTGTATCTACCAACCGTTGATACTTTTTGAACGAATGTAACAAAAGTCAAACTAAGATCGAAAGTCACAGCATGGAATAAAAGCAGCGTAAGTATATTTTTAGATGACAATACATATGAACATATTCATCCATCAAATAAAAATAATTTGTGTTTCAAGTAAAGATCGGAGGATCTGCTCCTCCTCCCAGCAGGACATCAGTCTCCTGGTCCGTTCAGCTCCATGTGCTGTGGGGGACAAGTGGCCTCCACGCAGAGCTCCAGGGCCACCTTGAGCTCCGTCAGCTGGGCACCCCCAAGTCTCAGCTTTTCCCTAAAAAGTCAAGCGCACACACACACACACGCACGTTAGAAACGTAATGGAATACATAAGAGAAAGGAGAGAAATGCTCTGAGGCGTAGGACAGAAAATAAAGGATCAGAGCGAACGATGATGTTGCCCAGAATGTGTCCAGAGATAATAACCTCCCTTCGTGTGGTGGTTGAGCGAGAGCGCCACGCGTGCATGTGACTACGCGTACATGTGCATCCAGTCCACCAAAATAATCGGAACATTTTGACATTACTTTCTTTCTTGCCTCAATATGCAGTCAACCACTCTACGCAGGGTTCCACCAGAGCCCACAGCACATTCGTTTCAGTATTAAAACAGAATGAATGACTACTCGGCTCTGTGTGGATCAATACATAAGAGAGGAGAACTTTTCTGGGGCAGGCTGAATTTTCTATGGGGCGACACTGTTCTTGGAACCGGAACAAAAGGAGTCCTGTTCGGCAGCCTCCAGTGGAGGGCATGGTGTTCTGGAGCTGTTATTTACAGACCGCTCTCTACTGCGGAATTCATCTTCTGTATTTCTGGAGTCCAAACGCCAGTCGCCTACACGGGCGTACACGCAAGCACGTATGCACAATAGAATACACAAACCAACAGTCTTCACCCTGATAAAACACATCTTTAGGCCTCCACGTCCTTGGCAACGGCTGCTTGGCAGCAGAGACAGAAAAGGCGCTTGTTAAGTTTCCTCCTCTGCCTTTGTTTCCATTGGAACATTATGTAACGGTGGCGAGAGAGAGAGAGAGAGAGAGAGAGAGACGCCTGCTGACGCCCCATCTCATGTCATCGTCTCCCCAAAAAAACCCAGGCACTCTTGAGGGTGGAGATGTGCATTTATGTAACCCGTGGGGACGGCAGGATGCGGTGCGGTGTCTTGGAGGGAATTCCAGCGCCGACCGGAGCCAAATCTTCACCGTCGTGTGTTTACGTTGACCGCCGCCAGCTCCAACGCATACGGGATTCAAAAACCCTTGTGTACACAAAGTGCCTTGACGCACAGATAAATGGTACACGTAGCTCACTGACCCGAACACGCACCGCACGCACGCACGTTACACACCGAGAGCCGGAGCCGCGCTCGCTTTTTGTTGCGTTACATAACCCACGTTGACATAGGCGCCGACTTTGGCAGATTAACCTCAACCAAACATCCCTGGGGGGGGGGGGGGATAAGGATGTCCTGCGCGGCGATAGATGGAGCATGGGAGCAGACGAGTTGTGCGGATGTGCGGAGAGATGTGTGTGTTACCGTGTCTTACCTAATCCAAATGGTGGAGCCGAAGCCGAGGCTTCCAACCGACCAAGGAGCTCATACCGCTTTGAGATACATCATTTGTTTTTGTCATCCCAGCCCGGAGTTAAACATCCCTTTGAGAAGGAACGATATGACTGCCAACAGGACCTCATTAGTGGGCAAACTTGGGTTAGTTGGTCATTGTGAGGTCATCTCTCTCAATTATGACCTTTGCGCCATCAAAGCTCAGAGGGCGAAAGAGAACCGGCGTCGATAACGCCTCCATGTTGAGTCAGCGGTGCCACCCAATACAGTTATGTACTTAGAACATGGTTCAGTCGTGAATTTTCAAAAAAAATAAAAAAAAGTTTGATCATCTTTCTTATAGGGCTGTGTACATTTTTCACTTGAAAGAGATAATCAACTGTAAAGTGTAATCTGTTAATGTTTTCGTGATTATGTTATAGGACTCCGAGCTGAGACATTTTTCTCTGGGGTGAATGCTCCAAGAAGTGAACTTAAGTTGGACGGTTTTCTATCTTTTACCAAGCACTGTTTCCCCCTCCCACTACCGGCGCTCTTTAAAGTGGACCTTTTTATGCTCCTTTTTACACACGTTAACGTAGTTTGTTTTCTGCACGTGTTTATGTTTTTTGCTTAAAATACCACTCGGATTATGCATTTGAGCCATTGTGACATGCCTCTATACATAGTGCGAATTACAGGGAAGAGTGGGATTGGGGATGTCTGACCCCCCCCCCCCCCCTAATTAAGACCCCCCAAAAGAGGTAAAAACAACAGGTCGTGTGGTCGTGCCCCCCGCTGGAGAAAAAAAAATGTGATGCCTAATTTGCACTCTGCTTCTATATGTACCATAATGTTCCAAAACTAGCTGTTTAAGTGTGTGTAGCTTCAATTGTGAATGAGCAGCCAAGCACCTACTTCTGAGCCAATGGGGTTTGAGCACAAGTTCTGGGTTCTGTGAGCCAATGGGGTTTGAGCTTTACTCCGGGGTCCATTTCTTTTACTCCGTAAACTTTTGCTAATTTCACCTTATCAGTACACACACATCTGTTTCTGAACAGATTTGAGGGGAGAGATAAGCAATCCAGGTGCTGAATCGTCACTTATATTAGATCTACAAGGCCTCGTTTAGAACAATTTAAACAATCTAACTTTTGTTGCAGCGCGCCAAGCTTGTGGAAGACACGGACACCGCACCGGGGATTTTTTTTATCTCACATAAACATCGGAAAATAAAATAAATAAAATGGCGCTGACGTCAGCTGGTGCATAGTCAAAAAAAACCCCATTAAAAACTGAGCGTTCAGAGCGGTCTGAACCTGAGCGTGTTGTTCACAGCGATTACTTTGTCATTAGTTTACCTCATTATTGGACACTTTGGCCACATCTAATATGAACCTTCCACATTGTAACGTTACATATATATATATATATATATATATATATATATAGAAAATAAGGAAAAGCACAACAGGTCTACTTTAACAACATTTAAGCAATGTTTAACTTCACAGTTTCAGGATCTCAATGTGCTGCATTCAACCTTCATTTGGAAAGCTGCGCTGAGCGACACACGAGACCAGGTGCACAATTCGCAGGACACAGAGGTTTGGGTGAATGTCTTTCTCTGCAACATTCTAAATTTATTTATTTTAATTTCATACCAGGCGGTGGCTTCTCGAGGTATGTGAAGTTAACGACAGCGACATTGGACATTGTGTTCTCTCCTAACAAGTTAAGCTCTGACACGATCTGTCAAAAGGTTAATTTGACAAACAAAAATTATGTCAATACAATTCAACTTCAGATAATTATGCATTCAATTAAAATGTACCTTGGCCTGTTTAAGGTTTCCCTCGTGGGCAATAATAAGAGTCTACCTCCTAGGCCGCTATTATCAGTAAGCTCCAGTTAATACCAGTAAGTGTAGTTCTTCAAGTCAAACATTGTCATAACAAGCCTGGTAAGATATAAGTGACTAAATGGGCTTATAGGTGAATCATTACCGAACCCAATGTGCTTTTCTCCTCCATGTTTTTACTTTGTTTCTCAACCAAAATGAAGCCTGACAGGTGCAGGCTGCTTCCCTTCGTTCGTTCGTGTAGGGCTACACAGGCAATTGGGACATTAGCCAAGAAGTGGTGTCGTCATCCAGTTCAATGAGGCCGCTGACTCCATGTGGTGATATGAACATTGGGCATTCATCAATGATGTGTTCAACAGTCTGTGGTTTTCCGCATTCACAGAGATTTGTGGCAGACACTCCAATCATATGCAGATAGGATTGGGTCTTTGCTACTCCAGAGCTAAGTCTGTTGAGGTTGACCCAGGCATTCCGTGGTAGGTCACACCCAGGTGGATTGGTTGAAGGGGAGTTGATGAACTTCCTCAACGTGGAGGTTGACTTGGACCATTGCTTGTTCCAGCAGTCAAGGATCCATCCAGGGTGTGGAGGGCTCGTGGTAAGGAGTCTCCTAGCTTCGGTGGAGAAGTGTCTGCGTTTGAGTCTCTGGTGGCCATATTCAGCAGGCGGGGGGGGGGGGGGGATCAGGCTTGTTGGCTCATCTGCACTCGTGCAGGCCAGCTTCAAGGTCAGGAAGTTACGACGGAGCTCTGGAGGTGGAATGCCAGACAGTATGGGGAGAAACTCGACAGGGGTTGATGGCAGGGCACCACTAATTAGCCTCATGGCGATGTTAAGCACAACATCAACACAGGCTGTATGGCTGCTGTGACTCCATGCAGGGGCGGCATACTCAGCCGTGGAGTATGCAAGGGCAAGGGTAGAGGTGCGCAGGGTGGTGAAGTTTGCACCCCATCCAGTGCCAGCCAATCTCTTCAGGAGGTTTACACGGGCAGCGGTCTTGGCAGCAACTTGTTGGATGTGTGGCTTGAAGGTGAGGGTACGGTCAAGTGTGACACCGAGATATTTAGGGTTGGGGTCATGCCTGACGATGGTGCCGTCGAGTGTGATGTTCAGCATGGTATTCGCACATCGATTGGCAAGATGGAACACTGAGCAAACTGTCTTGGGCAAGCTTAGCTTGAGATGCCATTTATGGAAGTACCTGCTCAGTAGCGAGAGATCTTTCTCAAGGGCATTCTCAACCACACTAAAGGCTTTGTCACCAAATCCAATGGCTGAGTCGTCGGCGTAGGTGTATAGTGAGCACTCTCCAACAGGCATGTCAGCGGTGTAGATGTTAAAAAGTGTAGGGGCAGGAACAGAGCCTTGGGGGAGCCCGTTCCTCAGTCTTCTTCTCTTGCTGCGTTGGCGCTTTGAGGTCTCCAGTACAAAGGTACGGTCCTGTATAAGCAGCATGATGAACTTCACGAGCTTAACATCAGGCAAAGTCTTCAGGAGCTTGAGGTAGAGGCCTCTGTGCCAAACTGGGTCATACGCCGCAGTGAGGTCGATGGAGACTGTTCCAAACTTTTCTTTCCTCTGGAAGGCGCTTTCGATGTCATGAACTAGCCGGGTCACTTGATCTGTTGTTGATCGACCTTTACGGAAACCAGCTTGAGTGTGGGGAAGACTCTCTTCAATGATGTTGTTTATTCTTGATAGAACGACCCTCTCAAGTAGTTTGTAAAGATGTGACAGGAGGGATATTGGGTAGTAGTTCTTTGGTTCATCTGGTGTTTTATTTGGCTTGAGTATGGCCAGCACCTTAGCCTGCTTCCATTTGGAGGGTATGGTCAGGTTTTCTAGGCAGTTGGAGAGGAAAAGCTGGACCCAGGTCAGTGACTCATGGCTCATGTTCTTCAGGAACTCAGTGTGGATGTTATCGTTTCCAGGAGCCTTATTTACCTTGAGGGATTTCAGAGCTGCAACGATTTCTTCTGACGAAATGGGCTGGGAAAGGGGGCTGGATTGAGGAACTGTCCTGGTGAGTTTCCTGATGTCTGCGACTACTTCTCTGGCGAAGGCTTTTGCCTCAGATGAGCGGTCTTTCCATCTGCCGTTATCAGCGAGTACAGAGGCTATCGCATTTCGCTGCTATGGGGCATGGTCTAGCTGGGCAACGTCGCCCAGTTAGCCGGTTGATCGTATTCCAGGCCCTACGACTAGAATGTGTGAAGTTGATATGGTTTACTCCCTGCTCCCATCTCACCTTTCTCCCCTGCCCAAGAAGATCCAGCAGGTGGTCACCACGGAGAAAGCGTTGGTCAGTGTCGGTGGCATTCAGGTACTCCTTGTACAGTTTCTCACAGTCTTTATCCCAGTAAGGTACATGTGGGTCCCTGCGGCCTCTTGGGATGGAGAGCTTGGCAGCCTTGTTGAGCAGGATGCAGAAGGCTGCTTCCCTGTGACAGTGAAACAACATTCTCCTCTGATCCTAATGTGCCACTGGGCAGCCCATAACCACCGTTTGAATATTATGACATAACCCGCTGCAAAAATAAAGGGTGACGGCTGCTGATAAAATGTTGCTGCTGTCAGAAAGAATGAATGATGTAAGCTAACAGATAAGGAGGCTAAACACTCCCACACACAAAAGGGCTGAGGATTGGCATCGACGTATTTTGGCGAACGCTCTCAGGTAGACGGCGGTTATTGTCAACCCACACCCACACCCACACACACACACACACACACACACACACACACACACACACACACACACACACACACACACACATCAGCCACACATCAGCCAAACAATAAAACCACCTGCCTGATATTGTAACTAACCCCCTTGTGCTGCCAAAACAGATCTGACCCGTGGAGGCATAGACTCCACAAGACCTCTGAAGGTGTCATCTGGTATCCGGCACCCCTATATCCCACCCCTTGACAGGTGCCAATGGAACAAGATGATCAATACTATTCACCTCACTTGTCAGTAGTTTTAATGTTGTGGCTGATCGGTGTATACACAAACACACAAGGTAGACATTAGGCGCAAAGTGTATTTAGAAGAGCTGTCACATGATCCCAATTATGCGAGCAGACGTTCTCGATTATTTTGTAAGATCGTTGGATGTCATATTTCCATCCAAATTTAAGGGGATTTTGAAGCCAGTGTTAGAAACATTGTGAAATAGGAGGGTGTCCATCTGCTTCATCGGATCTGTCGAGGCTAATTAACTGTCTATATGCAAATCTTTATGTTCCAATTGCCCGCCTCCCGTAACTACTGTAGAATTCCCACTAAATACCACGCAGCCTTCCAGATGCTCAGTGGGGTGTGTCCCCCCAACACACAACACATTTTAAACATTTTCCTTGTGTTCTTCAGTCTTTTCAGCGTTGTGTCGGAGCATCCGTTACGTTGGGATAGTGGCATAAAATGAACCAAAAAACCCCCACTAGAGCCACAAGAGGCAGGACTGAGCACTGTGGACACTTTGGGCTCTCCAGCTGTGTCACGCTGCAACTATAAAAAGCCTCAAGACTGTTACCGTCAAGCCCTCTACTGCTCTTTCCAGATCCAAACTCATGAAAAGATACAGGAGCACAAAAACACATGCGAAAAATAAGCTTAAGTGACTAAAAATAAAATTATGAATATAGCACCGTGGTAAAAACTGTGAATACTTCAGACTATTAACAACCAGGAACACCTCGATTCATACTTTTTTTTTTGTCAACTACTGCACACAATGGGCAAGCAGCGTTTCTTATTTGATTTGCCTCTATTATTGTCTGTGACCAACTCATTTCTGGAACTGCTTTTCCACGACAGACGTGGTGTGGAAGGTTTGTGTGCACGCCGTCCACGCCTGGAATAAAATATTCAACACAAAAAAATAATGTACTTAATGCTAACTGGCATGGGGAGCCACTTAAACTGACAACAGCGTCAACGTGACTGAATATTTCCGCTGCGCACGGTTGAGTTAAAAATTCCTTTCACAGGGACAGGCGAAGCACTTCTGAGGAGCCAGGCGGCGAACGATGTTTGTCTTTTATTCCATCATTCATGTTGTTCCTCCTCGTTCATTTCATATATAAACACGTCCCACAAAACCCTCTTCCTAAGTGCAACCTGTTGACAATTAATAGTGACAAGTAATATGAATAAAGCTTCTTTTAAAAGGGGATAAAAATGACAGAATGAATGAATGACTAAATAAGTTAGTCGCAGCGATATTTGATCTATCGTCCTGGTTTATGAAATGATCAGTAATGGCTTCTGCCAGGCAGCGGCATACGGGAACCTTAAACAGCCTGGAAATAAATAATCTGTCTGAAGTGCAGAAGTCAGCAGCAGCTGGGTTCAGGCCCAGGTCATAAATACAACGGGCAATTTAGCTTTATATCTTTATCATGATGGCTCTGTAATGATGGGCTTTGTGATTAAGTGGGTACACACTCGCAACACGCCATAATGGCTACCCTGCACATTTTAATTGTTTAGTATGCTGACATGAATAAACAACTGTGCTTTGGTGAAATCCAAATCTTAGTGCTATGACAAGAAATCTGGGGTGTCATGGTTAGTATTATGGCTACAAGAACAAATTCATGCAAACACCCTGGGTGTTGCTAAGACATTGAGGGAAAAGAACGTTGAGAATTGTTGCAAAAATGAAAAATATATATTAATAATAGATTTTATGCATAGTGCAACGAGGCAACTGGAGTTTGGGCAATTTTGTGAGACAGTTTGGCCTGTAGAAAGTTTTCACCGCTGGATATTTAAGGATTATTTCTTGCATCTATTGTGGAATAGGGCGTTTGCTGCCGGAGGGCCATAACAACTGTAAAAAGAGGGATAAATTCCCATGTAATCTATTGCAAAAATAACCAAAAAGGAGTACAGGGCGTAAGTTTGGAAACCCGGCAGCTTGCAGCCACAGCAACAATTCACATGGAATCTTTATCCTAGCAATAAATGTTATTGTCTTGGCAAGTTACCAAGCCTAAT
This sequence comes from Zeus faber, assembly GCF_960531495.2. Taxonomy (NCBI): domain Eukaryota; kingdom Metazoa; phylum Chordata; class Actinopteri; order Zeiformes; family Zeidae; genus Zeus; species Zeus faber. The sequence continues at coordinate 58,395,786 of NC_137193.1, read as the reverse complement.
ATTAGCCATGTTTCCACACAGATTATGTCTCCCTCCAGTTTTTAAACAAGGGGACTGTAACCCATAGAATGGCAACTACAGTTCAATTTAGCCACAATGTGTGTTAACAACTCAAGCAGTTGGGGATATACAAATTTTATAAAAATAAAAAATAAAAATGTTTTTTGACTGAGTTAACAGAATGATTTGTTTAGGGCTACAATTTAGTTGGAGCTTGAGTATGTAATGCATAAAAATGTATAAAAGATGTGAACTATTTTTCATTTTCCTTAGGGCTTAAACACACAAAGTGATGTCAGTATAGGTTTTCCTTGTGATGGTGTCGTCTAACTACCCCAACTCACTCTGCATCCTCTAGGCCGACAGCTGGGACGCTCAACGACTAGGGATTCTTTTAAGTCAGCGTTTCTCAGCAGTTATGAGGTCATGACTAAGAGGGGCTTTACAATGTGTGACCCGCTCCATGTGGGGGCGGGTCGTCTAAAAAAAGACACCGGCCCTAATCAGCCTCACTTGGAGAGCTAATATAAGGAGTCATGTGGAAGGCGTGATTTAAGGCGGCATTAAGGAACGGGACATTTGTGAGCGACGTTCGAGCACCATGTGAGCAGTTTCCTGTACCATATGAGACAACATTGATTAGTTCTGGGTATTAGGCAGGGTCCCACGATTCTATTCCATTTTAATACAAGGGGTTTTGACACAACATTTTAGACATAGTGAGACCAAACTGAATTTGTTCTGCAAACAATTTTTGAGCAAATGCGAAATCAGTATAATGCAGAAATCAAATATTTCAGTTCCTCTTTATTTTGCTGGGAAAATAAAGAGGAACTGGGGGAATTCACTAAAGTTGCAGCAACTGTATGGAACTTCTCATGATAAAATATAAAATAAATAACTCTTACTTACCATGTTGTAAAATGATATCTCAAATGAGTGTTGTTTTTACTTGACCAGTGTTAGAAAATATATATAAAAAAAACAACTAACGAATAAATGTGTGACCGGTGGCACATAGTGTAGCGGAGTAATTAATTGTAGGAAAATGGTTGTAAAACCTCCAAACAATGTATTGATATGACAATTTGCGATTTAAATGGTTAAACAATATAACTTGAATCCTATTGGAGTATAATTTTTCTTTATCCAAGCCCTAACACTGATATGTTTAGGCATGGGAGAGTGTGTCATACCTGTATTCTTGATGAGAGAAACAATCAAGAAGATGCGTGGTGCTGAGCCCCGGTTGTATGCTCACCATCTTAAATACAAAGGAGGAAAAACAGCATAAACATAAATCAAATTTCAGAGGGTAAGTTTCACACACGAACAGGCCGACCACCTCCAATTTAATCAATCGTAAACTCAACATCATAAACGATGTAAACAAAATTGCTTGATTTCCTCAAGAAGAACAGTATTATATGTACAAACAGAATTGAACAGCATTCTTTTGAAGCAAAAACAAAGAGATATGACGACACCTGGAAATTCCTGGTCCGCAACATGTTTCGTACAACAACACATACTTAAGAAATGGGAAAACAAATTTGTGTGTTCCTTTATTTTGTAAAATGGAACCCACCTCACTGGCGTGGATGAAGCTGAGGAGAGCTTCAGTTTCCTCTGCTCCCATGTCTGAAGACAGGACCCTAAGGAAAAGAAGGGAAACCCACTGGTTTTAGAGAAGGAAGACACTGGTAAACACTCACCTCAGGGGGTCTGCAGAATCACATCAAAGCAGAAACAAACTCAGGTTGATAAAGGTTCTATATACAGTGAACAGGAATCAATGACTAGCCGCTCAAGTATGGAACTGCTGTCTGAAAAAAAACTTGCATGATCATAACTCTTGGATATTGCTTTTTTTAGTTTATAAAAAAAAATGAGAGAGGAAGAAGATGATGGTGGGGGCAGTGAAGAGGAGTGGTAGTGGTGGGGATATATAGAAAGAGGAGTATGGGGAGCATGACTCCCCTTCATATGAAGAGTCTGCCCATCTCCAGGGCAATAGCACAGGAATATGTAACACATGTAACTGGATGAAGAGGAAGGTTAATGTGCGCACAAACATATGCACACCACACACACACACACACACACCACACCACACACACACACACACACACACACACACACACACACACACACACACACACACACACACACACACACACACACACACACACACACACACACACACACACACACACACACACGGAGGAAAAGGTCTAGCCTTGTGCAGAGAAACCCAGTATGGTGGAGAATTGCCAAATTTGGACCAATTTCCTGCAAAACAATTTGCCTAGATGTGTGTGTGTGTGTGTGTGTGTGTACGTGTGTGTGTGTGAACCAAATTTGTCCAGTATCCACTGACTCACTCACACAGCGTCAATAGTTCTTGTCTTCCGACTATAGTCTGAATCTTATCTTTTCCTGTGTAAATACCCACATTTTAATTTAGGGCACACCACCTCGTCTGACAGCAAACAGTCATCATTACATAATAAATAGTTAAAATATATAAACAATGAGGTCAAATAGAGGCAGCAACTCTTCCAATGCCGTGATGTGAGACCAGAGAACCGGTTTCTACTTCTACAAAAAAACATGTGGAGAAAAAAAACATTTATTTTTGCCAGTGTAGCTTGAGGGTCACATCACACACCCGTTTATAAGGTCATCCGGCTGAACCGTGGACAGAGTGCAGAGCAGACCTGGATGGAGTGGATGGATCCGAGTAGACACTGTGGCCTTTAGCCCGAAGCGGTTTATATTTTACGGCCCCGATAAAGACCCACATGCCATAGTGCTCTGCCACAAGGGAAGGAAAGGAGTGCCCTCAACTGCATTGCGAAATATGTCACTTGTTGTGTGTGTGTGTGTGTGTGTGTGTGTGTGTGTGTGTGTGTGTGTGCATGTGTGCGTGTGCGAGAGAGCGGAAAGACGGAATGGAATGCCAGTTCTTTCAGCTCATGTATTTATGGCAGCGGTGAGCCGGTCCGGCGTCACTAGGAGTGACTCCACCAAACAGCATGCAGCGGTGAGAAATCTGGCCGAATGACCAGAAAAATTATACTTCCTCCGAGTTTTCTCATTTCCGCCTCGTGCTTCTAACAGACAGTGTTAGAATCCAGCGGAGAACTATGTTTTTCATCCAACGGTGTGGTTTAGTTTCGAGAGTTGAGATACTTGGCTGTTACATTTATTGTGTGGAAACTGTTTTGAGACGTTTTTCCTGTTTAAACATTTGCCACAGTTCTTTGGAACTCACCTGACACAAACACAGCGGCGTCACTCCTTTACACACACACATACATCAGTCTGAAAACATATTGTCATCACAGTGTTTTTTTCCATAATCCTCCAAACCCAAATCTCTAGGCTTTTATTTTATTGTGAATTTGATTTAGTTGTTTGGATTTGTTTTTAATGGATTCAACCTGTTTTGGTACGATTTCTGATTCTTTCAATGTGTCATGTTGCTCTTTGATTGTATCTGTTGTGCCGCACTTTGTAACTCTTGTTTTGAAAAGCGCTTCATGAGTTATTATTATAATTATTATTATTATCCACAACGCGTCTCGCAGCAAACCGCGCTGTCGCACACCAACGAGCACAGATCAATTATTCTCACACAAGTAAAGAAGGTCAAGAAAATGGCTGGATTGCATGGAGATGCCAGGGAAGTGGATGGGATTTTATTTATTTATTTTATCTTATTCTATTTTACCAAATTTTTTGTAATACTCCTGCACCGAGTATGCCTAAAAAAACATTTCACTTCATGCTGTACACGTGCAATATGTATGTGACAAATCTTCTGAATCTTGAATCTTGCATATGGGAGGTGGAGAGTCCTGCTCTGCCTCGCAAGCGCAGGGAGATAAAAAGCAAAGGCGTTGCAGTGCGGTTACGTCACAAAGAGGGTGATAAGTTGGAGTGCGAACGTCGAGCAGATTACAGACGGCGAAGGACAAGAGTCAAGCCGAGTCAGAACTGCGAGGAGACTCCAAAACAGGGGTGAAGAAAGACAGAATGAGGAGGAGAGAAACAAAGAGGACAATCTTACTGGTCCCATCTTGAACATCAAAGGGGGTTTACCACACACACACACACACACACACACACACACACACACACACACACACACACACACACACACACACACACACACACACACACACACACACACACACACACACACACACACACACACACACACACACACACACGACGGTCGGCGCCTTTGAAGAAAAATGATTGAGGTGACTTCTGCCAAAAGACACGTGAGGCGAAACGTCAGGGCTGGAATGAACCCGCAGACCCCGGCAGCCCCCGCGGTACCTGTTGAAAGCTTGGAGCAGCTGCGTGACCATGGGGCACAGTTTGTGCAAACACACCAGGGCGTCCTGCGGCAGCGGGTCACCGACCTCCGGCTGGGCCCTCCGCATGGTGCTGGTGTCGAAACACAGAGCCACGAACACATCCAGGCTGCACGAGAACAGCACGGGGGGGGGGGGGCAGCAGGGAAAGGAGTGAGACAGGCTTGAAGCGTGGGGACATTTCCACTAGAGGGCTTTGTCAAAACCTTCCGACAACTTCCCGTCTTCCATTTGTGGATTTCGCGGTGTGTCCGATCGGTTACGTTCCGCTCACCTTCTCTGACACACGCAAGTCCAGACGTTCTCAAACAGGCCCCACACGTCCTGGTGCGAGATCTGAGCGGGCGTGGCCTGATGCTCATTGTTGACACACATTGTGACATCGGCGGCAGGAAGTTGCCCCTCGGTTTCCTCAGGCTGTAACACACAAAATATGATACACAATAAAATAAATGTCATAATAGCCAAGCACCAGCTGTTGCCAGGAAATCCTTGGTTAGGCAACACAAACCACAGAGTCCTGCTCCCCGCACTGCCCTGAGACAGTGGACAGCGCTAATTCTGTGTGGAAATCTGCCATCTTTCTATGAGACATAAAACTGATGTAATATTACATATAATATCTGTAATATTGATGGCTCATGATATGTTCCTATATCAATATATTGATATTTTATAATGAGAAATGCTACCAACTTTTCTGTATACCATCTGACATGCGTTATATAGATATCAAAAAAACAGATTCAGTCCACAGAGAAATATCTATTCATTTGTGACGATGGTGGCATTTCATTTGAGTGGAGTGAATTTAAGTGAATATCGATTTTTTTAAACTCGGCCCTAACAGACAAAGTTTGTGGACTTGCTCAAAAATTGATTGAACATAAAACTTTGAATTTTTGAAGTCGAGCGTAAAAAAAGCCTTCAACCTGATTTTGGAGTTGACGCAGAAGGTTGTCCACTGCGGAGGCGGCGGCGGGAACGCGCCCGCCGTAGTCGTCCCTGTTCCCAAACACCCCCAGCAGGTCCTTGGCGCGACAGAGAGCGGACAGCGTGTTGCAACACTTCACTTTCTGACCTGAGGAGTTGCCGTTGGGTGGTTGACACAGAGGGAGGCAGACAGCGCACATGTAAACACGCTCGCCAGACATATTGAAGTGGAATAAAAGCGAAGTTCTCCTTGAACGACAGTGGGCTTCATTCATTTAACAGCTAGTGACATTTCATTCTACGAGTCGGCTGCAGTTGGAAGTTGACCAGTTTCAGAATAAAAGTGAACCAGGCAAAGCCGGCGGGAAATAAGGGATTCTGGCCAAAAAAAAAGCCTGCTAGGCTGTGTGCGCGTGGGTGTCACTGTTTGCAAGGGCATACCTCCGGCTGTGACCGGCTCTCTCTTTTACAGCCCAATCCCTTTCTCCCTCGCTCTCACTGACTCTTTTGACACAAACATACACACCGCCAGTAAACACGGGACACGCAGGGTTCCTACAGAAACTCCATTTCAAAATTCCAGACTTTTCCAGTATCACATTTTCGGACTTCTTGGTTGAATTTCAGAGCATATTACATCTTGAGAGTACCCATAGCTAGATGCTTATCATGTAAATCAATTATTTTTAAATCAAACTGTTACGTAGATGGAGATTCTGGGTCGTGTAGCTCATACAAATAAATAATATCATTACTTGGCCAGTCTTGGTCCTCCCATTGGAGCGGGCTAAAGACCTTGTGATTTTGGGTGTAGAAGATGCTGCAGATGTTGGAGATGTCGAGTGATTTTACACAAAGTTTGCATTTATTATTTTAGAAAATAAGAGTAGAATAATAATCTGGAAACACAATTCCTTTTCCATACTCTTTTTTTGTATGTTCCACATACATATACAGACCTGACAAACCAAAATCAAATTCCATACTTTTCAATACTGTGTAGGAACCCAATACACAAAAATCAGACACTAGCACACACACATGGAGCCCTGGATAAAAAAAAAACAGCAGTACTTTTCCACTCTGGGATTTGTTCTTAGTCCTGCACACGGTTTACTCCTCCTCCTTCCCTCCTCCTCCTCCTCCTCTTCCTTCCTCCTCTTCCTTCTCCCCTCCCTCCTTACCCTACTCTTAAGAGTCCTGGCACAGAGCCAAAACTGGGTGGCGGAAACAAAAAGTCCAGTGATGCTACAGTGCCAGAGAGAGACAGATAGGATCACAGGCATCCATCGACTTTATCAACCAACGTGCCATGACTGGAATAGAAAAAAAACCAAAAGAAAAAAACAACCAGAATGACTCAGAGAGAGAGAGAGAGAGAGAGAGAGAGAGAGAGAGAGAGAGAGAGAGAGAGAGAGAGAGAGAGAGAGAGAGAGAGAGAGAGAGAGAGAGAGAGAGAGAGAGAGAGAGAGAGAGAGAGAGAGAGAGAGAGAGAGAGAGAGAGAGAGAGAGAGAGAGAGAGAGAGAGAGAGAGAGAGAGAGAGAGAGAGAGAGTGTGTGTGTGTGTCAGTCAGTCAATGTAAGTGTTACATATGATGATGCGATGCTGCAGTTGGTCACTCTGCATCTTTCTGACACACTTTGGAGCTTCCTGTTTTAGCAGATGACCTTATTCTGTATTTAGATCTGTGGGGCAGTAGCACAAAGCTGGACACATGGCATCCTGTCTGCGCCGGAGCAGAGGAGCCTGGGAAACTGCTGCCATGTGGAAACACACTGGGAGGAGGTCATCCTCAAGCATTTACCAGAGCTTAGCAAATTGACGGGGTCGCATCTCTAATTAAGGGGGCGGAGCAGGATAGTCTTCTCGAAATACAAAGTACATTTTAACATCATTTTGGATAATTACAGATAATGAGAATTGGTTCCAATTCCATTAAATATTTACAAATTTTGGACATGAGACTTGTCTCACAGCGATAATGAGTAAGTTCATAGAATCAAAAGGGAGCTCAGCTTCATCTTTTGAGATGTGCACAGCCCGTAGACCGGTCTTTTTTTTCTTTTATAACTTGACCCAAAGGGGGAATGATGCGTTAAAAAGGAAGCAGCCTAGAAATTGGGTGTCCAAAATTCAAAGTGAAAATGTTTAATATAAGATTATGTAATATTCTCAACCTGCAGTTGAGCACATCGCACAGCCTGCACATGAGTTTGTGGGAAAGTGTACCTGAGTTAAAGAAGCGTTCAAGATACTTCACCGTCTGCAGTTGTTGCCGAGGGACAATCGCCCCAAACACTGCGATCCAGTGTTTATTCAGACATTTCAGAACATGTTGAAGAGTCCAGGGTGGTTTGAGGAACACGATCTGTGTACACAGAAAACAAACATGAAATATCGCTCCCTTTGTACCAATATTTGTCTTTATCAGTTATGTTTAAAGGCCTCGCTCCTTCAGTTCATTCTCGCCAATAAAATGCTATTGCCATCCAATATCCAATTTGCTTGGAAATGACACAAAATTGTGAATCAATGAATAAATAAACAAACACGTGCGAAAATGGCATTACATCTTGCCAGAGATCGTTGAAAACGGCTTTCATCTCCACCTCAAGGATGTTGGCTAGAGTCTCCAGCAGGCAGCTCTCCAGCACCGACACGCAGGAGCTGACTCTCCTCTTCTCCTCATCGTCGTCGCTCCCTCCTACACCCACGTGTTCCTCATTCGTGATGTTTGCTGGAAAAGACAGTGACGTAGCCCACACCTCAGCTGACGGAGTTGTTTAGTTATGGAGTGAGGGGAGCAGCCAGTCAGTGTATCGCAGTCTTTGATACTGCATATTTGAATTTCCCTTTCTCGACATTGTTGTTACCGACCTAAAGACCAGAGCCATAACACATTGCCATTGGTGTCTGCGGGTATCAGAGTTAGAATGTAATACTTTTTAAGACCTTTTTAAGATGCATTTCACCAAAATCTAACACAGATTTTTCGGACAAATCGTCTCTCAAATAGGGTAGGGTTTTAGTACACCAGAAATGTTGACTCAAAATAAACTAATTTAGACAAAAGGAAATATACGGGTGAATAGAATCAGACAAAAAAAATTATGTTTGAAATTAAATTGAATGATTTTTAAGGCCTAATATTTGTAAAACTGAATTTTAAACCACCTGCAGACAAGAATTCAGGTTTCCTTACGTTGTAGCTTTATGGAGTGTTAAAACACCGCAGGCACAGTTGGATGTCAGGTGAGCAGCAACATGTCTTATGTGTCATGTTAATTTTTTAGATTGGTGTATGAAGGTGTATCAGCCCAGAGAGTTTACCGCTGATAGCGGCCGCTCCCGTCTCCAAATATCCTGAATACCCAGCATCTCTCCTGTCGCTGCCCTGGCCATGCGGGCCGCCCTGGCTGTACGGGCCGCCGGCACAGAGCCTCCCGGCCTCCTGCACCAGGTCGGCCTTGCTCAGGGCCCTCACCCCGCTCAGGAGGGCCTTGCTGCACAGGTTCTTATCGTCACTGCAGGGTGAAACAAAAGAAGGCAGAACCATAACACACCCACATCTGGATAACAAAGACAAAATGACTACTAGAAAATTCTAACGAGGGGTAAATTCACTAAATAACCCTGTTCGTGGTAGTGCAGCCGTAAGACACTGTGACTCAATCTGTCAGTGGTCAGTTTGAGGAGGAAACAGTTTAATTTAAGGATGATAATACAGGAAGACATCTTAAAAAGGTCACCGTTGTGCAAGCCTGTGGTTTGAAGCTCAACGTTTCTTTCTTCTTTCTCAGTCTGTGTCATACTTTCCTATCTCTGAAGATGCTTGTACTCATACAACTTATTATTGACCTGTGACTTTCCTGTGGTTTGTCTCTAGTTTTTTGTTATTGGTTCCTTCGTAATCAAGTTTTTGCTGTTGTGACGTGAGTTACTGAAAATAAAGGAACCTGAAAAGTCAAAGTCTCTCCCTCTCTCCCCCTCCCTCCTCATCCCAACTGGAACTATCTGGCTGAGCCGAAAGAGGCACATGTGAACACACACACACTCACACACACACACACACACACACACACACTGCAGTAGGGAGCAGCAGCAGCATAATGTAGGCGATACGTGGGGGAGGGGAGCTCACGTGCACAGGATGAGAGCGCTCTCCGAGTACAGATCCTGGTACTGCAGACAGCACTGCAGCACTTTGTCATCGTTGTTCTCAGCATTCAGACGATCTGGGGACAGGGAGGGACCCAGACAGACAGACAGATAGCGCAAGAGAAAGAAGTTGAGATCACACGCACAGACAGACAGAGACAGACAGACAGAGACAGACAGACAGAGACAGACAGACAGACAGACAGACAGACAGACAGACAGACAGACACACACACACCAGGAGAGGACAACACTGTACAATGACTTCCTGTGTTCTCTCATCATCACACATACTGATGAAGAGATCAGTTTCAAGAATCTGCACACTCTCAGACTAATTTTTAAACATTGTAAGCCGGTTCAGGCTGCTTTAGCATGATGAGTGAATTATGATGAGTGTGCCGACTTGCCCAAGACCAGCATGTGTCTACTGTCACCTGGTGGAGTGTCGTGAAATTACACGACTTACATTACAAATAATACACTTATTTTTTCCTCCACCAAGTTTATATATGTTAAATTCCAATGGAAATCGGCCCCTAAATCTGCAAGTACAAAAACTGGAAAAAACCCAAGACACTCTTCGGATTTATATCCAAACCTGCTGAAGTAGAGACAGAAACCTCCCTCAACAAAGATCAACCCGAAAGACCCGGAAAAGCATTTCCAAAGAAGATACCAAACAGTTGGTGATGCCAGTGGGTCATAGACTTCGGGGCTGGCAACTACATAGAGTTTAATGCTTTGATTTACTTTTAAGCAAATTTGTTGACCTAATTTTGCACAGCTGAAAATGGGGGGACTCGTTCAACATCTGTTAAACATATAAGATAAAATAAAGTCCGATTGTCTACATTATTGTCGGATCATCTTTTGCTCTCATATCCTAGTGCCTTTAGTATACAGCATTTCACCCTGTTGCCGTACTTTTGGACGACACTGTATACACAAAGACACTGGAAAGATGTATCCTACGGTGCACAAAACCATTCTAAGCTGTGCGAATCTGAAATGGGTGCATCTTTGAAGTAGATCTGACTCCTAAGTGGGGCTTACGGTTGCTCTCCGCCGCCTGCTGCATGGACTGACCCCAGAGACTCTTCTCCTTGTTCTTCAGACATCTGTATATGAAGTCGACGGCAGGGATGGCCAGGGTGGCCAAGGAACCCGACCGCCTCTCGTCGTTCTTTTGGAAGTCCAGCTCCTGAAGCACAGCCCAGGGGATCAGCACCACGGGGAAGCCCAGTCCTAGAGCACAGGGAGGTCAAGGTACAAGGAAAATTTTGAATCAACTCAAAAGTGCCTTACACAATATTAGTGGCACTGAATGAAGAAAAAGACAAATCATTCATCACAATTGAATTTGATTAATCAAGTGTTATTTTACCTCCGAGGCCATGAGTTCTGATCTTCTTGACATAGGCTAAGTGACTGAGAAGGATGTTAGTGTCCAACACCAATATCAAATCTTGCTGAAAGGGTTGTTTACCTGGAAAAAAAAGACCACGAAATTCATGGATCACAATCATAATAATGAAATTATGATAATTAATCATATACATCATAATACTGGAAATTAATACAATACTGATTAACAATAAAAATGACAATATTCAGTAATTCTCAGCAATAACAACCTTAATGTAAAAAATATCTACCATCCAGGGAAAATGCTGCTGTTCATATTTTAATTGCTGTGTTTTGAACTTTTTTTCGATGATTAAATTTGAAATCAGTGCTGATGAATTAAAATCATATGATGTAATTTTTTTAACGTGTTTAATGACAACAGGTCCATAATAATTGATTAAAAACCACTTTAAAAGAACACGTTTCTGTAGCTGCAACTTTGCGACGTTCCGGGGTCAACTAAACCGTCCTTTCATTTTAAAGTCGACCAACTCCACAGAAAGACAGTTCTGCATCTGCCTTGAAAATTCCAGCTTGACCTGAGCACCTGTAAACACAACTTGCACTGGATTTGATGTGCAATTTACTTATCTTGTTTTGTTTGTTTATGGAATATGTCCGTTTGTAAAAATTACAATATTTCCCAATATCTTCAAAGGCGTCACTCACTTTCGTCTGGAGAGTCTATGTCCATACATGTGAGTTCTCCATGGCTTTCCACTACTTCGGCCTCCGGCGTCCTCTCAGAGCCCGATTTGGGCTGTTCTTCATCTCCCTGAATCTACAAAACAGTAAAATCATTTCTCACTTGTGAACACTGGCTTTCAAAAATATGCATTGGCGCTGATCAGGTATGACTAATACCTGACCTTGGAAATACTGTAAGACACGTGAAATAATCACGAAACAAGCCTTAAATTGTTTTTGTTAAAGAGTATACAACAAGCAACAAGGGATAAATGACAGGAGTGGGGTGAAACAAGAGAATATCCACCTTACTTACAGGCAACACTAAAGAGTTTCAGTATCTATATCTGCATAGTCGGCACAACACAATGACCTTTGGGTTTACAAAGTGCCAATCTTGAAGATTTTCGTTATTATTTTTGGCGGCACCTATGGGGAAATGCGGTGATTATAGGGGTGTTTTTGGACCTCACTTACCAGAGATCGAGAGCACCTGGGCCACGCCTCCATAACAATTTGAGGTCGCCAGTGCACATGAACGCAAAAAAGGAATGTTGTCTTCGGAAGTATCTATAACACTTACATTATGTACATACGTTATGTACGAGTCATTTAAATATATTGATGAAATTGATGGTAATGTAAATAAACATATAGCAATCATATAGCGTTGTAACCTACGTTGTCATCAAATGTATGCATGGCGGAAAAGTCACCAGAGAGACCCGGTTCTTAGTACTCCCAATGCTGCCAATGCAAAGGCAGGCAGGTGTGTGTTGAAGGCTTGAAAATCTTTTGAGATTGACACTTTAATAACAGTGACAGTATTCATTCTATTGTATCGCTTGCAGTGAAATCAGTTTCTTAAAGGCCTTAAAACAGACATCTTAGCAAACAGAAAAAATAAATCAACAAAAGAAATAAAATCTTTCATCAATTCTGCTTATTACCTGGTCATGCGATGGACATGTGTCGTAGTTTTGCGGGGTCAGCGATGGGCTTGACACAGTTGAATTTCCATCTTGTTCTCGGAGATGAGAGGGTACGGCAGCTACTGCACAGCAGTTTACATTCTGACCTGCTCTCTCCAGTCTGTCCACATCAGACACGGGGCCAGAAGACTCTGTTTTACTTTTGCCATGTGTGACATTTGTAGAGGTCCAGTCTGGATCAGCACTGAAAACTGCATGACAAGGCAAACTTTTGGTCCGCTTTGGTATCTCGAAGGTTTTCAGGTTATCACTTGTCTGGCCTGGTACCAGCAGCCGTCCCTGGGGGTCTGGAAGCCTGGCTTTCTTGTGATGAGTGACATCTTGTTTTGTGGTACCATGCTTGTAAAGATTTGATTTTTTATCTGACGTACGGGAAGTCAGTTTGGCCGAGGTACTCAGTGGCTCTGTGGCGTTGTCTGGACAATCCCTGGACCTGGATTTCACTCTGGCAAGCAGATCCTTTTTAGTCTTCAAATAACCATCTCTTGCCACCTGGTCCACCTTACCTTCCCTTGGCTCTCCCTCTCCCTTTTTCCTCAAACGCTTTGCCGGGAAGGAGGTCCAGCTCGGCTCACCGGTCTTACCACTCTTGCTTACTTTCCGCTTGGAACAAATAAGAGGGTTGGAGATGCTCTTTACCGCCGATATTTTCTGTCCCCTAAATTCTATTGAAATAGGACTTCTCAAGTTGTCGGTTAATCTGGCAGTGTCCCTTTGAGAAGACACTATATGTCTGCCACATTTTGCTGCCATCTCTGTTGTTTTATGAAAAGCATTTGCACTGCGGCTCCTGGATTGTTCTGATGGTCCTGTAGCCCCCTCAGTGTGACCCACGGGGACAAAAGTGCCTTTCCCTGGACCATCACTTTTCTTCTGGGTAGGGATGTTGGTTGCTGCCGTCGTTTTAAATTCTTTTTCCTTTCCAGCAGATCTCTGCTTTAATACAGACGTCTTTGCCAGTCTGTACACAGCCTTTTTGGTCTTTTGACTTTTTTGGAAATCCTCCTTGATGGTTGGAAGGATACCCTTTTCCTCCTTCCTGTGTCCACATGCAAAACAACAAGGACATCTCATTCAATTAAACATTGACTTCCGTTGCACAAAATTTTGCGTTATGATTGTGCAACTAGTTCACTTTTAAATGATTTGTAAAGTGAGGCTGGATTCAGAGACTTAAACTTACCGGTCATTACTACTGCCAGACCGCCTCTTCTTGGCAGACTTGTTACCCGTTGAGAAATGCCTTTCTGTAGCCTGGAGAAATAAGGAAAACACCCCCACAGATCTTAAAATCAGATCTAATAATTCCATCAATGGCATCTAGAGAAACAGCCTCTAGCCAAACCATGGGGGGCTGACAGCTGATCCTTACCGGCTCTTCTTCCTCACTGGAGGATGAAGACAACTTTCTCCTCCTCTTCCTCTTGGACTTGCGTTCAGCCATTGTTTACGCAGTTTCTATTGGACAATTTAGATTAAGCCTTTAGTCATTCTAGTCGTATTTAGTCGATCAAAAGCAAAAAAAACCAACAACTACTTTTTCTTTACGTTTTCCCAACAGTTTAATTGAGCTAACAAGAGTCTTGACGTTGGTTGGTTGTTAATTGTTAGGTTTGTTGTATATACATCAGTAATACAGCAGTTACGGTGTCACACAGACTGACAGGGTAACTTTAACACCGGATTACATGCAAGCCACTTCAGCCAAATAGAATCAAAAGAACTGAGACGTCATCTCCTATTTTCTGTTTAATTGTGGGTGGAGACCAGCGGTGAAGTGCATCACCGCCACCTACTGTGTTGGAGTTTGGACCAGTTATCTAACCCTAACCCCCCCCAAAAAAAACAAAAAAAACGATTTCACTAAACACTAAATTATTTTGATCCGCCCAGTTTCTTTCAAATTATGGAATGGACTCCCTAACCTGATGGCTTATATATTCCTGTATTTCACACTTACACATAATCCTGAGGGGTGTTTGTTTAATAAGTGCAGTGTTTTGTTAAGTCTGGCCTCCTACCCTCAGCCTTGTTACGATGCTCTCCTCTTTGGTCCTCCTTTCACCTGACCTCCCTGTGCCCACTTCTTGCTGTGCTGCATAAAGGTGTTTGCTGTATCCCAACTGTGCTGCCACTCTTTAATGATGTTCCTTTTTATTATTCCTTTGGCTTCAAATTTACTGAGTGAAATGTCCCGGATCTCTTGTTTCATTGCCTTTTCACTCATGCATTCACAGTTTAAGCTGGTACCCACATAAAGGTTATCAAAATATTCATATTTTTAATTGCGTACAGAGTTTCATATATCACAATAACTTTTTCCTGCCTACTGTGAGATATGATTGACTGCAGTGACAATCTTATACACTGTAATGCTGTTGCAATTGCCATCATCTCGACTGTGGACAAATGATCGAATGTTCTTTTAACAGATACTTGTAAGGCTGTATACTCAAGGCAAAAGCGGTGCTCCCTCTTTTAGGATCCTTGGATACACCTGTATATACTGGGACAGATGTTTGATATGTTTGTAACCTATCTTCAACCCAAACTGCAATTTCCAAAACCTTTATATACCTGCATTTTTTCTCAGAATATAGAAATAAATTGATACTGAGGGGAACAGCCAGGGTGTTGTTACTGGTAATGGTACTGCAAGGATACTCTTTTCTGACTGAATGTCATGTCTCTAGCTACTTTCTCACTGCTCCATGCAAAACACTCCTGCTTGGCCAGTTCTCTCTCCCAACATGGATGAAGTACTGTTGTTGTTGGGTGTCATCCTTCAAAATGCCCTTAAAGATTTACCCAGTAGTTCATCATTAACTGTTGCCGAAAAAACCTTTTCGAGGCGATCTAATCAATGCTGCATAAATATTTTTCATTGCAGATCAGCTGGATGCCCATTCTGATCCTATTAAACGTCTCTTCCCATTGAATATCTTTTTACATTAGTAGTTTATCTAATGAATGTTCATTCCATGATAACTTTGCGTCAAACCACATAACCAAAAATTGAAGGACTTGTTCTATCCTTTGCCCTTTTATCTTTATCTATGGATCAAAAACTCTTCCTAGTGAAAATTTGCTTTGTTTTATTCACTCCTGAAAACAGGAATCCCCACGAATATGACAATTTTTCAACCACATTAACTGCCTCTTGTATTTTTTGCATAATATGATAAAAAATTATTTCGCTTTTTCCACAAGGCTCCATCATCAGCAAACAACGACTATCCAATATTGTATTGAGAAATATTGTAATTTAGTATAATGGAAAAGAGTATTGGGCTAATGACACTGCCCTGAGGAATACGATTATCTACCATATATTTTCATGATAAAGCTGTCCTAATTCTGACTTGAATAAATCTATCAAATAGAAAGTCTTTAATCCAGTTATATGTTCTACCTGCTATTCCTATCATATTTCATTTGATCATTAATCCCTCATTCCAAACCATATCATATGCCTTTTCTATGTAAAAAAAATCTGTCATCACCGATTCTTTATTACCTTGTGCTTTCTTAATCTCAGTTTCCAGATACATAAAAGGGTCCATGGTTCCTCTACTCTTCCTAAATCCACTCTGATGAGGTGATAGAATTCCTCTGCTTTCCATATAAAATCATAATCTTCTGGAATTCTGTACTCATTCTCTCCATTATCTTTCCTATGATAAATGTCAGTGCCAATGGCCTATAGTTCATTGGACTTGATGGATCTTTCCCTGGTTTCCTGATTGGAATAATTTTTGCCTCCTTCCAAACAATTAGCAATTTTCCCACTTGCTCAGTCAAGTTATCAGAACTATGGATTAGAGTAAGTGCCCTGGATACTGCCATTCCCTACTGATTCCTCTCACGCTCCTAATCATGCCCAAAACATCCCACAGGTGTTGATCTACCAATTTTATTACAAAAGGTCTGCCAGCTTTACTTTTTACTTCCCTTCACTTCACTTTTTATAACCTTGGCTTGTGCTTGCTTGTATTTAATTAAATTCTGCAAATGATGAGTTGTTATTAATATCCTGGGAGCTTTATTCCTCTCTTTCACTGCTTTACCACACTCATTTGGCCAACAGGGAACCACTTTTCTTTTCATTCTTCCTTTACCTTTAGAAATTGCTTGCTAAATATAAAAATATCAGCTGCTAGTAATGTTTTAAATGTTTTATCAATCTCCTCTCTTCATTTAACTCTATTTTATCCATTTCTATCACACATACACACACACACACACACACACACATATATATATGTATGTGTATATATATATATATATATATATATATATATATATATATATATATATATATACACACACACATATATGTATACTTTTCCCACTTTACACTGCTAAATACCCACTTCCCCAATATTTTCCCTTGTTTCTAATTTCTTCACAGTAATACTCAACATTGGAAAATGATCACTACCTACCTTTCTTCTAATATGTCCCACTCACATATCCCAGCTAAATTCCTAGATACTAAACTTAAATCTAGTACTGAAGTGTTCTCTGTGTGCACATCCAATCCAGTCACTCTCCCCATTATTTATATAAACCATGCTCTTTCCTTCTAGCAGTTCTTCTATTACCTCATAATTTGCATCTGTTCCTATTCCTCCCCATAACATGCTATGGGCATTAAAGTCCCTACACACCAACACCCTATCACCATCCAACGCTTCAATTCGAGTTAACCTACTTAAATCTAGTTTCCTACAAGGATTATAATTATCAATAATTACAAACTCTCCCTCACTCGTCCATATTAGATAGTTAGATATTCTTGCTCATTTCCTATACTCGCCTCTCTAAATGAAATATCTTCCCTGATAAATGTTACACATCCTACCCTATTCCATCCCCTCCATCACACCTAACAGAAGCATATCCGACTATTCTGAAATCCAAATGTGATCTCAACCACATTTCCTGCACTCAAATTACATCTGGTTTACAGGATAAATAATCAACGTGCGTTTTGAATTCCTGTGCATTGGCCAACAAACTTCAAGCATTCCACTGTAGCAGGAGGACCATTATTACTACTATCCAAGCCATGATTGCTCCTGGCTTGCTTGAATACTGAAATCATTCCTCACCTCCTGCCATGTGAGTCTGCTGATGTCTAGATAATGAGCTGCTGCCTTTACGATTGTTTTTCTGTTTTGCATTTAACCTCCATTGTAGCATTTACTACCTGCTATGAAAGTGACTAGCTTCTTTAAATCAACCATTACTGTCCCCTCATTTGCCCAGTCTAATACTTTTGTGGGTTGCTTTCCTGCTATGCGCCTGGAATGCCACCAATGAACCAAGCACACCCGTATGATGCCCATGCCCGGCCAGCCACCCTACATGCCTCCTCCAGGAATGATGCCTCCTCCTGGGATGGGGCCCGGCCAGATGCCCCCTGGAGCCATGCCTCCTGGTCAGACGATGGCTTCTCATCACTTCACATCCCCCATAACCCACACTGTGATTCCCACCACAGATACAACATTTTGGTTGTTCATGATTACATTGCCCATCATGATCTTCTCCACACCTGGCACATCTTTTTCTGCCTTTGCATGTCTTGGCTGTATGTTCACACCTTTGACAGTTATAACACCTCATTGGCTTTGGCACATATTATAACACTTTAACTGAAGGAGCCTAGAGTCACTTCTTTGGGAGTACTTCCTCCTCAAACACAAGCAAACATACTCACTGTCTTTCCTCTCTCCCTCTCAAGTTGCCTGCAACCGCTGAGGACCGTTTACAATCCCTCCATTCAGAATTCCTCCTTTTAGGTTTGGGTTGATTTCCTCCATTGCGACTCCGGCTGGCACCCCCGTAATCACTCCCCTAATCCACTTACTTCCGCTTTCAACATGGATTGCACTTAACACTTAAAACCGCCCTATTTCTTTTAACCTGTGAGCCCGCTCTCTCTGTTCCTGATCGCTGCAAACAATCAACAAATTTCCATCTTTCAAATGCTTAGCCATGTGTATGCCAATCAGCCATAACATTAAAACCACTGACAGGTGAAGTGAATAACATGGATCACCTCGTTCCAATGGCACCTGTCAAGGGGTGGGATATATTAGGCAGCAAGGGAACTGTCAGTTCTTGAAGTTGATGTGTTGGAAGGAAAATGGGCACGCTTCCACAGAAGAGCTACTGTAGCACAAATTGCTGAGAAAGTTAATGTTGGCTATGACAGAAATGTGTCAGAACACAGTGCATTGCAGCTCGCTGTGTAGGGAGCAGCGTGGCCACAGACCGGTCAGAGGGCCCATGCTGACCCGTCTACCGCCGAAAGCACCTACAATGGGCATGTGAGCGTCAGAACTGGACCATGAAGCAATGGAAGAACATGGCCTGGTCTGATGAATCACATTTTCTTTCGCGTCATGTGGATGGCCAGGTGCGTGTGTGTCGTTTACCCGGAGAAGAGACAGTGCCAAGATGCATTATGGGAAGAAGGCAAGGTGTGTTGCTCTGTCCACAGGACACCTTCAGAGGACTTGTGGAGTCCATGCCAGAGCTGTTTTTGGCGGCACGAGGGTGACCGACACCATATCAGGCAGGTGGTTCTAATGTTGTGGCTGAAGGCGTATATCGCCTATGTGGTTCCTCAAAACGGTTGTGTTTCACCAGACTCATTGAACAAAGTCCCCTCCCCTCCCCTCTCCTCTCCTCGCCAGATCCCAGTATGACCTCACAACCCTAACCTTCACGAGCTCTCTCCTCCGTTCCTCCCCCGTTTAACCTCCACTGCCCCAATTCAAATTCTTCTGTTCTCCTCCATTCCCTGGCTACCTTGGCTTACCGCCATACTGCCGTCACTACCAACTTCAGAATCCCCCCCCCCCCACTCCGGTCCATTCACAACACAGTTGCGCCGACCCGCCACAGCTTTCCTCGGGTTACCGTGTTTCCCCATTTGAGTCACCCCTCAACGTTTCCGACCTCCACCTGATTGTTTCTTGCGAGGTTTTCATGTGCTCCCTATCCGTAGGAATTCGGCCAATGTGGTTGAACCGAACCGAACCAAACCAAACCGAGTCATGTAGTCACGTACCATCTGAATCCGATCACAACATCCGGGATCCTTCCCGACCGTCACTAGTAGCCATTTTTTTTTTTACGCTGCGTTCCGTCGCGGTCGGAACTCGGAAAAACCCAGCTCCTGCTAAAGTTGCAAAGGAACGGCCGTTTTCCCCGGACTTTCGGGGCACAGTCATCGGGCCGGCTTACGGAGATAACATACCGGACGTCAGAGCTGCACGGCGACACACATCGCGGCGCAGGCTTTTACGTCTTGTTTTTTGAAAATACTGTTATTTTTCCGTGCTGTTGAAGCTCTGACAAACAAACACGCATCTCGTGCGGGCGCCCAGGTTTTGTTCCCCCCGAAGGGAGGAAATGCGGGCCATCGACTCTTGAATTGCTGGATTCCGAGTGGACGTGGAACGCAGCGTAACTCTGCGAACGGCCGCCAATGTCACGTGACAGGAAACGGCGACTTCAGAGTCTTGGTGGGATATGTAGTTCTATCCCCAGTCTCCAGATCAGAAATAACAAACAATTTCATAAATGATTTTTGCGCTGGGTGCTATTGAGACTAACAAGAAATTGTGCACAGTTTATTTGATGTGTGCCTTGACTGCTATTTTTATAACTACCAACGAGGCCCACATCTCTATAAAATAATATATACTGATAATATGCAATAATATGTATTCATAAAGTGTTTTGATCTCATTTAATTTTATAAACATACGTTTTGATCGAACCACGAACGCAAAAAGGGAACATTGCGCACTTTATATACACCGTGTGGAATTGCCTTTGCCTGTAGTCTATCATGGCGGAGGTAAAGGAAGGAGACGCAGCTCAGCTACACCAGGGGGACGTTGATTTAAAAGGTAAAGAAAACTGCGTCGATTTGTCATTTGAACGCCGCTTATTGGACACTTAATTTCGAGCTCATTTTTAGTGCGACCAGCGTCAACATTGTGGGGCGATTTCGCTGCAAATATGAGTTTAGAACTGCTGAAGTAAACGTGGGCCTCAGCGTGGAGCTCCGCCATGGGACCTAGTGCCCAAAGATGACGCTGGAAAGAGGAGATTACACCAACCTGCTAAACGGTGCTACCGAGAACCGCCTTTTAACCACAAAGTAACACTGGGTGGGATTAGTTATTGCGTCAAAATTGAGTTATGCGTTTCTACGGGCTGCTTATTTTCGCTATACGACGGCCTCGTCGCGGAGCTCCGCGACAGGACCGCAAAGGCGCACAATTTTCGAGAGAGAGGTTGGACCGATCTTGTTTATGTTTATTCGCTGCGTTTTTAACCAACACAATTACTCGCGTTCACTTGCGAGTGCCTCGTTTAAATAAGCCTACAGTGCCACAGGGACCAGTTTGAATACAAAACAATGTATTGTTTTTCTCCTTGGTATTACTGTACTAAATTGTAACCACAACAGTTGAAACAGTAACAGTTCTGAGGATGTGACGAGTTTCCTCTCTTTAAATGTGTTGTTGAGCGTATCAAATACAAAACATAATAGTGCATTCGAGTTATGGCTGCTCAGTTGTACAGAAATTACAATGATCAAGCACAATGGTAATAATAGTAAATATATCATGCAATAACAGTAATAGACAGAACAGTAAACATAGTATTTGAGCTTTTTAATCTCTATCTTGTTTTATTCCTCAAGATGTGGGTCAGAGTGATGGCAATGGGACAGGTGCAGAGGACCATGATGCAGCCCCTGTGGTAAAGAATAAAGCTGGTGGAGACAGTGACTCCAAACCATCTGTGACAACTAAAGGTAATTTTTCAGCGGCTAAGTTGAGTCATAACTAAATACCAGCAGAGAGTCATATTACACTGTCAGAATTTGTCCTAATGATAATAATGGGTATTATTTTCTCCTTACAGACAGACACATTTCCATCCAGACCAAATTGGAGGGCCTTGAGAAGCTTGTTGATCTGAATGGTGGTAGGTCATTCGAGGGGTCCCTATCTAAATGTCTGTTTCACTTCTTTTGAAATCAAATAATCTTGAATAAAACAAAATATTATGCATAATCTCTGTGTTTACATATATATATATCTATATATATATATATATATATATATATATATATATATATATATATATATATAATATATAATTTTTTTATCTGTGGCTTTCCGACAGCTGGGCGGAAGTCCTGTCCCCTGTGCTCAGAGGAGAAGTTCAAAGCGTGCTACAGCCACAAGCTGCGTCGCCACCTCCAGAACCTCCACTGGAAAGTCTACGTGGAGTTTGAGGGTATGAGCATAATATAACCTCATCAATTGGTACCAACATTTTTTTGTAATTTTAGTTGTCCCTTACTCTGAAGTTCCTAAATATCCAAAGCGTTCTTGTTGAATTGTCATTTTGTCCCATTGAGTTATGCCAAATCTTTAAGCCGTCTCATAAGGCACAGCTATGCTGATCCAGCAATGCTGCTGTTGGGAGGAAAACCTGTTTTAATCAATTACTCTATTCTGTTGATCAATTAAAGTACAACAATTACCTTCGAGGTTCTCCGCATGCTTGTTGATGGGTAGGAGCGTCAATCAGGGGACGTACCACGACTTGAGTTGGTCATATTTATTGTCCGGCAGAATCAAAAAGTACAAGATACAGAGTCTCTGGGTCTGCACTTCGTATCCCTGACAGAGCTATGGCGCAGGGTCAGTTCGCGAAGTCTGAGCACCGCTCCTTCTTCCCTGGACCCTTATATAGTCTAATGTACGTGCAGAACCACATGTTTGCAACTGGTCACAAAAGGACATATGGATCACAAAGAACTGTTTCCAACCAGAGGCGCACGTACAGAACAACATACACACAAGCGGCTACGTGCAGGAACAACATGTGCGCGACTGGTCACAAAAGGACGTATGGAACTGTTTCCAACCAGAGGCGCTATATTATTTTAACACTGCTCATATGAAAGAAATAAAATAAAACATTTGTTTAAACATTTGTTTTTTCGAAAAGCAGGTGTGATTTAGTCGGAGGAATATATTGCATTTATTTCCCTTTATTAAAGATTGTGAAGGTATTCCATATCAGTCTATTTGCTTGCTCTTTGTGTATTCCTTCAAAGTAAAGTGAAAATGGTTCATGGGACCGGATTGAAGCTCTTCTATTAAACCGTACTTTATTTTAGTTAGGTTTTCCTGTGCAGACAGATCAAAGGTTGCTGAATTGTTTGACAACACACCTCAAAGATCTCTTAAAACGCACACTTGCCACCCACAGTTTGCTTTGCAACCAAAGATTCGCCTGGGTTGGATCCTTTTTTAACTTCTGACCTGTAACCTGTAACAGGCCAGAGAATGTGCATCTGTCATCTGTCGTGCAGACAACTGAAGCCCAGCCTCAGTGGAGACCAGGTAAGAATTGAAATGCACACTTTCAGACAGCTTCACTTGTTTGAAGAAAAATCGGCTCGTTTCGGGTGCATCCTTGCGTCAAGTCAAGTTTATTCATGCAGTCCTTTGTCACAGTGCAGCCCCAAAGAGCTTCACAAGCACACATTTCACACCGGCCCTGTTCGGATCAGAACAGTATCCAGTATTTATCCTGCCTCGCTCCAGTTGAGATGGCGCGCTGTACGTGACTAATAAACCTCTTGAATCTTGTTCACAAATGGTTTCCTTATGCGTCTCAATACTCGTCTTGGTTGAAAATAAATGTGAAGAGAATGACATTAGCATGTTCACGAGCACATACAGTATATCTTCTGATGTAGTTGATGAGGCAGTCCCAGCCCCGCTAGGGAGTTCAGATAGTATTACAAATGCGTCACTGACCACCTCCCAATGTGGCCTGAGTGATTGGATCTCAATGCGTCCTGGGTGCGTTCACACCTTTATTTAGACTTGTCCACTTGTGATCACCCAAGACACATTTTATTGCCAGGCCTGAAGGGAAGGGAACGAGCAGGCCATTTTCTAATTTTCTACCTTTTTTTCTGTTATAATTTCCCAGCTTGCTGCTGATCTGTGCAGTATCAAAAAGGCTTATTTTAGTCCTGCTCCGTAGGTTACTTTTTAATGAATTATATTATGTAAGCCCCTATTTGTCCTCGTGGGGGGGGGGGGGGGGAGTACACCTATTTTATTTTTGTTTAATTAGAGGTCCAGCCCATAGGGCTAATTAAACTCTCTAATTAGATTACATCTAGGAGCCTTTAACTAAGCCTAACTGTACTGTCACAAACCACACTGTCACAAACACCTTTTGGTTTAAGTCTAATCCAAATCGAACCACATTCGAAGCAGATATTTGTGAAAAACTGTAGAACGATATTACCGAGACGAGCCAATGCATTTGACGCCAAAATTTGTCCAACGTGGCTAAGACTATCTGGAAGACATACTTCGGCATAACCTACGTACCTGGTTTAAACTGCTATGTCACAAAAATCTCATGGTTTGAATTTCATCCAAATCGATCCACATAGGGAGCAGATATTAGTGAAAAACCGAACAACTTTGCCCCAAAATATTCAGTTGGTCCTGGTTGAATGACACATCACACATCTCGTTCTAAAATGATTGAGATGATATTTACAGTCAGAGGCTTTATGACATCATCATATTATTTACTATAGATGTACAGATTCCAATTGGGAATGTCCAGTTGGACCATGTCCATTGGGCGGTGTAGACTGGGTCACTTTGTAGTCTTTAGAAGTCACCAAACTATCGATTTCAAACAGATCTGCTGACATCTACCAGGTAAGAAGCTATATAAATGCTTAATATAGCTTCTTACCTGGTAGATGTCAGATCTTCTCGATTGATATTTTAAATCCGTGGTCCGCATTACTTTGCTGGATTAATAAAAAATAGAATAAAAAGTAATCCTTTTGTCAGCGCGTCCATTCGAAACCACTGAAATGTGCGTCAGAGTGGTGCGTTCAAGATCCAGCGAGACGTCTGAAAAGTAAAAGCCGTGCAATAGTAATTACTCACAGAACAAGGTTTTTTGTATTTCATGGGGACGTAACCTACCGAAAATGTAATCTAAGTTTAAAATAAATAAATGAAAAACCAAACAAAAAAAACCCCCACATAAATTACGTGTTCGACTCTGCGCCAAACAGCCACCCGTCACTGAGAGTGCAGCTCTATTTCCACAGACAACACGGTGGGTTTGAACAATGAGAAGTTCTGGTTTACAGGCAACATGGACGGTTGTTTCAAAGACAGAAGGGTTGCACTGTGTAGTCCGCATAGTGGTTAGGAGACGACAGATCGGAGGGAACCCCATTTTGTTGTGTCACGACGACAGATGCAGAGTTCAATGTGAACTCGGAAAAGCGTGCTGCGTTTCAGAGAACCCGGGAAACTGTAAAACAAACCCAACACATATTTCTCTATTGTTGTTGTATAACCCCTCCAGGCAGCAGGGAGGCATGTGGCTCACTATCACTGTATAGTGTGTTCTGCCACCATTGCTCGCAAAACCGACATGATCAGCCACCTGAAACGTCACGTCAACAAGGGAGAGACAGAAGCCAGCTACCCAAGCAGCTGCGACGTTTATTATGAAGATACAGGTAGAGTCAAATCTGTTGACGACTCATTACTACACTTTTCATCCGCCTTTGTCTTAAAATAAAAATGTTCTGTACATTTTTATGGCAGGGTTATGATACAAAATAAGTGTCTCTATATTCCTTTTTAATGTATCCACCCTCTTGTCAGCTCCCTCCGGCCAGACCTTTGAGATAATGAAGGAGCTTGGAACCAATGTCCAGCTCCTCCCCAATCACACCACGCCACAGAAGAGTGACACTTACTTCAGCCGCAAGATGAAGACCAACAGGTCAGTCCAGAGGTTTCTGTTGACTGGTTATACGGTATTGCGTCATTTGCCCAAAAAGTCCACAGTAATCACCTGAATTTTATTTTCTCAGACATTTGAAGTTATATGGAAGACTAACAATAGAAAATTATGTGTATGTGTGTGTCTTTTCAGGCAGCTGGTGTTCTGTGCCCTGGCCGTTCTGGCAAAGGAGAGGAACCCCGTGGAATGTCTGGATGCTTTTGGGGCCACAGGTGAACAGGTTGCATTGTACCTGTTTATTGATAATCAAGCTAGTCTTATTTGCCTGAGGGAAGCAATTGTTGTTTATAAATACTTTGACCAGATACCATTTCAGTAACAGTAAAAACACAAGTGGATGTGAGGTAGATTGGTAGTAGCTCTTTTTAAGGATGAAGCTCAATTAAACCCCCCCCCCCCCTTCTCCCAGGCATCATGGGCCTCCAGTGGGCCAAGCACCTTCGCAGTGCTGTCAAGGTGACCATCACGGACATCAGCGAGGTGTGTGTGAAAATGATCAAAGAGAACTGCGATCTCAACCACATCAGGGTGGATGGGGCCTCGCGGGGCTCTTCTGGACCCGACGAGCAGAGCAGTGAAGACGAGGGCGCGCCTATCGCCACGGTCGAGGTCGCCAAGATGGATGCCAACGTCATCATGCACCTGCGCTCCTTTGACTATGTGTAGGTGTGGGCATTGGTCACATAGGAAACAGAACCGTCCATGTTGTTTTCCAATCTGTTTGATTGATTAAAGAACAAAAACAAGATAAATTGCCAGAGGAGGAAAGGTTTCCCCAACTCTAAAGGTGTGTGTGTGTGTGTGTGTGTGTGTGTGTGTGTGTGTGTGTGTGTGTGTGTGTGTGTGTGTGTGTGTGTGTGTGTGTGTGTGTGTGTGTGTGTGTGTGTGTGTGTGTGTGTGTGTGTGTGTGTGTGAGAGAACTTTGTCATAATCATGTCTATACATCCCTCTCAGTCACTTGGACCCATTCGGTACGGCGGTAAACTATCTGGATGCAGCGTTCCGCAATGTCCGAAACCTGGGCATCATCTCAGTGACGTCCACGGATACGGGCTCGCTGTACGCCAAGTCACCAAACGTCACCCTGCGTCACTACGGCTGCCACATTGTCCGCACGGAGTACTACAAAGAGCTGTCTGCGCGTATGGTGGTGGCCACTGTTGCTAGGTAGGGGTTCTTTTCATATGAAGTTGCTTATATCTGATACAACAGTGGCATGAATAGAGCTGTCCGCAATTACCTGCAAGGCGTTGATAATACTGTGTGTAGCAAGGAAAACTAGAGGGTAAGAACACAACACCGCTCTGGTTCTTTCCTGTGGAGTAGTCATGAAGGCTGTCTTAACACATCATGTATGATGGTGATCATATTCAAAGTTTTCAAATCGGTCTATCCGTTTTCTTATGCATTGCAGAGCAGCGGCCCGCTGTAATAAGGGCATCGAGGTGCTTCTCGCCGTGGCACTGGAGCATTTTGTCCTGGTGGTGGTGAGGGTCCTCAGGGGCCCGACGCAGGCCGACGAGTCGGTGAATAGGCTACGGCAGCTCATCCACTGCCAGTGGTGTGAAGAGAGGGTCTTCCTCAAGCAAGGCAGCATGGTGGATGGTGAGTCTACTAAAGTCTGCTCTCTTTAAAATTCATTGCCGTAGTGTAACTTTCAGGATTTTCTGGTGGTTACAGGGCTGTGCTGTTGTTTCTTTGGAGTTAAAATATGTCCCAACAAAGGAAATAATTTTCCCAGTGAAAGTTTCAATTTAGCGTCTAGTGTCCACTTGTGTCCCAGGGATTGTTAAATCTAAAGTTGAATATAGTGAGCTTTTTTTTTTTTTTTTTTTTTTTTTTTTTTAATACATCAAATGGAAATATAATTGAGCTCATTAGAAATTTTCCATTAAAATTTTTAATGTGTGCCAGAAGGGGGTGCCCTATTAACGCCCTCTCTATTAATTATTATAATTAACTAGGTAATTTGTTGTCATGTTCTGGCAGTTTTAACAAAGACTATTTTATTTTGTCTGATTAAGAATAAATAAATAAACACTAACACACAATTGGCTTGTATTAATATGTGGTAAATATTTATAATCTATACTATGGACACTGTTCTTCAGGAAACCTCTATAACCAATTGCCCTGTAACTGCCATGGGAGCATGCCTGGCAAGACGGCCGTGGAGCTAGGACTATTATGGTAGAGTAACATTCTCCCTAAAACTCTGAAAAGGCATCAACTTCAAACATCTAAAGCCATGGCCTTTGGTGGTTTGTTTCTGTAATAAGCTGTTTATGTGTTTTCCCAGGTCTGGCCCCCTGTTTAACACCGGATTTCTGAGGAGAATGTTGTTTGCAGCCGTTCAGCACAGCATGGATGACATCCAGCCCCTGGTCAAAACCCTCATCTGTGAGTCCGAGTGCACCACGCTCAAGTCTTTTGCACATGGACTCTCATCCCTGACTGACCAAGGTAAATCCAGTTCTACACCGTCCACCCGTTTATGTATATTGCACAAAGTATTTTACCCCAAACTGTTTTGGTAATGCAACTGGTTTGCGTTCTCTTTTTTTTAGTGGAGTGCGGCGTGGTCATTAAAACCCTAGACAGGGTGGAGGAATCAGGAAGTGCTGACCAGTCGGGTGAGTTCTTTGCATTTTTTTTTCTTCAACAGCAGCAGGTCTATCATTGACCTCCAGGGGGCAATTTTGCCCAAAAATACCCCTTCAAAATGACGTCTCACAATGACAATGCTTTGTATAGGAAAGTCATGGTATTGTGTTGCTTTAAAAAAACAAAACAAAAAAAAAAACAATGCCCCTCACTCTTTCATTAATGTTAAAGTAAAGTTGTGTTAAAGTTTTTTTCTTTTATTAACTGCAGGAAAAAGAAAAACTGCCGAGGAGACAACCGGAAATGTCGTGAAAAAGCTCAAGTCCGACGCATCTCTGGAGCACCCGGCTTTCTACTACAGCATCCACCGTCACAGTATCCGAGGCATGAACATGCCCAAGTAAGCGACTTAGGAATACATCTCCTCTTAACCCTTTCATTGTATCACAAATAAAATTTGCCTTTTAAGATCACAGCCCATAGATGAGGAGCACAGAAAAATGCTTAAAACCTGTGGGATTTCAAACTCTGCTATGAAAACAATGGCTCTTAATGAAATTATATTATTCGCTAATGTCCGTTCAGCTCTGCATCATAAAGGACGCATTCTAGAAAATTACTGCAGTGTTGTAGAAATCAAATGAGTCACTTTAGTTTAGTTGCCATGCGTATGTCGTCCCAATCCATTTGTCCCTTTGCAGGTTGAACAAGTTCCTCCAGTACCTTACTGAAGCCCGGTTCAGGGTGAGCCGGACCCACTTTGACCCCACGGGGGTTCGGACGGATGCCACGCTGGAGCAGTTTAAATCGGTCCTCACAAAGTACAGCATTCCCAACTACACCAACACCACTTCGGCTCAGACCGGCCTGGTCAATGAGGAGACGGCGTGAGGCACAACTTGATTGTGATAAATGGTGGGGGTCGCTCCATTCTTGGTGTACCGTATTAATACGTTTGCTTCTCCTGTCATGATTCCACAAAGTCGATTTTTGTAGTTGCTAATCAACGAATGAATGCTGATCCAGTAGTTGCTTTTTGTTTGTCTATTTGTTTTGTTACGCACATTTTCAATTGAACCCAACCCTGTGAAATAGGAGTTCTCTCTGCACTGATGTCAATTTTAATACTGAGCTGATTTATATTTAATAAGGCAACCAAAACAAGCCTAAAGCACACATGAGCCAATATATTTTTTTTTTTTTTAATTTTTTTTGCATGCTAATCTATTTATTCTTTCATTTGAGTTATCAAGCAAGTTGATGGTTTTATTTTCTGATTGATCTTTTCTGTTTTGTTACTCTTTGCTTACAAAATGGTAATAAATGTGTTTTGGAAAGCCTGAATGACGCTGGTGTCCCTAGAATATGACTTTTGCAATGCTCATCCACCCTTTGCATTCCTTGGATTTCTTTGTTGGTCAAAGAAGCACTTGTCTGGACTTGTTTAAGCCATTATATAGCACCATTATCCCTTACCTGCAACTTGGTTAAAGATGTGCAGTGATAGCGAAGACATATCCTCAATATCATAGAGTATGCGTGTGTTTTCAAGTAAACCATCTCCCTCGAACAATTACTGAATTTTTCTGTTACTAAAACCAATTAGTTGAAAGTTATATTTTATCACACAGGACTAATATTATATAATATCACCAGTAAGTTTGTGAAGAGGATTGTAAGAGGTGATGTTTTTAAGGGAGAGTTTGCTTATTCCTTAAGGTGTGTTGCAAATAGTTAGAGGATTTGACCGAAACCTGGAAACGACCTCCCAGAAAGAATATCCAAAATAGCATTTAGCTTATTGTGTATTTATTCTTTTTGTTATTTGCAAATAAGTCAAGATAGCATTTGATAATATTTGTGTTTTGAAATAAAGGATTTTAAAATATACTTCCTCAATTATATTCTTTGGAATATAGATATTTTATAGTATAATATTATATTAAATAAATAGCTCAATAAATATTATATTTATTAATGCACCATTCACAGGCAGAAAAACAGTCAAGAAAGAGGTCAAAGTAAAATAACACATGTCCACATCTGTAAACGAAGGAGGATTTTTTATATATATATATATATATATATATATATATATATATGAATTTCATAATAGCAGTCCTAATAATAACAATACGGAAACTATATATATATTTTTTTTATTTTAACTTAAAGAATCCAATAAATAAACAAATATTAAATAAATATGTAAATAATCTTCCATTATATATCTACTATCTATTGTATTTCTATATATACTGTATATATATATATATATATATATATATATATATATATATATATATGTATATATATATATGATATTATTGTATATATGATATATATGTAATAAATCTTTATCTTCTATGTAATATCAATATTTTAAATAGTTATTCAATATTATAAATACTATAAAACATGAAAATGTAATTTCAGTTCTAACTGGAATTACAGAGACGTGCGTGCCTGTCCAAACAACCATTTTTTACGTCACCATTTGCGCACCGTTTCCCGCCCGAATCACGGGCGAACGGTGTCACTGCTGCCCCACCCAAACAGCTGGCGTGTCCCCCCCCCCCCACCCCACCCCACCCCACCCCACTCCACTCCACCCGGAGGGGGAGAGAGCGAGCGAGAGAGCGAGAGAGCGAGAGCGTCTCCGCTCCGTCCCACGGTCCACGCCGCAGCAGCAGTTACCTGCCGGAGCCGCGGTCTCACCTGTGGAAAGCGCCCTTCTCCCTCCGCCCTCCGCCCTCCGCCCTCCACCCTCCGCTCCGCCATCATGGGGATCTCCGCCTCGAGCCTCCTGGACCAGAGCAAATCCGACTACATCAAAGGTAACGTGGCGCGCGCGTGGATTTCCCCACTTTTTCAATTGTATTTGCAGCGGCGCCGCCCGAACTTTTCGGTTCCCCCGTCCATGTGTCCGCGAATTGGGACGTATCCGTGAGCGGTGAAAGGCTTTTTTCCCCCCTCTGACCCGATGCGCTTCTAAAGTCTTGTGAATTCCGTCGATGCGTCGCTCAGAAGTGAGGTGAGAGAAGTGCTTTTTATTTGGGGGGGGACGGGGACGTGCAGCGAGGACTCGGATTAGACGGGAATTGGGCACGAAAGACCAAATAAGACATTCGCTGAATTGGGCTCTCACTTGGGGAGATAAAACCGAAACGCGCGGCTGACCGAGCCTGTCAAGGTCGTTCCCCTCGTTTCCTTGGCGTTGCTTTCCTCCTCGTGTGCCGAAATGTCACGGAAATGACCTACGGGCTGGAATCACACGAAATTGGACGACCGCGTTCTCTTTCTTTCACCCTTTATCGCCTGGAATCAAGCAAAAATGGAGGTGAACGACGGACGAGCGTCCTGTGAGGCATTTCAGAAGGAGTCTGTTCACTCCTCCTCCCGCAGGAACAGTGAGAGTGAGCCACCAGCACCAAGACCTGTTCTACCTGCAGGTGTACCATGTACAGGGGGAAGACAAGAGAATGTGTGTGTTTGTGTGTGTGTGTGTGTGTCTGTGTGTCTGTGGTGTGTGTGTTGAGTGATGGGGCGGCAGAGCGTAGCTGAGGAAAAACAGGAAAAGTGAGAGAGATGTTATGGTTATGAGGGCATATTAACATTAATGTGGTGGTGTGAAACGACCTGGATACCGGCACGAAACAACATGTTAACTAGGGCTGCGCGATACGGTTAAAAAGAAAAACCCCAATCCAATTGTAATTATTTTTGACGGATACGAAGAAGAACAAGATTTTTAGGCCAGGGCGTCTCTCTGCACTGTCCGCATCACTACAGTACTACATTTATAATTGTGTTTTGTCGCACGTTTTACCTTCATCAAAAAATTGTAGCTTCTGCGATCTGGATATTGCACTTGGCCATATCGCGATCAGGTCATATTTTGATTAATTGTTCAGCGATAATGTTAACCTCTTGAAATACAACAATAAATTATTTGCTGCTTCAATCTATACCTAGTCTATACCTACGTAATCTAGCACACAGGTAGTTGGGAGAAACCGCTACGGACGGGTCCTTGTAAGGTTGTTTGACCTAATGTGTCCCACCACAGCAAAAGCCGCCACCTTGCGCATTTTTTAAAATCACCAGGAGCAGCCAAATAAGTTGAAAAAACCTTTCTTGAAGGAAAATTAGGTTTTTCCAGATTTGTGTTCCCTTGTATTTTTTTTTAATCTCTCAACCTATTTTCAAAACCGAGTTTGATTCATAAATAGTAGAAAAATGTTAAACCGTGGAGTTAAATATTCCCGTTAAATTACATGGTGAAACGCAGTTCACTTAGCGAGACGCGGAACAGCGCTGAACAACGCCAATCGATGGTTTCCTCCAAAGTGACCGTCCAGGTGAAGATCATTCCTCCATATTCTATGTAATGTGAAGTCACAATGCAAAACCGAAAAGCGGCGAAGAAGAAGAACCCTTCGCGTCACACACCTACGTCACTTCCGTAAACAGACGGTTAAAGCGCAGCACGGGGGTGTTTCGGTCTCACTTGTCTGTGAGAACGAAAGCGATGCTGAATCTCATATTACTCCGGACTTGGAGAACATTTCAAACTTAATGTGACGATGAAACGGAATATTTTCAAGAACCACCGGAGGAGACCGACGATACGACCGGTGTTGTTACAACGGAAGAAGTTGATGACGTGATGAAGTCCGTTGAGGTTGGTGACAGATTTTGAGATTTCAGACTTTCTGAGACTCATAAGATTGATAAACTCTACATTTTGTTGTGTTGTCCGTACCTTTAAACTCCAAAATAATTCCACTTTTGTAAAACATGTATATTCTTACTGTTAAATAAAAGGTTTTTTAAAAACAAAATTAGCTGTGTGTTGTTGAGCTATTCGTGATTGGCCCATTCAGCAGTATGGTAATTAGCCATGAGGCTTTGTTTGTCCGCCAACCCCATTTGCATTCTGGGAGCTGGCTGAATGAACCTGGTGCGGGTAAAACTTTGGAGGTGATTATCTCACACCCAGCCACACCTTGTCATTAACAAGTCATAGTTTTAAAAATATTTGCTTGATTTGCACAAGTGGCACCTTGTTTGGAAGCTCTGATTCTCCGCTTTCAAATGGTGCAAAAAAACAACAACTTGAAAGCTGCCAAATGACCCTAAAGTGCGCAGTGGGTCACCTATGTGCACAAGGGGTAGAACATCAAAGTTCTAAGCCTTTGCGCTGAAATAGCTGAACCTCAAAAGTTATAGATAGTTGAAATCAGTCAAAATCCTCTGCTGTTT
Source organism: Zeus faber (assembly GCF_960531495.2). NCBI lineage: Eukaryota > Metazoa > Chordata > Actinopteri > Zeiformes > Zeidae > Zeus > Zeus faber. Next base: position 58,362,430 of record NC_137193.1, on the reverse strand, counting down.
TACGGGGGGGGGCTTTGTGATCTCATAAAGTGCATATGATGGACTGTGGGAGTCAGTCGAGCCTTTTCGTGTTTATGTCTTCGTGCCTCGTCACTTTTTCCTGGCTGCCATTGTACTGATCAACGGCCCTGTGCGATGATTTCACGGAGAAAGAATTCCTTTCTCCGTCTTTGTGTGTCTATCTGTGTTGTGTGTGTGTGTGTGTGTGTGTGTGTGTGTGTGTGTGTGTGTGTGTGTGTGTGTGTGTGTGTGTGTGTGTCTGCTCGGGAGAGGCAAGTTATTCTGCTAAAGCCATTATTTTGGGGTTGGGTTGGGTGCTGCCCTGAGTGGGATAACGCAACGCTGTTATCCCTCGACGCAGACGTCGGGGACTGCGTCGTGGATGAGCAAGGGCTAAATCATTCAAAGTGCGATGCTGCCACGTGTGCCGTGCCACAGCATCCCCAAGCGTCTCCACCGTGTGAAGAAAGACAAGTGAATAGGTGGACGTTTTCACCAGGGAGCCTATCTGTGGTTTATTTTGTGAAAACCTGAGTGTCTGGAGTACATTTGAGAATGTCTAGACATTATTAATTATAAATGGCAGTTCTCTCATTGGCAAATCATTACTTATACATACGTGTGTGTGTGTGTGTGTGTGTGTGTGTGTGTGTGTGTGTGTGTGTGTGTGTGTGTGTGTGTGTGTGTGTGTGTGTGTGTGTGTGTGTGTGTGTGTGTGTGTGTGTGTGTGTGTGTGTGTGTGTGTGTGTTGAGTTATAGGGCGGTAGAGCGTAGCTGAGGAAAAACAGGAAAAATGAGAGAGATGTTAGGGTTATGAGGGCATATTAACATTAATGTGGTGGTGTGAAACAACTTGGATACCGGCACGAAACAACATGTTAACTAGGGCTGTGGGTCTCCTGTCTGTTGACCCGTGCGTTGATCAATATTATCAAAGGAAATTTGGGCGATCAAACAAAGTCTCTGTTGTAGAGCCATCCTCATTCAAAACCTCAGCCTTGTGTTGTGTGATGTGTCCGACCGTCTGGTGCTCAGCTCATAGCCTTTCAGACTCCGAGTCTCTTACCAATCACCAAACACTCAGCACGACTCCATGTCATTATTCCTCTGTCACCCAGTTCTTCACAGGCGCAGTTGGCCGCAACACTCATACTTTTCCCACCTCTATTGCGTTGATTTTGTGGATTCATATTAGATAACTTATGGTCGGGGTCCATATGCCTATGAGCAGATGTAATAATCAAATGGTAATCAAACGGGGACATCGCTAATTTTACCTCTGCTTTGCTTGGCCAAGCTTCGCACTCTTGTAGAAGCGAGTATTACAGGGCAGGCACCAATCGAGATCTGGCCAAGTTCCAGTTCCAGTGGTAGCCCCAGTGTTACACCATCCCTCGGATATTCCACAGGGCTTGAAATATTCTACCACCCGTACCCTTGACCATTCTTCGCAGAGAAGGGAACTGCTTCCCCTGCCCTCTGCTCGAGACCCACCTGTTGTTTACTCAGGCTTGTTGGCTGAGTATTCAGTGCGCACAATACAAATGGGAGGCAAAAATGCTCCCATTTAAGTAGCCATCAGTCTGTTTTGGAAAGCTACGTTTGTGTATAGTGTCCAGTGAATGTGGATCCCAAGAAATAAGAGGTTTTGTTAAAGTTCCTAAAAATCAGCATCTACCTAAACTACTCCCTACAGCTCAGCTGTGTGCTTATTTAAGTTTGTTTGTTATTGATTGAGTATCTACGTGTGTTGGTTGTTGGGCCTTTCTGAGAACACACACAGACACACAACCACATACAAACATGCACACACTTGCACTAACACATTACAGCTGAGTTACAGGCGTTTCCATCCTATGATGTTTTGGTGTGTTGGGAACAAACAGGTTCTGCAGGTTATGATTGTCCCCACCTGATCGTAAGGCTCCGCCCCTTAGGGGCTATGCTCCTATTGGTTTATCACCAACTGTGTGTGCGAAAGTACTGAGTTCATTCATCCACTCACTTCAGCCAATATGGAGCAGCATAGCCAATATGAACCCTGTGCTCCCTTCGTGCTCTCTTCGGCTGGGCATGCTCGGCTGGCCACCGAGCATGCCCGCCACGTGGAACACCTAACAGAACACGTGCCACGGGTCCGGACTGTTGCGGAGGCGAGGAGACCATCGCCTGTGCTGTCAGCATGCTTGGCATACAACAGAGTATTTGTATGCCAATGCATCTAGGACAGAGTAAGTCTTCAAGTGGAGTCCCACTTCTGAACCTGCAATGCAACTCTTTATTAGTTCTTAAATCGTCAAGAACTGCTGCAATAACTCTGACATGTAGGATGACAAGAGCATCGCTTTTTGTTACACAGAACCACCACCAATCCCCCTCTTTGGAGAACGATCTTACCATGTTTTGATCTATAAACCACTAATCATCATTACTACGGATGTTAACTATGAATTGAAAATTGCTACTAAGAATTTATTTGATGAAGATTTTGTCTTATAGATAAGAACTGAACAATCTGCGGTCTTGTAATTTTATCAACGGGAGTGTTTGTGGGGTGCAGGGCTTTTCAAGAGAAAAAAATACACAGGCAAGAAAAAGTGAGGTCCACCGTACCGCAACCGGCTAGATGGCCCAGTTGGCCACAAGCCCTGAGTGTTCTCCGTTCCTTTCCACCGACCGGGGACGATGAAGACGTCCTCAGCGTGGACGAAGGGGACACCTTCTCTCAGTCTCCCTCTCCACCCAGGTATGTCACCTTATTTTCCAGCATCGAGCTGACCGCCAGAGGCCAGGCCTCTATCACGTTGGCCTGCCCCGTCAACGGGGAGCTGTGGGGCTGACCCCTCCGGGTGGACTTCCACAGCCTCCCCACTTCCGCTTGGGGGTGCTTGGGTATTCCCATGCCTCCACCACCATTTGCTACGGAGGCGGATTTGATGGTGGGGGCGGGGGGTGTTTGTGCATCAGGAGTGGACGACGGAGTCTATTGTTACTGCCATGCCCTCTCTCGACTGCTACTACCGGGGTTCCTGGGCTGCCCTTGGCAGGGCCTGCACTCCGGTCTCACCCTACAATCTCTTCACACGCAATGTAGTGGGATTTGAAGCTCAGAGGACGAGCACACCATGTCTGGAGGAAACAAATGCCCATCACCTCGCCCCGACCTCGGTTGGTTCTTGTGCATCCAAGAAACCACTGTTTGCCACTGCTGTCAGGGAAGGATAGATTCACTGTAAGAGGAGGACAGGAGACAACTCTCCCTACACCTGCTTTTGGCAGGGAAGAGCATGACTCCCTGTCCCCGCCCGAGTGCCCCTTGTGGGACACGCTGCCTGCGGCGTTCAATGAGCAATCGGTTGTCCAATTCGGGTGGCAAGACAACTGTTGTGCTATGGCCAGCCGGTCTCCACACAGTACCTATCTCATTGGCTATGCAAATGTATCGCGATGGTCTATGAATCGGTGGGTTGGGCTACACCAACCACTCTCCGTGCCCACTCTACTCGAGATGTGGCAGCTTCGGCTGCCCTTTTTAGATGCCTTGGGGTCCATGACATTTGTATGGCTGCGTCCTGGTCGTTGCCGCCCCAATTTGTCTGTTTCTAGCTGTGCAACGTTTGTGCAGAGTACCTTTCCCAGTAGTGCTCGGTGTTGCAACCTTTCACGGGCCACTCAGATTTTTTGACATGGTTCAAGTGTTTAGTGACTAACACTCTCTCTGTTGATACAGTTTGTGTAGTGTTAATTGCCTCCCATTGGTCCTTCAGTGGGGCACAATGGATAACCAGGGATGCGTGTGCGTAGATTAAGTCCACTGCCGGCTTCGGCTGCTTCAGCCTGCACCCTGGGCCGTTACGCACTAGGGGCGTGTATGGGTCCAGCAGGCAGTACAGTATTGGGGGTCTCCGCCCCTAGTATACCAATAGGAGCGTAGCCCCTATGGAGCGGAGCCTCCTGACATAGAACGAGAGTTACTGGAGCCTTGTATTGACAGTTCTCTGAAGGAGGCGTAGCCCCTTAGGGTTTTATACCCCACGGGATACCCATCAGTCTTACTGAATTGGTTTCAGAAGACAAAGGGAGCTCTTCGTCCCCTAGGCCTCCTTCATAGAACTGTAGTTACAAAGCTACAGTAACTCCATTTACTATTGAAGGTGTGTATGTGGGGGTGAAAAAGACAGCAGTGTGTGTGCACATGGGGGGAGGGGAGCTATAAAGAGGTGTCAGGTTTTTGAGGGATGATCATTGAAGTAACCTTTCAAAATACCATTCAATCAATTTGCCCATCAACCACCCCCCCTTGTTAACTGTGATTGAACACTATTAGCCTGAACACTTTTGAAATGCATATTGCAGGGCTAGCAAAAACCGTAGCTTCCTGCGAGTGGTTTCCATTATTAGTCGTGTTATTGTTGTTATTGTTATTATTATTTCGTTTTTTGTTACAGGAACAAGCAACACTGGGTTAGAGTCCTGTGTTACTCAACCTCTGGTAAATATACACACACAGGAGGTAAATATACAGTATGTGTGTCATATTTCTGTTAACTTACACCTACCACCTCAACCCCCCACCCGTCTCCTTGTCCACTGCATTGCTTCCTTGTACTGACTTGTATTTTGTCTCAGTCACTTCCTGAATGACAAAGAAGCTTCACGTTTGTATATCACAACCTAGCGGAATCCCCTTTCTTCAGGAAACGTTGCAGCAGCTGACAGTGTGAATCAGTGTGTGTAACATATGTTTCATTATCAGACGTGTTATCAGCCTCGATGCTTCACGAAAAACGTGTTAATACCACAGCAGCCTGGTCGTGAGGTTGCCTCTCGGCACCACAGTCCTGGCTTTGAGTCTCCTCTTAGATCCTGTCCACATGGAGTTGGCACATTCTCCCTGTGTTTGCGTGAGCTTCCTCCGGATGGTCTGGTTTCCTCCCACTTTAAAAAAAAAAGGAAAAAGTTGGTTAATGCAGCTAATTTGAGGCCCTCAGTCGCCCGTGTGTGTGTGTCTGTCTGGGATGGACTGATGTCCTACTCAAGCTGTCTCTCACACAGTCACAGTAAGCTGGGATAGACTCCAGAACACTTGCGACCCTGCACAGGAATATATTTTCACCTTATTGATCATGAATTATTTTATTGGTTACTTACTACTTCTATTGGTATGTTGCAATAGACAACATGGCATTTTTGCACATTTGTGTTCAGGGGATAGAGTTTGCGTGCACCCTGGTAAATATGGGGCACGTGTGTATGTGGAAACACCCTGCTTTTTTTTGTACGACTTCCACAGCCTCTGTTCTGATGTCAGGTCAGTAAACTAGCAGAGCAGGTCCCTCCAGTTTCGTGTCTTGCATTCTAGTAAGAACACGTACGCTACCTCACATACTGTTTTTGTTTTACCACAGAGCTGACAGCCTGCGGTGCCACGGCCTCAGTTTTATTTTAGAGAAGCACAAACGAGATGATGAGAGAGGGCGTCGCTCAGATAATAAATGGAGATCCGTTTATTTTGAGTTTGGGTTGGGCGTACGTAGAACTGGTAGACAAAAACCACGAGTATCATCCTTGGTACTAATTAGACGCATTGAAACATGTTACTCAGCATCAAAGCTACCATATTATCCAATGTGTGAATAAAAACATACTAAATAACTAAATACCGGTCACGTCTCCTCTATTTTCCTCTCAAACATCTCTGTGTGGATATGTGTCACCTTGGCAGCCAGAAAGTTCTCTAAATGAGGACAGCTGAATAGTTGGTTTGCTTGTCCACGCGGGCGCACGCCCACCTCCTTCCCGACGTATGCTGTTTGCCAAACATTTAACTTAGAAAGGGAAAATAATAAACAAATCTCTGCTGGCAATGACTTTGCATAAAGAGCATGCAAGCAATCACGGCTGGCTTCTCTTCGGCATGCTCAGATGATGTCAGAGTGCTGCGAACTGGGATGAACTCACAATTGCAGCCATTATGGAGAACCTTCTGCCCAGTGTTTTGTCCTCACATGACCATCTCAGCTTCCTATAATGACGCCATGCAGCGAGTGGACCCCAAATCGCTTTATTGGAACACAATCATTTAATCTCAAACAGCTAGGGACCTCTGGTATAAATCTCTTTCTATATGCATATGAGCCAGAGAAAGGCAAGAAAAATGACTTCTTAAAAGCTGCTGTGCGGAGAACTCAAGCTTCTCCCTTTGTGATCGCCCGATCTCCTGAGTGATATTGAGCCGACTAAAAGAGAAAGAGGTTGAGCCAAGACCACGACTTTAAATACTCTGCATGTGAATGTGAGTCGACTACAGTAATGACATCACTCGGTCTCATTCGCCATGCGTTGCGTAAGGACGGTCTCTCTGCCAGTTCCTCTTGTGGGAATGGGTGGTGCCTTAAAAAAAAAAAAAAAAACGTCTTTGGGGAAATTGAGTGTTTGAATCTAGATCAAGGGTCTTTTTCAATGCTTCATCTATTTTCCCCCATTAATCCAGATAGAGAGAGGGAATGAGGGAGAGAGGTAAAGAAAGAAAGAAAGAAATTACATGACATGACATGACATGACAAAAGATAGTTTCAGAGAGGGAAATAGACATTGTGAATGGGATCACGTTGCATTGTTTTTGGGATCTCACCCATAACAGGCAGCAGGATATCCAGTGTTTGTGATTGTGTGTGCACGGCATTGTTTTTGAATGGTTTGGTTTGGTTAAGTTTGGTTTGAATGCATGCGCCTTTTTTTTTTTTTTTTGATGGAATGTGTTTTGATTAGCTAATCAGCGGGGGAAGGCCTTGTCGAGGCTGTTGGGGAAAGGAGACGGAACTGCCCTTTAAACGCCATATTGTTCGGCAGCCCGAGTCTGGAAAAAAACAAGATTTGTCCCGTGGGGAAGGGTCCAGCTAGCCTTCCACTGCAGCTGTTGATGAAGAGGATAACCCCCCCCCCCACACACACACACACCCCTCCTTCAAAACTGCCGTCCAATTGGCATTCCCCTCTTTCTCCCTCTATCTCCCTTTCCATCTCGCTGTTCAATTCTATCCGCGCTTAAAATGTATTCTCTTTCTCAGTTTGTCTTTCTGTCTCTTTTGGTCCGTCTCTGCGCTCGCCGACTGCCTCTGTGTCGCTCGCTGTTTGGGCGCAACTGACAGTAAACTAGTTGCGGCCTCCACCTAAGCAAGCGACAGGAGCCTTTTCATCTATTTATATGTTTCTCTATTTCCATTGCCTTTGAACTCAGAACTCTCAAACGGCGGTGTGAATCAGCGATGCAGGTGCTGTATGAGCGCAGGGTTTACGCGTTAGTCCGGCTCATTTAGCTGTGTTTCCATAGTAATCCAGAACGGGATGTGTCATCTTCGGTATAACACATTATGCCTTCACTGTGTGAGATAATGACACAGCCATACACATGGAGGTTAATTTGGCACAAACCACTCTCGCGGGCATGTTTATGCATTTAGTGGTAGTAGGTCATTGTGAATAGCAGCTGATGTGTAATCAATATGCTCTCTTTCAAAAAGGAGCAGAAGCATGAATTAAAAGGGAAGTTTTGGCAGCGGTGTTTTGAAGCTGGAATTATGCAAACCCGGGAATGAGAACCTGCGGTGACACTGAGTCATTTGTTGCCCCCATGTGCATCCCTGGAAACTACGTTTGATCTGTTTTGCTTTTTCCTGGGAAACTGAACACCCGGCGTAAAGAATCAAGTCTGGCAAAGGGGGAACTCGGTGAAATGGGAGACTGTTTTTTTCCCAGCATAATCACCCGACTGCCAGCAATCAGGTTGACAGTTCGCAGAGACCCCTCCGTGTAGCCGGGAAGAGAGTGCGACGCAAAGCAGAGGAAAGCGGAAAAAAATGCATCTTTAAAGCCACGGATCACGAGCGGCCTTGGAGACCTAATGCTCCGAGAGACACGCAGGCTGATTGGGTACTTGTATGCTCTCTGGCAATTACTCACGCTAACCCAGAATGACACTAATGAGCGGCAACAGCTGCCTTGTGTAAACTCGGCGGGCTAATTGCAATATTATGCCTAGATAACCTGGAGTCCAGTGACATATCTGGGATTTGTTCGCATGGAAGACAGGACTTGGGAACGTCACCGCTCAGCGCGAGGGGGTTTAATTTGGATGGAGAGGGACAGGGAAATGGTTGTACGGCTGTACACGGATCGGCGGCGCTCAGCTGTCTTCCACTCGGAGAAATGGACCAGGCTCTTTGGCAACGTTAGCGACGGACGGACATCCATTCACCGCTTGTTGGATGCTGAGTGTTGGAAATATTGCGTCTGGAAATAAACAATAGTTCTTAAAGCAAAGTATCGTCCAAGCGGTGGTTTTTGTCTGACAAAGGATACTTGAATGTCAACGAAAATATTGTTATTACAAATTTCATTGCTAAATGTTACACAATGCAAACCGAAAAAGTACAAGCCCAAAGTAGTTGGCATTGTTTTGATTATCTTCGAGAGTGTACTCCAAACTCTCTCTATTACCAAATCTAAAAACTGTATTTTCCGTTAGTGCTGAAAACTCCTTTGACTGATTGAATGACATTTCTGACCATCAACAATCTTAATCCTAAAAGCTCTGTCCCTCTCACTTTCACTCTTTATTTCAATGTGTGTGTGTGTGTGTGTGTGTGTGTGTGTGTGTGTGTGTGTGTGTGTGTGTGTGTGCGTGTGTGCGTGTGTGCGTGTGCGCGTGTGTGTGCGCCTCTTTGCAGGCCAAGCTGAGGCTGAGCTGAAGGAGTTCAGTCCGTACTACAGGAAGCAGTATTCCGTCACCCATTTCCACCAGGTGGAGGATGACCTGGAGCAGCACAAGGAGACGATCACACAGCTGCTCAAACAGAGGGTACATCGCTCCTTAAATTAATCGGTTGATTGAAAACACTCGAGATTTATTGGAATGCTGAACATTTTCCACACACATTTAAATTCCTCTCGACAAGACAGACGAGACGAGAGAAAGCATGAATGTAAATGTGTTTATTAACAGGCACGCGTGTGATGTTTTTTTTGTGTGTGTGTGTGTGTGTGTGTGTGTGCGCACCAGGACACGCCCGAGGAGGGGGAGGTGCTTTACGAGGACGCCGTGCTCCACTTTGATGAGACAAGAAAGTGGAGGGAGCGCTATGTGGTAGTGAGGGCCAATTACTGCCTGGAGTGTCACGACAGCTTGGAGGTAAAGCCCCCAAAACCAATCCCCTGAGACTGAGATAACACCTGATTAAAACCCTCCTTCTCTATATTAGTCTTTTTAAAACTCTTCCCTCGTGTCCTCCTTCTTTTTTTAGTCTTATATGAAAGGGGTTTCGGCACGCCACAAGCTGCTACCCACGGGGGGAGCTGTCCTCACTAGGGAGGAGTGTTACATGAGCATGGTGGACAAATGCTTCCCCGACAACACCAGCAGTAAGTACAGAGTACACAACTCAGGGATCACTTTAAGGTATTTTCCTACGTCAACGCGCCAGGGCTAGAAGGGACCTAAGAGCTTGAAAAAGACAAAAAAAAAAAAAAATGCAGTCGTGTCAGTTCAGGATGCATTTATGTGGAGGGGGAGGCGTCACAAATCTACACAGGGGAAAGCCTGAAAGCCTGTGTGTTATGGTTGGAAAATCCTATTGGGTTAACCACAGATTCTCAAAATTATAATCAATTGGACACCTACGCAAACACACTCAAGTGTTGATGTGTTGGACTCCACAAACAAACCTAGGTACTCCATGGAACTCCATAAAAACATATTGACTCGAAAAACAGAGTGATATTTGATATATATATATATTTTTTAAATCAAGTGATACTTGGCCTGTGCTCTGTGTGTGTGTGATTGTGTGTGTGTGTGATTGTGCATGTGCGTGTGTATTAATAACGTATATTTGGACGTGAGTTAACAAAGACGTATTTTTCATTCCACGTCTCCGAGCAGCATTTTTTTTTACCAAATCTTTCCGACCCCCCCCCCCCCCCCCAAACTCCTACCTACATTAAGCTGCTTTTAGCTTTGTAGAGGACCTGCACGTGGGAGTTTAGTTTTAGTTTTTCTCTCTGGAAACGCTTTAACTCCCTCTCCTCTCAGACTAAGATACAGGGCTCAAAACGCAGAAGAAGGCTGCGTGTTCCCGCTCAAACCTTTAGAGAGACGAGACTGAAACCCGGGCTGGAAAATACGCAGTGCGTTCACATCGGATAAGCGGTGCTCTGGCACCGCCGAGGGCGCAAGCGTCGTGGCCGCTCTGCCTTTTCTCTTTCTCCATGAACGTGTGTGTTCACCGTGTGAATGGGGCTGTGGGTGGGCGGAATCTAAGACGGGGCAGGATATATCATCGCGTAAGATCACCTTTAACAAAGAAGGCGAGGTTCTTTGTGAGGCGTAAAAGGTTGAGACAAAGGTGTTATTACCATCTGTGGTTTTCATAGGAGTTTTTCACGTTTTTAAACATTGAACAAAGGTTCCGGTATCATGCATAAAGGTCAGGCTGCTGGCAGTTTGCATGAGACCTTCCAACGCCGTCCACGCGCTCAGTTTTGCCATTCTGCCTGGCGGTCGACAATAACAAGCTAATCAGCACAAACAGTTTTCGGGACTAAGCTCGTGGCATGAAGGCATACTGTGTTTGTATTGTGTCGCAGATGTGAAGGAGGATTTTGCACCCCCCCTGGCCGGTATGCCCGGTCAGTTCCCGGTCTACCTGCGTCTTCCCTACCGAAGGGACTACTACTTCTGCTTCCGGCAGGAGGCCAAGCAGGCGGACTTCCTCTCCATCCTGTCGGATTGCATCCGCCACCAGAACCAAGGTAGCGCTGAGCCTTCCCACTTTAAATAAAAAAAAGGATGCTGGCAGGCAGAAAGATGTTGTTTTGTAAAAAAAATAAATAAAATTTGCTTTTCAGGTCAACAGCCACGCTTTCTTTTCAATCCGTCTCCAAATGTTTTCAAAGTGGATTACCTTCGGCATAGAATTCTAGGATATGAAAGTGCGCTCTATTATCCAGTCCACAGAACAAGAGGAAGGAAGGAAAAGCAACTAAATCCCTGCCATCAAAACAAACAAACATAATTCTGGCTTCATTCCCACAAGATAGGGTTCATAGATAAAACGGTAAAAATAAATATGGAAAGACTATTTAAGTTTGCAATGTCTCAAAATGACCATAAATGGGATGTTTCCAGTTTTTGCCCAATAACTTGCGACTACAACCAGAATCCGACTGGACGATCTGTAGTTGCACTTGAAAATCGTATCACATTTGGATGTTAAATTAATTCCGATCTTTTTATTTTCGATCCATATTTAAACTGGATTGTATTTCCAGTGCTTGGACACTACAACGAGAACCGACTTTATTCTTGGTGTTTATTTTGTTATTTTTGGAATGCATTTTTTATTTCATTTGCATTTGCATTTTACACCACTAGAATCTATGATCCACCGTGGACCTGTCATTCTCAGAGCGGGGCTTTAACCAAGGCCAACTGTTACCATGGCAACAGACTTACCACACCAGCTCTGAGGCATACTGATGAAAGTTTGATCGTCTTTTGTCATTTGTGATGGCTGAAGACTCTTCTTATCAGTGGACCGGAGTCAATCACATTAGTGTTGAACTCTTTTGAAGATTATTATTGTTAAATTGCATTTATCTTTGTTGACATGTACGGAATTTGCACATTCCTGCACAAAGAGAAAAAATGCACATTTCTGCACAACCTGTACAGCTTTATTTAAAAAACAGACAAAAAAAACAATCTAAAACCGCCTTATTTTACATATTGTTATATATTTCACTTGTATTTTACTTTGTTCTTTGTTCGTGTTAACTTACTTGGCAATAAAGACTATTCTGATTCATATTCAGATTCAGATTCTGATTCTGAAAGCTGTGTGGAATGCAAATAAATATATTTAAATAAAATAATAAATATTTATTTACATTTCTGCCTTGTGCATCCAATGGGAATCAACAGAGCTACGAG